>NW_019641012.1:0-3730 GCF_000599845.2 Trichogramma pretiosum
CGTAAGTGCAGAAGACAATTTTTCTATTTCCACAATTTTGAGATGTTTCATACATCGTTATAGTCGAGAATTAGGTTTTAAAAGACTCGAGATAGACTCTAGTTAGATCACTAAATGTCAACATGAGTAAAAAAATTCTCTAAATATTTCTCATAAGTGTACATCACATACTTTATTTTATTCTTTTTCGATCTAATTTAATATGACTTTTTTCCAGCATAAGTACCGCAAAATTCGAACGATTAAACCAAGAAATACTAGAGATATTTACAGACGAGCCCGAATTTTTATACTATGAACACGGACATAACACTGATAGTGAAGAGAGAGTCAACACAACAGGCATTCTTTATCGAACGTATCTAAAAAAACATAATACATTGATTCATATAGCATACCTATTGGAAATTGCACAGAAAAACCCAAAGCCTGCCGAAGGTATTTAATTATAGAATGTATTGGTGACAATAATTGTTACATTAATCGAAATCGTTTTTCAGATTTGACTACATCAGAGGTTACTGTTGACTTATCTTGTTTAAAAAAAATTGTTAAACCTGATGAAGATTTGACGGAAGTACGAAAAGCTTGGGAATTAAGCTTTGATTACAGACAAGCTCAATTTTCAAAGAATGGGATTCAGTTTTTAGATGATTACTGCATTTTGACAACTTTTATATGTCCTGAATTTGTGAGTTTTTTGATCGATTTTGAACATATTTTTGTTAAACAATATATTTGTTAAAATTATTGATTACATGTGTATTTTATACTTTTCAGATTAATTTAGATTTTCATAAAAAATACTCAGGTCACGAAATTCCGACCATCCAGCTATTGAACTCGAAGTGGCAATCAATTCAGGAAGGAATTATAATCACAGCAAAAAATAACGCCAAAATTACAGAAGGAACTACTTCCCAAAGCTATGACTTTGAGAATTCATTACTCGACCCAAAGTCATTTGTAAATATTTTGATAAGTTCGGACGTTTTTCCAACGGATTCAGGTATGATAATATTAAATTGTTAATTTTTATTTTACTCCTTAGAAATCCATTATATCATTGTTTCAATTGTTATAAATGTAAAATTGTTTTAACGCAGCTGCCAAATTTTCAATTGCCGCATTCTGTTTACCTTGGACTATTGATCATTCTATTCGCAAAACGGAGCATCCGAAGGGATGAACCTGGACAATTTCTAAAAATGATAAAATTACTTCTTTTCTTCAACATGTTCTGGTAAAAGTCACAAATTGTATTTCGCGCCTCTTCCTTTATGATCAAACATGTAGTACCCCCGCTTCTGCCGATGTCGCCACAATATTCAAAGTATAAAACAAAAGTTAGGCCCCTTGGCCGCACGTTGGCGCTCTCGCGCTGGTGTCCGTCTACCGGCCCTTCTTTCGTCATTCTTTCGCTTTGTGCCGACAAAGCCACATCGAGAACAATCAAGTGTTTAAGTGAAAATTAATTATGAGTCGGAAAAGACGTCGTGAGCAGAGTCAATCGAGCGATGACGATTATTCGGAGGTAGAAGAATTGAAGAAACGTTTGAAACGTCTCAAATGTAAAAGCTACAGAGATAAGAAGAAACGCATCAGGAGGCGAAGACGCCATTACAGCAGCGAGTCTAGCAGCTCAACGGCATCAGAGATTACTGCACGTAAGCAATGGTTTTTTGTTTCTCAAACATGCAAAATGGTGAGTTGGCTCTAACCAACTCCCAAGACGGTCGCATATAGCGATGAGCGAGTGCATAAGAATCTCATACAGGCTCTAACCTGTATAGATTTCGTGTAATGGCGAATGTGTATATTACACACATATGCCAAGTATACCGAAAAATCTTTGTACAGGCCCTAACCTGTAACAAAGTGGTATCAATGCACACACATACGCCAAGTATGCTAAAAATCTTTGCACAGGCTCTAACCTGTAACAAAGTGGTGTAATACACACGCATACGCGAGTAACCTGCTAGCGCATTTTATGTTCGAAGGTCTAACCTGAAAACATTCTTTTTCGTATATTTACGAAAACGCATGCAACTATGACGCGACTGATGCGCACACAAGGCATCATATCAATCAATGTTATTAGAAGGCGCTAACCTCTAATATAATCATATGATTAACATTAAATAGTTACACAATAAATTATTTTTGAGCTCTAACTCAAAATAACTAATTGTGCCCTGATTGAACAGGAAAAAGTCGCAGTCGCAGTCGCAGTCGGAATCGCAGTCGAAATCGCAGTCAGAGCCGCAGGCATCGTCGCAGTCGTAGTGCCAGTCGCAGTCGCAGTGGCAGTCGCAGTCGCAGCCATGACGAAAGCGAAGATAGTCGCAGTCGCAGTCGAAGCGCATCTCGTTCAAGGCATGATAATCGGACGCCCTTAAAAGACTCCACCAATACCAAGGATGCCGAGAAAGATCAAGATTTCTTAAACGCAATTGGAAAGCGTTTAAATCAAGAACGAGTTTTTGCGGCACCACTGCGCGAAGAAATAGTTTCGCGGTGGAAGGATGTTATTGACGAGGGCCTACCTGACAAGGAAAAAGAGGATATAATGAAAAAATATAACCTCCCAGAGAACTGCAAGTTCAGTGACCCACCAAAAATTAATGCCGAAATTAAAACGGTGGTTCCTCAAACGATTATCAGCAGAGATACCCGTATTGTGGTCAAACAGCATAAAATAGTAGCCTGTTTATCAGCAATTTCAAAACTGTTCGGCCTTTTAACCAAAGATGGCAGAGACCTCCAGGATCTTCCCGCTATTGAGTGTTTGAGTGATACTTTAAAACTTCTTGCTGATACACTCAGAGATGAATCAATGATTCGTCGTTCGCTAATAATAGCAAACATAAATACCTCTCTGCGAGACACAATCACAAACACAAAATGCGGCGAATTTTTATTTGGTGAAAAACTGGACGAGATCATTAAAACTGCAAAGGCTGTAGAGGCAACGGTCAAGGACTTACGTATGCCAAAGAAAATTACACCAAAACCAAAAAACTTGAACAACCCGCCCCGTCAGCCTCCGAGGAGAAATTACCCGACGTCGGGCGGGCAGAAATCACGGAAACCGTCGAACCGGAACGACAAGAAGAAGGATGCAGAGAATCGACACCATCGGCGCTAAAAGAAAATGTAAGTTTTATCGCTGGTCGATTAAGTTTTTTTTCCGAAAAATGGAAAAGAATTACGACTGATTCGACGATCCACTCTTGGATTAAAGGATACAAAATATCATTTATAAACAATCCAGTACAAACATCTACTCCAAAGGAGAGACATTGGAGTGAACACGAGCTGACTGAAATTCCTACTCTAATAAATGATCTCTTAATTAAAGGGGCAATTGAAAAATGCAATCACTCTAGAGATCAATTTATCTCTGATATTTTTCTAATTCCCAAACCAAACGGATCTAGTAGGCTTATTCTGAACTTAAAAGAATTAAATAAATTCATAAATGCTAATCATTTCAAATTGGAGGATGGAAGGACAGTTGTAAAACTCATGACAAAAAACTGTTTCATGTCAACGGTAGATCTAAAAGATGCTTATTATCTAGTACCTATACATGAACAATCTCGAAAATATCTTCGATTTCTCTTCAATGGAGACATGTTTCAGTTCGCGTGTCTCCCCTTTGGATTAAACACTGCACCACTAATTTTTACAAAAATTTTGAAGCCAGTCATGTGTTATTTGCGCA
>NW_019641013.1:0-3711 GCF_000599845.2 Trichogramma pretiosum
CACATGATGCACTTATGACACGATCACTAATTCATTTCACGTTAAGCTGTAGGTACGACATCACGACTTTACTGCTGCACGTCAAAAAATCGCGGTTATGATAGTTTGATGTTTCCGTTTGGTCTTAAATAATAACAAGGATTCGTGCTAGCGTGAAAATTATTTATAATTTAATCATTTATAATTGCATTTTTGAAATGGTTTTTCATATAAACAAAGTGAAAAAAATTGATGTACCGTGTAAAATTAATTGTGTTAAGTTATGTTCCTAAACTATTCAATTGGTAATCTTAAATCGTAAATGATAATTAATTTCTTGGATATGATATTATTGAAATCAAATAAATTACGTCAAGTATTGAACAAACTAAGAATTTTTTTTCAAACTAATAGCCTACTGAAATGTTTACAATAGAATAATTCAAAACCATGGTAGTACTTTTTTCAAAAGTTTAAATAGGAGCAAGTATGACAGTCTGATCCTTTTGAGTCTAAATTTAAAATCCTTTGTTTTTCAAATTGTCGAAACTCTCAATCTCAATCCACCATTTATTAATTACTTAGGTATGATAGTAATGAAATCTGTTAAATTATACACTTTTGATAGAGTAAATGAACTATTTATTAATGTCCAACACTATTAACACTCAACGTTGTCTAAACGTTTTTTAAACGTTTAAGAGAAGGGTTGAATAAACGTTGAAGCAACGTTGTATAAACGTTTAAATATCCGCTTCCTAAAATCTTCTAAACGATATATCAACGTTATAACAACGTTGAGTAAACCTGAATTAAAACTGTTAATCAATGAACTACATGTTCAGAAAATTGCAAAATTAAGCACTTTTTAATTATAAACGTGCCGATTCCTTCTTAAACTGTGAACTGCTCGGTGTACCCTAGACCAGCGCTTTCATTAAGTACATGTATCTGTACGTATAACTTCCCTTAAATTACTTTTTTTGTAAATCCGAATCAATTGATTATACAATTGAGTAGATGGGTTTTTAGAGGAGAATCTGATACCATATATCGATATATTTAAGTGTTGTTATTCTGTTTTGAAAGTGTGATTTCAATTATAAAATGATCAATACTTACTTTTAAATCATAACCATCATTCGTTACTTTCAAATAATCTATATTAAAAATGGATTTTTTTGATTTAGCTAAAAAATACGAGACATCTTTTAGGTAATAGAGTGTATTTGTGGTATCAGATTCTCCTCTAAAAACCCATCTACTCAATTGTATAATCGATTCATTCGGATTTACACAAAAAATAATTTAAGGGAAGTTATACGTACACGTACATGTACTTAATGAAAGCGCTGCGCAGTTCACATTTTAAGAAGGAATCGGTACGTTTATAATTAAAAAGTGCTTAATTTTGCAATTTTCTAAACGTTTAGTTCATTGATTAACAGTTTTAATTCAGGTTTACTCAACGTTGTTATAACGTTGATACATCACTTAGAAGATTTTAGGAAGCGGAAATTTAAACGTTTATACAACGTTGCTTCAACGTTTATTCAACCCTTCTCTTAAGCGTTTAAAGGTTGCAAATTAAACGTTTGAAAAAAGTTTAGACAACGTTGAATGTTAATAGGGTAAGTATACAATTAATGATTAATATAATTATGATAATATAATGCGAGAGAGGAGCAGTGTTCTTAGCTCAGCATACCGCTTAAATCTAAGAAGGAAGTAAAAAGCGGGGAAGATGCGAGGCACATACAACACACGGCGCCCTCACACCAACCCAACACGTCGATAATGCCATTGTGAATTTCTTTTCTATCAACAAAATCAAACATATTAAGACAAGTATACTCACGCAAAGTAATATTTTTATTCCTTAAACGATAACTACATTGCAAAGTTTATGATAGAATAATTGAATAAAATAATTAATTAATGTAATTGTTAAAATTCATAGTAAATATTATTCAATTTACAATTACTTATAGTGATAAGTGAAACGATAATCCCATGCGATTATTTACTGTTAAGAGTGGTATGTAAAAAACCTTACTCATGAATCTACTTGCCCGGCCATCTCGAAGAAATTCAAGACGTTCGCAATAGTCATATTTACAAAAGCATGCAAAAAATTTACTCAATTGTAGACAATATATCAAGTCATTACCCTACATTTTTTCCGTTTTAATATCCAATTTTTTCTCAGAATCATTCTTCCATTAATTTATATGAAGTTTCTAAATGTCATTAACGGGAAAGAAGAAATTGAAATATAAGATTGTGTTATTATTCACCATGGAATTAAATAATGTTACTTGTTGTGTATGTTATATATACAAGCGCGCTATGTGTGTGTGTGTGTGCCGTATGGGGAACGCGTCGGTCGTCGGAGCGTCGGTGTCGTAAGACCCAGCTCTAAAATGAGCATACCCTCCCTTGCGAGCTGCTGCGCGCCAATGCGCTGCTCCGCCCTTATAAAAATTTCCTATAGGATCTCGCGAAATTCCTACAGGAGTCCTATAGGATTCCAATAGGAATTTCGCGGGATCCTATTGGAAATTTTTATAAGGGCGAACCCACTTGGTTCTTCGCGCTTGCCTGAAACGCACGCATGTAGACGTGTACATTGTACAAGCTAACCTTCCATATATAATAATAGTTATTTACACATCAGGAGCTGTATGCGTAGCGGCCGTGGTGGCGTAGCGATCGAGGTGCTGTCTGCTCCCACCTACAAACAATCCGAGACTGTAACAGCACGGCATACACAGCTCTTGAAGTGTACAAAATTTTTCTACATATTTGTCCGTTTTTAGGAGCTAAAAAATGCATATTTATATATGTTTTTATGAAAAAAAAAATTTATTAAGCATGTATTTTTGATACATAAACAATATAAACTTTGTAACTATTACAAAATTAACTACATACTTTTAATTCTTAATCATTAATTAATTATTATTAAAGGTAACATTGCAGTTTTTAAATACATAAACTGGAGTTTTATTTTCTTTTTTTTTAATAATTCTAAGTGTCTTTGATTTTCTTTGGAATTTTGATCATTATTATTATTATATCCCTGAACATCATTTTTAGGTTTAACATTAATTTGATCATCTGAAAAGATTTCTTCAACTTCTTGTTGAGTTAAATGACATTCTTCTATCTCTTGATCATTTAATTGAAATTGGGAATGAATAACATTCACTTCCATGTTTTGGAGAACTTCTTTAGGAGGTATGAGATCTTTCAAATCATCATTGTGATGAATCTGCAATTCTGAACTTGATTTGCTAGAAGTTAGCCCACTGGAAGTGCTTGGTGTACAAATATCTTTAGTTTTTATTGTCAAAGTCTTGGCGGTACTGATTGCCGATGGCTTCTTCAATTCTAACACTGAAGAAATGAGTTTACTCCTTGTCTTTGTATTCAACATAGACTCATTAACATAACTCTGAGCAACAGCTGGGGTTTTCCAACCTCCCAGTCTTTGCAGTGTAAAGGTATTAGCACCGACATCAGCAACAAAAGTTGCAGAAGTCCTTCGAAGAGCATGCCCAGTGTATTTTTCTGGATGGTTCAATTTCAATTCAGTAACGATAGTTTTTGGGACTGATGAAAATTTTCTTTTCCAACATTCTATAATGATTAGAGAAAGTTATAATTTTCATTTTATTTTCAGTTTTGATGTGAAACATCTATATTCGCGTTTGGTGTCAGGGGTAAACC
>NW_019641014.1:0-3709 GCF_000599845.2 Trichogramma pretiosum
TGTGGAAATGCATTACGCACCGTAGGGGCCACCGGGACCGAGGTCCACTCCAACCAGGGGCCTTTCAGCTCCCTCCCCCGTGTGTGGGACTCACCCAGTAAACTGGGCATACCCACTAAAACCACATATCCTAAAATTCCTAGCTTGCTGTTTGGGGCCTAGTTCCCCGATCGTGCTGAATCTTCTTCCTCTATCCGATTCCAACTCTGTTCTGCCTTCTTCTTGAGTCTGTGCGCTTATTAAAGATGTTCCACGCGCACAGAGTTCCAATGAGTGCTCTTGTTGACATGATCTTAATGTCCGCTCTTCCGAGAATGTTGTTGTTAATTGCTGCTTCCGCCGATTTCTGACTCCATACTCCTCTCCAGTTCATCGTTATTGCGAGGTTCTTCGTATTTGTGGTGCCGTACTTGTTCCTAATCTTTTCTTGCAGTTCTTCATTTGTGCCATAGTATCTGCTTTTCTCTTCGTTCGCCTGATTGAGGTTGATGTTGTCTCCTCGTATCTGGAAGTCGATGACGAATGTTGTGTCGTCCTTTGTGGCACAAATATCCGGCTTCCTGAGACCTTGTGATGTTCTAAAGTGCGGTTCTTCCTCGACTCGGTAATTGCTGTTCTTTAGCTTCATTATTAGGTGTTTTCCAACTGCGTCGTGCCGTTTGATTCTTGCGTCGTGTGTTCTGAAGCAGCTTTGCGAGATGTGGTTCAGTGTTTCCAAAGTCCCACACCCCGCGCGGCAGAATCTGTCGTTTGCCCGGCCTCTTCCAGTTCTCGCCTTCGTAGGAAGGGCATTGATTCGTGCTTTGACACAGCTAATGAAGTCCTGGCCTGAAAGGAACCGGTTTCCATCAGCGATCCAATTATGCTGACCACTGACTTTCGCCGATTCCTTTAGCCCCATTCCATCAAAGCGGGCGTATAGCTGTTCGGCCCAAAATTTTCTCAACATACTTGCTGTAGTCATTGTGTTGCCATTGTGGTCCTTAAGCATTTGCTCTGTCTTCGAGATGTTCCGGTCTAAGTATTCTTTGACAGAGTCGCCAACCAAATAATCACTCGATCTTATTGAGTCTAGGCGCGATCTTCTATTGAGCATAGCTGTCCAACGAAGAGCAGGAATCCCCAGGCCACCATCAGCCACTTGCGCATGAAAGTACGCATTCGGGCAGTCGTGCGGCAAGCGGAGCCACTCTCGTATTGCTCTACGTATCATCCGGTCAAGTGATCTTAAATAGCCGATTTTCGCATTGCCTAGGATTAGCGGAAATAAAACCTTCGGAATTAATTTAACTCTTAAGGCCCATAGGCGTTGCTGCGGTTTCAATGGAGCAGATGTTAGTTTCTTTATTAGGGTCTCCAGCTGTTCTTTTGCTTCTAGCTTCGCCTTCCCGTTACCATCGAAGCTCACTCCTAAATACCGCCACACGTCGCTCCTCTTCAAACTTGGGATTGCTCTCTTATCGATGGTAAATGTGCAATCTTTATCTACCGCTGTCTTCTTTTCTTTAGCCAATGATCTTATTGCTAGTGTGTTGCACTTCGCTGCGTTAGCTCTTAGTCCGCAGCTGCCTAGGAAGGTGGTGACGAAGTCGATTAGATGTTGGAGTCCACCTTTCGTCGAGGCAAGCAGGTTCAGGTCGTCCGCGAATGCCATTATGTCCACTCGCTGACCACCCAAATCGACCCTGATCTCGTCGGGCGCTTGCTTAAGCATTTCATCGACTATGAAGTTGAAAATTGTCGGAGACAAGGGATCACCTTGCTTAACTCCACATGACGGATAAATTGGCTCCGACTCCCAATTGCCATGCTGGAGTGTTGTCGAGCTGCTGTTGTTAATTTCTCGGTAGTAGGCGATGAAGTGCGGTGATATTCGCTTTGCTGCTAGAACCTCAATGACTGCTTCTTGGGCAACCGAGTCAAACGCTTTCTGCATGTCAAGCATTGCTAGAAAGACACTTTTGCACTTTGCATGGTGGTACTTCAAAGTGAGATCCAGCAGTGTGATGTTATCAGTGCAGCCATCTGTCTGGATGAAGGCTCGTTGCCTAGGGTCAAGTTGGACGACCTTGAGTCTCTCTGCGAATATTTTATGATATACCCTTAGAAGCACCGAAGAAACCGTGATGGGGCGAAACTTGCTCGGGTCAGCTGCTCCTTTCACTTTTGGGATGAGTGTTGTTCTGCTTCTCTTCAGGATAGATGGTACATCACCGAGCAACATGAAGATATTCAATATCCTCGTAGTGACTTCCAAGGGTATCTGCCGCAAATCCTTTACTTTAAGGCCATCAGGGCCTGGTGCTGAGTTGTTAGGTGGCATTGAGTCTCTGACTTCCAGTGGTGTTATTACTTGCCATATGTCTATGATCGGGCTGTTTTGATCAGGGCGCAGTTCGAGCGATGAGCCAGGGTCCTGTGTCATAATTGCTCTCCAGAATGGTTCCATTCTTTCGATCGGCACAGGTATCTCTTGACAAAGCTGGTCAGTCAAGATCCGGTCAACGCACTTACTAGGGTTCTTCTTCCATAGATTTTGTACTTTCGAGTACTCTGCTCTTCTCGCTTGTTTTTTGCTTGTGCAGGATTTATTGCAGCGCGGCTTGGTTTTTGGCGGTGTTATTGCACGTGGGTTTAAGTCTTGTAGGACAAGGGTCAGTGTATCGAGTACGGTGTTCTTACTTAAGCCGTGATGTTGTAGGTTCTTAAGTTGCGAGCATAGTAAGTTGAGACGTGTGAGGTCTAACTTCGGGTCTTCAATAGGCTCTAGCGATCCAAAATACTCGACGTGACGCTGACTTATTGGTAGCGCTGTATTGGGAGCAAGCATCTCTCTCTCAGGAATAGGCTGTTGGACTTCCTGGAGGTTCTGATTGTCAGCGATGTTTTGCTGACTCGTGCGGAGTTGTTCAAGTATCTCCGCTACTCTTTGCTTGTGCTCCGCTTTCTTTCTTTGTCCTTTAATTGACTCGAGAGATCGTTCACACGAGTTCTTTAGCAGCATATTGATGTTGATTTTTGCGCCTGCTGCTCTGAGTACGAGTTCAGCTTCCTTCCGGGCAAGCAGTCTCTTCTCCTCGTCTTTCCATAGCTCATAGCTATTCTTGCTGGACTCTTTTCTTTTAGACTTCAGGTTCTTATAGTCTGTCCAGTCAGGGTGAGCAAATTTTTCGTGAACACCTCTGCCAATTGCCGTAGGCCAAGTTGTTTGGCAGCCTGGGCATCGACATGGGAAAGCTTGAACGTTGTTGTTGTTCTCATCAATTGGTTGAGATTCTCTACTTGGCGTAGCGCGGTCAGTGGACCGGCTATTATTTATCCGAGGCTGATTTGTGTTATCGAGACCAAGCGTTTACTCCGGGTGCGGGCTGGTAACCCAACACCCTGCCGGTGGTGGACTAGTTTAGTGAATGTGCCGGGAACACATTCGTCAATAGCGGTACCAACGTAAAGGTAAAGTCCCCACTTGGTGACGAGAGGCTAGGCCGTTGAGCCAGCGACGCTGGACAACGACTGTGTTCGCATCATCACCCTAGTAACCATGACACTCCAAGATTTCTCTAAGTCCATACGCATTGCTTCCGCAGCGTACTTAAGAACTCAGCCAAGCGAGTCCTTCTCGGAGACCCGCCTGGTACTTAAGAGAGTCATAGTTACTCCCGCCTTAAGAGAGTCATAGTTACTCCCGCCGTTTACCCGCGCTTGCTTG
>NW_019641015.1:0-3958 GCF_000599845.2 Trichogramma pretiosum
TTTCGGAACCGAACCCCCGCGAATAACGGGGTTTGCCTGTATATTATTATATGATTCATGTTTTTAAATTGTTGCGGGAATCTCCTTCCAGAAGGTTCTCCCGTATATTTGTGGAAAATTGCTATTATTAATAAATTAAAATAAAAATAAACGAACACAATTCTTTTTGTTTATAGTGAGAAAAAAGCCGAGAGGCTAGAAAAAACTCACTCATTTTATTTAAATATTTAAGTCCAATTCAATCGTGAATTGGCTGAGGCCCGATCGAGAAGAGAGCAAACAATTAGCTGTCTCTCGAGCACAGAGACTAAGAAATTACACGACTCGCAAGAAGACACTTATCGGACGCACCTAGCACCAATTGATACGTGGGTTAAATGAGAGATACTCGAGTCAGTGAGGAAGTAAGCGTGAGAGGCTCGGGTTACGCGCGGAGAACAAATGCGACGAGCAACGAGCGCGAGCTCGCTACTTGCTCGACACCTGACCGACGAAAAGCGCGGTCAGCGAATAGTTGAGTGGACGCCTGACAGGCGACCCACGTAACAAGTTCAAAATAATTTTCGAATTTTTTTGATTTTTAATCTCGTATTAAAAATTATCCGATTGTTCAAAATTGTTTATTTTTTTACTACAACATTCGTTGATACGTATATTTTACTATAACGTAATTATTTCAATGATTTTTTTTTTCATGCAAATACCCTATTTTAATGCTTGTGTTATATACCAATAACCCAGCGTTGGGTATAGTAAAATTTAAATATAATAATTNGTCCGATTGATGAAATATGACTATAATGCGAGATGATGTTTTCTCATCAATACATGCCCCACTCAACGTTTATTCGTTCTTAAATAAGATGTGGATTGTGGCTTTAATAGTGTCCGACAAATTTTTTGCGGCGTAAGGGAAAAAAAACTAAAAATTCAACTATTCATGTGCTCGCTCATAGGCTCTTGTGACCAAGACTAAGATTCTCGTACTTTTTAAAAAACGTGCGCGGCGATATTTCAAAAAAAACTGGGAAAAATATATGTTATTGAATAACATGAAAAAAGACTTTTCCCAAAGTTTTAGCCCGAAAAAAATTGTTTGGGGGTGTCTAGTGACTTATGAGTGTCAAAAAACGTGTATTTTTGGCTCAATACCAAAAAATTGAGCTACAAGATTTTTTTGAAAATTCAAAAAACTACCTCTCAAGTTTTGAGGAGAAAATTTGGACTTTAAAAATGTGTAAAATCGAAATTTTCGTGAAAATAGTTGAGCCAGATTAGCTCTATAAAAAGCTAAACTAATTAACTTTTAGTTTTGTGGGTCACATTTTAAAGGTCGTAAATAGACCTTCCAAATGAGCTATTCCGAAAATATCAATTTTATTATCGATTTTATCAATTTTACCTTCCACGCGAATGGTTTCCAGAAATGTACTCTCGTAGTTAGGGGGTTGAAATTTAAAAAAAAAAGTTGAAATTTCAACGAGAAAAATGAGACAAGACTTAAAACGGTTCTCAGGGCACTTATGAACGATCATGTCAAAACAGAGCAAAATAGACCATTTTTTAACACTGCGTGCGCGAAACACGGGTTTTCTAACCTTAAAGCGTCAGAAAACCCTAGTTTCTCGCAAGCAGAGTTAAAAAATATCGTTTGCAACTAGTCCGCGAGGAAGTTGACTCATCCAGGAGTCTTTGCACCCTCGCTACGCTCGGGTGAAAACAACTCCTGGATGAGTCAACTGCTTCGCGCACTTGTTACAAAATATACTATTTTCGATGTTTGAATAGCTCAACAGAAGGCCCATTTGCACTTTGAGCTCTGAAAATTTTTTTGAGAAATTTTTTTTTTTACGTTTTCAAATATACTAAAATTTGGAGAAAATCCATAAATTCGATTTTCAAAGTCGTGTAAAAAGTATTGGAATTGCTCATAGACACTGACGTCAATTACTTTTGCCACACCTGAGCGAAAAATGAGTAAACTTCAAAATTTCGTTGCTCAGTCAAAAAAAGTCGGATCGACATTTTGGATACGCCATTCGAAAGGTTTTGCAAGCACTTTGAAGCTATATGAATTGTTATTAGGTTTATTCATTTATTTATCAATTTTCATTAACAATTAACGAATCAAATATATTGTTTTTTTTTGTGTCTCGGCTATTTCTCTTGCCATTTTAGTTAGATGAGTCGTAGAAACATTTTAAACCAATGGATTTGTAGGTTTTGACGAGACCTTAAAATCCTTTTTTGCTTTCTCATAGAGGAAGTTCTGTGATAGGCTCGAAAACGAGATTTTTTTAAATTCTATAATAATGAAAGTGACGAAATTTTTTGTTCGCGATCGATGCAATTATTTTACATGTTTAGGGTCTTGATAAGACTTCGCACATACGTAATTTTATGTAAAATTTAATGCCCTTTTAGAATCTGGGCTTACATTCGAGATTTGATTTTTAGTTAAAAAATTATAGTTGTTTGTCAAAAAAAAAACTCGCAAAGTTAATTTTTCGCCTAAATTTAAAATTATTTTTTTTGTTTAAACAACTATTACTTTTTAACTAAGAATCAAATCTCATATGTGAACCTAGATTCTAAAAGGGCATTAAATTTTACATAAAATTACGTATGTGCGAAGTCTCTTCAAGGCCCTAAACATGTAAATAAAAATTGTAATAATGTTTAATAAAAATTGATGAATGAATGAATAAACCTAAGAACAATTCATAGTCAACAATTCATAATCAACAATAGCAAAGACCTTTCGAATGGCGTATCCAAAATGTCGATCCGACTTTTTTTGACTGAGCTACGAAATTTTAAAGTTTATTTATTTTTCGCTCAGGTATGGCAAAAGTAATTGACGGTCGGTGAGGGTATATATATAATACCAATTAGAAAATTAGATAATTTAGTTAGAAACATTAAAAAACAAAAAAAAATATAATAATAAAAAACTTGTACTATTTTATACTAGTATTACTATATTATATCACTGTTATATATTATTATATGATTCATGTTTTTAAATTGTTGCGGGAATCTCCTTCCCAGAAGGTTGTCCCGTATATTTGTGGAAAATTGCTATTATTAATAAATTAAAATAAAAATAAACGNCCAGAAATGTACTCTCGTAGTTAGGGGGTTGAAATTTAAAAAAAAAAAGTTGAAATTTCAACGAGAAAAATGAGACAAGACTTAAAACGGTTCTCAGGGCACTTATGAACGATCATGTCAAAACAGAGCAAAATAGACCATTTTTTAACACTGCGTGCGCGAAACACGGGTTTTCTAACCTTAAAGCGTCAGAAAACCCTAGTTTCTCGCAAGCAGAGTTAAAAAATATCGTTTGCAACTAGTCCGCGAGGAAGTTGACTCATCCAGGAGTCTTTGCACCNTGGTTTCCAGAAATGTACTCTCGTAGTTAGGGGGTTGAAATTTAAAAAAAAAAGTTGAAATTTCAACGAGAAAAATGAGACAAGACTTAAAACGGTTCTCAGGGCACTTATGAACGATCATGTCAAAACAGAGCAAAATAGACCATTTTTTCGATGTTTGAATAGCTCAACAGAAGGCCCATTTGCACTTTGAGCTCTGAAAATTTTTTTGAGAAATTTTTTTTTTTACGTTTTCAAATATACTAAAATTTGGAGAAAATCCATAAATTCGATTTTCAAAGTCGTGTAAAAAGTATTGGAATTGCTCATAGACACTGACGTCAATTACTTTTGCCACACCTGAGCGAAAAATGAGTAAACTTCAAAATTTCGTAGCTCAGTCAAAAAAAGTCGGATCGACATTTTGGATACGCCATTCGAAAGGTTTTGCAAGCACTTTGAAGCTATATGAATTGTTATTAGGTTTATTCATTTATTTATCAATTTTCATTACCAATTAACGAATCAAATATATTGTTTTTTTTGTGTCTCGGCTATTTCTCTTGCCATTTTAGTTAGATGAG
>NW_019641016.1:0-3676 GCF_000599845.2 Trichogramma pretiosum
ACTCCCGCGTGGAAGTACATCAGCCCTGAATCACTAGCGATCGGCGGTATATATAGCGAGAAGGACACAAAAAAGTTGCGTGACCTAATCGTATTTCCACTGGAGAGGGGGGCCATTATGATTACGATCCTACGAGGAGCAGTAGGACAGCAAGTCAACACCGAAGGGATCTCAATCAGCCCCTTCATAACTGAAAAAATTCTCAATACAATAGCAACAAATACCTGGAACCGAGTTTACGCAGGATTTGTTTCTTTTGGCACACTTAGTGCAGGCATATTAGGAGTCTTCATGCTTTTCCGAGCAATAAAGCTAATAGTGGATACTACAATTCATTCGTACGCCCTATACACAATATACGGCTGGTCTGTCCACTTACTCGGTGCCTTATGGGATTCGGTAACATATCTACTTCTGCACATCGGGCAGCGAAGGCAGCACGAAGATCATCAAAATAACATCGACAGGATTGACAGAGAAAGGATTATAGAGCAAGAAGATCGAAGAATCAACATCGACGCAGAAAACGCACCGATGCTACAACAACAGGAGAGAGGCCCGCCACTACAACAAGAGAGAGTCCCACCGCCACAACAAGAGAGAGTCCCACCACCACTTCCAGCGAGACTATACCCAAGAATTGACCCATCCGAATGATGACGGCACTCCCAGAGGTCGTTCTTTTTTGGAGGGTGGGAGGGGATCATTATAGATATTAAGTATAGAGGATAAGTATAAAAACTTAAGCATACAAAATGTAACCTATGACGAAGACTTGCATAGCTCATGCGGTAAGGCGCTTGCTGGGAGAGCAAAGTACCTCCAGTTCGATCCCAAGTCGAGTCAAATAATTTTTCTTTTCTATTTATTATTTTTTCTTGTATAATTATTGTACTACATTGAGTTGACAACAACCATTTAATTGTCTAATTGTTACTATTTAATTATTATAACTACAAAAGAAAAGGAGAAAAATAACAACCACTCAAAAACATTTAAAGTAATTATTATTTTTTATTAGAGATAATTTTGAAAAGCCGTCAAGGCTATACATTATGTATCGACAGATTTCTCCAAGGTGTCTTCAATGACAGCGCGAGTCTGCGCGTGCGCTGAGGGTGAGATCAAAAGATCGATGAACGCACATAGCACTCGCCCGAGATCATCGACAGGCCGATATATGGGTGGAGGCGGATTACAGCGAGGCAACCCGCAAGACGCACACTCAGTATCACGGTCCCAATCTTCATTATGACAATCGGNATATAGTCTCGTCGAGCTTTGTGAAGACACGTACAAATTTTTTGAGGAAAGGTTTATGTTTGGAAGCAAGAATCTAATATTATATCTGATAGTGTAATATTTTCGTCAAATTATTAGTATATAAAATATGTCTTAATGGCTGTTTATCATATCACTTTCATAATTTTTAATATTAACATCTATTCTGCATTTCTTAACTAAAGTAATTGTTAAAAATAGTGTTAATAATACCTTTGAATCATCGCAATCCAATTTTAAAGTGCCTTTTTTTTAAATAATATCTGGTTGATTTTGGTAGCCCAGATTTTGGATAATAAAAATGCGTTTTTTTCGACATCTTGTTTAATAATTACTGAAAACTAGAATATTTAAAATGTTTTTTATTGTACAGTGGATGAATTGATGAAACCTTTTTAAGACTTCTTACCAGAAATTAAAAAATTTAGCTGAATATCACCTCTAAAATGTAACTCAAAAGAAAAGTCAGAGAGAGTTCAAAATCAACCTGAAAGTATAAGCAGTAAGTACAGTTAAAAACTGATCATAAATACCCGACTATATCTTACTTTTAATATAATGTAGCACAATTCAGCCAGAAATTGTTAAAAAGGAAAGATAGCCATAACAATATCAATACAGTTCATGACAGGTGATAATTATTTAATCAACTTCAATTATATTCATGAAAAGCATTGTCTCTGCAAATCTACAATTTCGTATTTTATTTCAATTAAATTTATATATTTCTATAATACGACCACAGTTAATTGAAATTTATGCGAAATATACATACAATTTACGTTTAATATAGGCAAACTTGTAACCGTTCGCCCTCGGGATGCGAGCGAATGATCCGGCGAAATCTTGCGTTGCTGTAAACGGAATAAAACAGGGTGTCGAAATAACTTACTCGATCATGTAAAAGGCAAAAATATAACAAGGCTTAATTTATTATTAGAAAAGGCGCCAGTCACGAGTGTGACGCCTGATTATATCTATTACATTCAATAAATCGACGATTAGTTATTGGCTTCAACACGCAATTGACATATAAGTTTACTCCGGTACAATGTACACACGCGATTAGGCCACCTCGGCTAAAGCGGCAGATACGACAGTCGTGAGTTTGGGCTAGGCGGGGACAAGACCGAGAGAGATCGAGCGTAACGAACAGAGATAGTTATGGCGCATTACGCGAGAGAGATATAGGCGACTTACATTCGTTGACTCTATGGTTTATTGGTGGTTGATTGGGCCTGACGAAGACTGCGAAAATAGCGAGGGCAGACGAGAAGGTAGCCAGATGTTGATGCTCTCCAGGATGGCAGACTCACTCTCACACACGCTGGCCATCGCAGGTCCCACACGAGAGGGGTCGGTAGCTCGAAGCTATTTCACGCGAGGTCCAACACAGAGTGTTCACTTCATCAACTCCTCGTCGGCTCGTCAGTCATCATAGGCCTCCCTTTCCACTTGACAGGCTTTCTCCTGCTCACAAGGCAGTACGCGCGAGACCCTTCTACGCACTTAGCGTTGATCACGGTTCTCTCTCTCTCTTTGCAAATTCGGCGCTTATCGATTAATTGGCGCCGATCCGCGATACCATTAGGCTCGCTTATTTCCGATCTCTCTCTCGGGCGGAAGGAATTCTAGGATACATTATACAAGGAAGGAGTACCGTCGGACCCTGTGCTGGACTACTTCCTTACAAACTTTATAAAAAATATTTTTACAATTTATGTAACATTTATTTGAATATTCAAGAAATGTAAGAGAATACTAATGTTTGCAGTCAAAAATGGGATTTTTTAAATGCTCATTGCTTTATTATAAGTCTGGCAGAGTAATTAAATTATTTAAACATTAAAGTATTCCACATAAATGGATGATGGTGCCAAATTCGTCAAAAATTATCATTACGTTGCAAGAACGTAATTTTATATTACAATAAAAGATTTAAATTGAACACCTAATTTTCATTTTTCAGAATTTTCAGGAAATAATAATGGTTTATCCTTTGAAGTACAATTTAATTAATTTTTATTTTTTATGATATAAAATTACCTTAACGAACGAACGAAATTGATTAATAGTTCACTGCTGTACATAAGTATTATTATAATGTGCTAACTATAGTAATATTAAATAATACTTGAAAATGCGAATAAAATAGATATTCAACTGCCGTTCTCAGAACTCTGTAAACATTATTATTTGTAAAATTTTCTACTACACTAAAGATGTAATTTCATACCATCTTATATTATGTTGAAGAATTAAAAATTTAGAACTTGAGAACTTGAATATTTAACAATTGTCTAGCATTTGACGTATTAACAAACTTTTAAATAAACTTGAACTGAGTATGCAAAATTGAAAGATTGTAAAAAATTATTTAAACTTTATACTGTCA
>NW_019641017.1:0-3796 GCF_000599845.2 Trichogramma pretiosum
AGCTATGTACAAGTAAGACATCGAAATATATTTTTTTGATTTTAAAATTGTATTTAGTTTGAATATTTCCACAATAAGCCTTTTAGGACGGATCGGTACGTGCAGGCGCGTTAAGTCGGAGCGCGGAATTGGCGGGTTGCCTTGGCGTAGGCTATTCGTCGTAGGACGTTACAATCATTAATGCCAAATACTTCAAACGCTTTCACGAAGTTTGAGCCATTGTCGGTCACCGTTCCTATTACTTTATTATTGTCCAAATCAAATTCTTGATTAATCTCTGCTAAAATATCTGTCACCTTATCGTGTGAATGAGAGCCTTGAAATCTTCGACACGCTAAAACAGCCGATTTTCGTAGTAGTGATAAGTGATTTATCTGAAAAACGATGGTGATATTAAAATTTTGAGCTGGTATACATACATTTAAAATAAATGCGAATGCACGGGCAAATGTGTAGTGTAAATCAGTTTTGAATAAGTTCATGGGCGTCCACGAACAAGTGAGAGTACGTGTATGCATGAAAATCGGTGAGAATGGCTGGATGAGCGATTGTTTATTATTTGGGAAAAAATATGAATAATAGATTAATATTAAAATTCACCCAGTGAGCCGTGACTCCCATAAAACTGCGAGTCGGTGAGCTCCAAATATCCGCTGTTAAGCATACATGATAAACCGACTTTAAAATATTTTTAATTTCATTTTTCTGAGCTGCTATGAGCGCGTCTGCAGTCTTAACAACTTTTGCTCTGGATAACGTTTTCAGTGACTCGTCTCCACATTTAATTTCAAGATCTGAAAAAATACATAATCAAAATCATTCAATAAAAAGAAAAATGTACGTTTAGAATCATTTTATTTATGTATATGAACGATTCTCAATAAGCGTTAAAAATTGAAGTATAAAATCATAATGATTCTTTTATTGCACTACACCCATGAAAAACGTTTTTTTTTTAACATTCTGGTGTATAAATCAATAAAATAATGTTGCCACTCATTTTTGAAAAAGCTTTATTAAAAAACAACCCCTCAAAAGCTGTCAATTTTGAAGTGAATTTTATATGACAAGGATGCACCTAGTGAAAAAATTGTCTTCATAAAAAGTGTTTAGAATTGTTCAAGGAATATCCCTAAATTTTTTCAGAATTTTTGGAGCAATTTTTGGATTTTTCAACGAAATGGTCACATCCAAAAATGTGAAAGTCGCTCTATCGTTAAGTGCTTAATTTTAGAGCTCAAAAATTTAATTATTATACAATTAAAAACATAAATCATTTTTAATTTGAATCATTTTTTTCTAACATTCAGGGGCATAAATCAATAAAAAATTGTTGCCACTCATTTTAAAAAAACCTTTATTAAATGAAATGCACGATGAACTTATTTCGGTTTTTTATGTAACTTAGAAAACATTAATATTATAGTTTTTTCCGCAATTTTTTTCTCAAAATTCATGAAAAATGTATTACAATAAACATAACAAAACATAATAATATTAACAATAAAATAAACGTAACATAATAATAATAACAATTAACAAAAACTACGATGAACAATTATTTTAATGTTATGATTTTTTTTCATAATTTTAACCTGGTTTCCAAGCGTTTGGTTTCAGCACATAATGGTTACATTGTGATTTTGAAATTTCTAGTGTTTTTTCATTAGGTGATTTCTAGTATTTATTTAGAGGCCTTTATTAAATTATTGCTAATTTTTTTATGTTTTATTATAATTTTTGTATTATTACTTATAATTCAAAAATTTTTTCATCAAAAGAATTAAATATAAAAATAATTAAAACAAATTTTTATTTATAATAATTTTTAATGCATAATTTTGCAATAAATATTTAAACAACATTGTTTAAACAATAATTATTGCTGTTTAAACAATAAACTAGTTCATTTATTGTTAAAATTATGCTTTGAATCGAATTTGATAACATTCAACGAATTCACTGCAATTATAATTTTTTACTCGATTTTCTTAAGCGTTTCCCCGCTATTGAAATAAAAATTAGGGTATAAGATACGCATTTTTAGATTGAGTACCATCGATATTAAAAATGGCAAATGGTTTTAGGAACATCTGAATAATTTTACGGGTGTAACATTAAAAAAACCATATTTTCTTAGCGAGTGGCGCAGCATACATGCGGGATTCAATTGCATGTATATTCTTCAACTGAAGACTGACAGTCTTCAGTGACATCTCAAAAGATTCGTTGAAGCTAATACTTGAAACTGCTGTAGTTTGGTGCAGATTAACGAACACTTTTTTTAGCTATACCCGTTTAAATATTTTTAACTTGATTTGACAAAAAGCTAGTCCCTCTTGGTATATTAATGGTAGGCGCTTTTCAAAGGGTCTGACATGAACCAAACATATTTTTTCAATAAATATAGCTTCAGAACTATCTCCAAAAAAATTTTGGAAGGGATTGAAGATTACTTTTTTACTCAGAAGCTCTAAGAAAATTTTTAAGTAAGGTAGTCCCTCTTTCAAATGTCTTAAAAATCGTGTTTGAATTGCTTGTAAATCTATCTATAAATACAATAAAGTAAGCAATGACTACATGATGACTTTCAAAACTTCCTATAGAATAAAATACATGCCCCTTGATCCTGATAAAGACTTTAATTTCGATGTATATAGCAATTTTTTAAATTTTAACGCTTAGTGAGAATCGTTCATATATTAAATTTAACGAACCACTGAAGATAGCTCTGAAAGATGCAGTTTCCACAATGCGAAAGGCTAACATATTGTCCAAAATACAGCGAACCACATTCTCTTCGAACTTTTTTTGGTCCAATGAGCAAGTCACTCTTTTGACTTTTTGTGAAGCATTGGGATTGCTGTCTTTGAAGCGCTTATAAGCTTTATATTCATCAATAGCGTTTGAATGCTTATAGGATAGAAGTTAAATAAAATACTTACAAGTCACTTTATATGATAATAATTTAAATAAAAAAATGTAGAAAGTTTTTAGTAAATCGATTCTACAAAATTATCGCAATACAAAAACTTTATAAAAAAATTGAAAATTTTGTTTTTGATAAAAACCGCATGAAAATTTTATAAAAATCAAATTATGGAAAAGTTTCGTTTGGCGATATTTTACTCATAAATGCGTTAAAATGCTAATTTTTTAAATTTTCGAAACTTCTCTATAATTTGATTTTTATAAAATTTTCATATGGTTTTTATCAAAAAAAAATTTTCGATTTATTTATAAAGTTTTTGTACCACGATAATTTTATAGAATCGATTTTATAAAAATTTTATAATTTTTTTCTTTGGGGGTCATAATTTAATGTAAATTAAATGTTAACGAAATTTCTGCTGAACTTACTCGTTTCAAATGTTTCACAAAGTTAGATGATACATCGGGAGCTCCCCTTACATCCTTTTCACATTCAGGAAATTGACATTTACCACAAATCGAATTAACATCCGATTTGTCGGCCTCAAGCACAAAAAATTTCCCATCCAACCAGGCCTGCTTCGAATATTTCTCTATCAATTGCGGAGAAATTTTAGAAAGAGAACTTTCAGCAGTATTTGGTTGCGAATCCTCATTAACGACCCATACATCCAACGACATATCCTCTTCAATGTTCATAGTGAAGTTTGATTTTAAATGAATACTGAACATACAAAATATTGAATAATGTACGTAAATGTATTATACTGAATTAGAAAGCTTTTGGTTAGAACATTTTTGGTACGACGGAAAGAAGTAATGTGAGTTCCCGTGGTCCGCTGTCTCTCTTCCTTGGTGGTATTCG
>NW_019641018.1:0-3714 GCF_000599845.2 Trichogramma pretiosum
TATAGTAGGACACATTAAGTCACATATTTGCTATACGCCCCGCGGTGAAGTTCGCTTTGTCACTTGGGTAGCCTATAATATCTGCATCCATTAGAAGTAAGTGTATATTCGTAACTATTATAAAAAAAGTGTGTCTTTTTAGACAATTATACTTATTATATTATTTAATTAAAAGCAGGGTAAATATTAGCCGATTTTGCGCAGACTCTTTGGTGATCGAGTATCCTAACCTCGAAAAGTACCAGCCACTGAAGGTATGTTTACATTCTGTTTTCAATTAATTGAGTGAAATAGGTGTTCAAACTTAGTGATCTATATTTAATAATTAATTGTTTTATGAATTTAATGTTATTTAAAATGATTTATTATCAGTTTGTATTTATTAACATAATTTTTGTTGAAATTTTGGAATCAGATTAATAACAATAAAGAACATATTTATTCTTTAAATTATAAATCTATTGACTTTTTATTATACACCGTGATTGGAAAGTAGTTTAACGCCCGAAACGGGCGTGTAGTCGGTGAATTATGGGACCAGGGAAAATTTTCAGAAAAATTCTATGTGCAATATTAAGCGAGAAAAATAATAATTAAAAATGCAGCTTTATTCCTTCAAAAGGACTATTGCAATCCTGGTTGCCATAGGGATCAAGAAGACGCTCGACTGCTACATGCGAGCGTTCAATGAATTATAAACAAACAGCAAAAGCACGTGTCTCTCTAGAATTGACAGGCAAAGGTTATGCTAGCGACCGATAATTCCGATGATTTTATGATCTGACGAAATATAGTCAACGACCAATTATGCTTGCCGTTATGCTCAAAAATACGTGAAATGATTGTTTGTGCAGTGACTAAACAAAAGTTTCGAGCTTGCTCACGAATTGCCGGGACATTGATTCCACGTGGATCGAACATGGATCATATAAAGAGTCCACGTACGTAAACCACGGGGATTTGCACGGAAATCCTCGTTGATTTTCGATCGATCCACGGGGATTTTCGCGCAAATCCTCGTTGATTTTCGATCGATCCACGGGGATTTTCGCGCAAATCCTCGTTGATTTTCGATCGATCCACGGGGATTTTCGCGCAAATCCTCGTTGATTTTCGATCGATCCACGGGGATTTTCGCGCAAATCCTCGTTGATTTTCGATCGATCCACGGGGATTTTCGCGCAAATCCTCGTTGATTTTCGATCGATCCACGGGGATTTTCGCGCAAATCCTCGTTGATTTTCGATCGATCCACGGGGATTTTCGCGCAAATCCTCGTTGATTTTCGATCGATCCACGGGGATTTTCGCGCAAATCCTCGTTGATTTTCGATCGATCCACGGGGATTTTCGCGCAAATCCTCGTTGATTTTCGAGCGCGTGCTCGCGAACAAGTTCCACATCCACGAGGATTGAAAAAAAATCAGCGTGGATCAGTCGAAAATCCGTGCTGATTCGCCGCGAATCCTCGTGGATGTTTTGAGCGCGTGCTCGCGAACAAGTTCCACATCCACGAGGATTGAAAAAAAATCAGCGTGGATCAGTAGAATATCCGTGGTGATTGCATTTTTTTCAGCCCATGATCGATCCACGAGGAATCCCTGTATGATCCACGTGGAATCCCTGTACGATCCACATGGAATCCCTGTATCGTCCACGAGGATTACTAATCCTCGTGGATTTCCACGTGGATATCCATGCAATTTTTTTCAACTGGGAACTGATGTGCTAAAGTACTATTATTTGAAGAAAAAAAATTACCTTATTAAAATTTCGATCGTTTGCTGATTGAGAAAATTGTTGTAATTCATTTTTACTGGAAGATTTATTTTTTACGAAAATAACTGAACAAATACTGCTTTTCGCAATAAACACTTTGACCAGGCACAGAAATCACTCACTGTTATGGATAGGAAAAATGACTGCAGAATTTCTTTCGAGTGGAGTAAAGTTTACTTAATCACAACTTTTTTGTGTTGAGATGATGCTCCGTTCGCTGCTCGACTGATACTGGCCGCTTGCCGTTCTGTGCCGGTCTTATAAATGTAGGGATACCCCTCTCCTCGCCCCGATGGTAGCGACCAGCGTTGGTCCGAGGCAAACTCTACGCTCGCACTCTATGGCGTAAAGTACTGGTGGCGCCTGACGTCAGAGTTCTGAAACTCACGTCTGGCGAACCTTCTTTACAATGCACGAAAATAATTTTAAAATTTCTTGATATGATTATGCATAATTAAACATTTTTAACATAAAAGGGTCCATCTTACAACATAATCATATCAAGAAATTTTAAAATTATTTTCGTGCATTGTAAAGAAGGCTCGCCAGACGTGAGTTTCAGAACTCTGACGTCAGGCGCCACCAGTACTTTACGCCATAGAGTGTGAGCGTAGAGTTTGCCTCGGACCAACGCTGTTCTCCACGAGCATCGTCAGCGCGTCGGCTCAGCCACGTGCAGCCAACATCCACGAGCATCGTGTGACACTGTAGAACAGTGCACAGAGCACGCGTAAAGCGGGAGTAGGGAGCAGAAGCGCGAATATGGTAGGAAAGAGTGTGACGTTGCGCTATAGGCGAACGTCGGAGCACGCAATTTGTCGTAGAGCTCATCTGATCGGCGCAGAAATTGAAAGTCCTCTGGGTGCGCAGCGAGAGTAGAGGGAAGGCCGGCTCGAGAGGGGTGAATTCCAGCGATCGTCGGTGAAAATTCGCCGCTTATAGAATTTTTCTAACCTCTTGACAAAATTTTTGAGGCTAAAACGAAGTAAACCCTGGCTCGGAGGGTGAGTCTAAGCTGATAGTCCAGACCCCAGGGGCGCCCCCGTATGAAAAAATATTCGAATGGAATATTTTCATTGTTCCTTGTGGAAAATGGTCGTCTGAATCCGAATCTGCATGTTGGTAAACCGGAAAATGGTCGGAAAATTTTATAAACAATTTTCTTTACACAAATTGCACAAATTTGAAATTACACAGTGTGTATACACGTATACACGTATGCGCGCGCCTATCATTTGAGTCTAAAAACCATAGCTTAACAATTAAGTTTTGCAAATTTTCATTTCTTCATTTGATTAATGAAGATATAAAGATAATGTAGGGTTGAGAACCGCCATTTTCGCGTTTTTTTGAAATTTCAATGTTAAATATCTCGAAAAATATCAATTTTAGAGAAAAATCACAAGAGTACTTTTTTGTTTAAAATGACCCCAAAAACCTAAAAAAATTAGTTTTGGATGGAAAATTTCAAATTTGTGCAATTTGTGTAAAGAAAATTGTTTATAAAATTTTCCGACCATTTTCCGGTTTACCAACATGCAGATTCGGATTCAGACGACCATTTTCCACAAGGAACAATGAAAATATTCCATTCGAATATTTTTTCATACGGGGGCGCCCCTGGGGTCTGGACTATGATGAAACTCACGTAAAGCAAGAGCCAATGGGTGCCTCGTCCGCCTAGAAGTACACAAACACTCGTTCGAGTGAAAAAAGCGATTAAAAACAGCAAAAATTGACAGTATTTATGGAGCACCACAGAAACACGTCTTCTCTTACTTAAAGATAGATAATAGATAGATAATAGTTTATTTTGGCTAAGGACGGGTAGCCCTATATAGCCACAGCCAATGATATAATTTGCTACAAGATATCATGACGAACAATAATTGTTACAAAGCAAAAACAAAATAGAACAACAAACAAAATAAAATAA
>NW_019641019.1:0-3611 GCF_000599845.2 Trichogramma pretiosum
CTCTATGTGCACGTGCTGCGTGCGCGGACCTGCCGGCTTGGCCCCGCTCACGCAGAGTAACTACTACTCAATGTACGCCTGCCACAGTGTGCGCAGCGACGAGCCGCTAGATTGTTTTATTGCCTCGCGCAATTTTACTTAATAAAATAAAGTTTTAATCATCGATACATAATTAATCGTTTTACTCCTCGTCTACCCCTGCCCCCAGTAAACTTTACTCCAACAGGTTGTGGGCCCTTGGCACGCGAGTGACGAGTGCAGTGAAAAAAAAATAAGAGAATAGAGACAGAGTGTGTGCGTGTGTGCAATTTTCTTTCGTCGAGAATCCTCCGAAATAAAAAGAACACCACGCTAGAGGTCGAGATGCCGGACAACAACGAGTAAGTACTCAAACAATAATTACTCGCGATAGATTAGACGTATAGAGTTAGTCGTTCCAGGGACTAAAACAATTAAAATTCGCGAGTGAAGTTTTTTTTGATTTTGAGTATCGAACAAAATCGTAAAGCTACGAATAGAGTCATCGTCGAAAAGACAGTTCATTTGTTGCTCGGGTTCACGAAAATTAGAGTAGAGTCAAGAACAGTCGAGACCTGCGATCGTCGATTATTCGAACTCGCAAAGAATACGCGGTTGGGTACGTCATGCGCGCGGCAGAGACCCTACGCTATAAAAAGTGAACATCGCGCAGCACGTGGGTCCGCCATTACCGGCACTCGTCCCTTCTCTCTCGCTCGTGTTCGCGCCGGCCATCTTGTGTACGGCCGAGTTCGACGGAGAAGAAGACGTGCGTGCGCACCCTTCATAGAGTCCTCGATTCAGCGACGCGAGAGACGACGTCACGTGACAATACAGTATAGGCAAAGTCGAGCGCGGTGCGGTCGTGTGCATGCGGGTATATACACACGCCACACACTCGATGATGTCGGAACGCGCGTGTACGACGAGCACATGAATATACACGGCACATGCGGACGATCATCGCGCGCGGACAACATACAATGCGATTCGATGACTTAAAAAGCGTGCGATGTAGATGCGGATTTGATGATCAAAGAGTAGACAGGACACGATACATAGAAATACGCGAATAATTCGTTCGCGCTGAACGAATTACAAGTAAATATATGCGCGTGAGGATTGAACCCTACACGAGTGTACAATACACATGGTGAGCTAGCGGTGCGACATGCTACGTGAGAGACTGCGTCAATCTCTCACACGTGTTGATAGGGACGCCTGTCACCGCGTGGTATACTCTGCCGTGCAGAGGTACTATAGACGAGAGCAACGATGCAACTCGCACGCGAGCGTGACGTGTTGTCGGCCGCTGACGCATACGGAGATAGAGCGTAGAAAATACATCGTTGAACGGAAATTTAAATAATACAAAAACAAATTACATTCATTCGGGATTGCTTCATTGTTATCTGCGTCGAGTGTGCGATCGGTCCTCCCAAGTAGTAACGACAAAACAGTGGTACTGCTAGTCGGATTGGGAGGGAGCACTCGATGTCGGATCGGTGGAGTGTCGTCGTAATGATAAATACAAATATATGTATATAGTAATAACAATATAATAGCCGTGCCATTATATAAATAAATAAAATAAAATATGAACATAGAGTAACAGAGAAATTTTGTATTTGTTTGACAGTAATAGAAGCGAGAGTTCGAAGTCGAGCGACGAGGCCTCCGAGACTCACACTCCCCCCAGGCCCGATAGAGAGGTGCAAGGTGAATATTTTAATTTACCAAAATAGAGGTTGAGTAGAGAAAAACAGATCTGCCATTTTCGAAATTAATTAATGAAATATTACTCATAATTAATTTAGTAGAAGTAGAGTGTCAAACAAACAAAATTTAATAGAAATAATATTTATGTTTAACAGCATCATTCAGACGAAACGTCACGAATGGAATAGAAAGTCTCGAGATGTCAACTGAAGAACTGACGCTCGAGGTCAACGCCGTAAAGTCGGTTTTGGTGGCGCTGTCTAGCCAGCTCGACGACGAGACCAAAGCTGTAGAGGAGGTAAAGACCGTCGCCAAGGCCAACCAGGAATATCTGCGTCATATACATGGGATGGTCAAGAAGCTGACGGAGAAGTTCGAGAAAGTGAGCACTTCTCTCCCACGACTTTCCTCGACAAATAGAGTAGACGATACTGCCATAGAAGTACCACCAAATAGAGTTACTTTTCGCGATCAAAACATTTCGTTAATTGACCAACAAACTATTAACGAATCGAGGTTGGCGCGTTTAGAATCAAATTCGCTTAAAAAAATTCACGTTAACAGAAAGTACTTGTTGGAAAAAGACGTGAGTTTCGCGGTGTGGCTAGAGCATCTAAAATCTGAGCTGAACTTTTATGAACTAATTGAGTATCTAGAGCCTAACAATCTTCTGGGAAACACAGAAGAAGTAACCAAAAATAAAAATGTCATTAAAGACATAATAATTAGTAGAGTAGATAAGAAATACCATTCAAAAATAATAGGTATGAAAGAACCAGCCCAGATTTTAGAAACGCTAAAAGATTTGAGGAAAATAGAAAGCAACCTGAACATTCACATGAACAAGCGTGACATCTATAACATGAAAATAAAGCCTAAAGAAACAATATCTGATTTCTCGCGTAGATTTGATGAGTTAATTGCACTATACGAAAGTTGTGACCCAAAGCAACCGCTGACAGAATCTGATATCGCTTCGGCCTTCTATATAGGCACGTATGAGAGATATCCAGAACTGAGAGCAGCGGTTAATTTGTCAAACGTAAAACTGCATGAAGAAATGAACATAGAGGAAATGAAATCGATACTGTTACAGGCAGAGAAAGACAAGGCCAAATCTGACCAGGTACCAGCACAGGCGGCCAGAGTAGTACCCGCGCGAGACCACGCGAACCATGAGCGCTGCTTTCGGTGCGACAAAGCGGGCCATCTCCACAGAGACTGTCCGCTGCGTTCGCAAAACTTGTATTTCTGCTTCGGGTGCAAGAAAGTTGTAGGTCATAAAACTTATGACTGCCCCGAAGTAGAAAAGAAAAGGTATGTTGATAAAGATTCAAATGGTGGTGGTCACGGTAGAGGTGGTGGTGGTGGTGGTAAAATGAGAGGTAGAGGTGGGAGAGGAGGTAGAGGTCGTGGAGAGAGAGGAAAACCGTATGCTAGAGGAAATGAAAAACAGAAAAAGGGTAAGTGCTTTTACACATACTCTAACATTATGTCTCGCGATCCCAAAAATATAGAGTTCATAGCGGATTCTGGAGCCACAGAACACATAATTAGCAAAGGGTTAATATTAGAAAATTTCGAGAAATGTGGTGGTGAGATTAAATGTGCAAATAGAGATAAAAACGCGAATNAGTAGATTTATCGTGTCAAGAGATGTAAAATTCAACGAAAAAGTAGTATACAAAGACACGACCAGCTATGAAGAAAAATCACGACAAAACATAGAGGTAGAAGAGCAGTTAACCTTCGATATAGAGGCAAGTGAGAGAAACGCAAAGTCAGATGAACCTGATTCAGTCGAGAAAGCAAAAGAAACGAACAAACAAACAAAAGCAGCCAAGAAACGAAAGGTAGAAGTTGAGCCAAGACAA
>NW_019641020.1:0-3373 GCF_000599845.2 Trichogramma pretiosum
TTAATACCGAGAAAAGTCTCGAGGAGCATCGCAGCAGCGACCGGTGCGACGCACAACACACACACACCGAACACAATGGGCTAAGTAGGGTAATTTTCATTGAATTATATTTCAATCAGAACCGGATGGTCGTATTAATGTTGCGCGCGCGCGGAGGAGATTGTAAATATCCCGATGGAATTCGCTCCGCTACATGTGTGTGTGTATACTTATAACCGGTATACATACATCTGTGTATGAGGTGCGCTTCGCCACCGCCGCCGCCGCCGCGGGGATAATGGATCGCGTCGATGCGTGTGTATATATATGTACGAGTCTGCCGCGCACTTGTAATGAGAGAAGAAAGTCGTATACAGTGCAATATACGTGTACGCATACTCGCGGGATCGAAGATTGATATTCCGCGTACGCGCCTACTATGATATTTTTCCGATCCGGCGCAGAAAATTTTCAATTAATAACGCGAGAGAGACGACACGATCGCGTACATATTATATATATCGTGTGCGAGACGCGCGATTACTCGTTGGAGCTTTCAGGAGGTTTTGATATTTCATACAAAATATGCATACTGCAGCATCATCTTTGGGCCAAACAACAATCGGCACACGCGCGCGCGAGCTCTCGACCGACTTCTACCTATCATATAATATATACAAATGCCGTGTAATCGCATTATTTTATTCAAAATCAAATCTCCCGAAGATCTCGAATCGTCTATTGTGCGCTTCTGCTCGTGTAGAGAAAGATGCAGCTTTTATGTACGCGTTTATATCGCCCCATTGTCCGAAACCATTTCATTATCATCGCATATGAGGTAGCTCTCGCGTGCACACACACACATCGCGTATGATGCAGCGGATTCTCGTCTACGATGAAAAAAAAAAATAATTTTTTTTCAAATAAACAATGCAGCGCGCGCGCGTGAACAACCCGCGCGCGAGCACGATGGTAATCACGACGTATCATTCGAGGCGTTCGAGCGGTGCGGGAGGCGGCAGGTATATAAGCAAAAATTGAAACCCGATACATTACGATAATGCATATATACGTTTCCTCGTTTATAATTCGCGCGAGAAATGGAAAGTACACCAAGATACGTTAGTTATATATATATACGAGATGCTCGTGCCGGAAAAGCTTCGAAACTTCTTCTCTTCTCGCGATCTCGTTTCTGGTTCGCGTGTGTGCCAGCGCGGCGCCTTATAAATGCGTGCGCACTGCTCCGTAGGTACGCGATGGTAAAAAACGCATGATGTATAATACCCGCGAGAGCGCCGCGCGCTCGAGTTTACATCGGGTTCGTTATCCGGCGCGTGATTATACTCGCACGCGTTGCGCAACGTGTTTAGTGGAAATAAAAAAGGTGCACGAAAAATCATCGCCCATCTGACGTAATCGGAATACGACGTTTGACCTTTGTCAGGCACGACGGCGACGTTTCGACGACGATAATGGAAGTCGACTCCCTTTCACGCAGCGAGAAAGTTGACGACGCATTGTCTACCTGCTGCACGAAGAGACGATCGATGAAATTTTAAGGACCTTTTCGCGGATAGTACTCGACGCAGTTTACGCAATTGCCCGTAGTGCATTATAGCCGGCAACGATCCGCAGTCGTCTACGCACCTTGTAGAAAAGCTCATTGTATTTTATATATTATGGGCAGTAAACGACGACGGTGCGTGCTTGCGTATTGTATCGAAACTTTCTCAAACCTGTGTCGCCGCTGCTGCTGCTGCTCCTTTATCTATCTCGACTATTTTCTTGCGCAATTCGTCCTTTTTGCTTTTTAAGTTCGATGTAATATACGATTCGGTGTAACTTTTTTACACACATTATTATCAGCTTGAATAAATAATGAAGGATACATCCGATGTGGCAGGACATTGTTAATTGCGAAAATAATCTCTTCGTCGACACGTGCGAGTTTCCTTTAGTCACCGAATCCAATGAATATGCAATTTGGTATATTTTACTTGGAGTAATTAACAGTAGAAAAATAAAAATTCATTGTTTTTTTTCGAATCAATTTATTTAATTCATAAAAAAAATAGGTTGAGATTAAACAATACCAGACATTCAAAAATACTACATATTTATCATACATGTTCTTCTCAAAGTATTGAGGCTGCCAAGCAAATATGATAAAAATTTTCGTTCGTCAGATCCTCAAGGATCATTTCACAGATCTCAAGTGGTAATCGTTTGTGTATCAACTCCCAGAACGAATACACTGCGCAACGCCGAAAAAATCCTCTCGACATTGTCTCGCACAGATGCACTGCACAAGCCTGGCTCGCTCGGAATGACCAGCTTTCAATCCACGTTTGCGTAAACTTGTAATAGTCCGCGTATGTGAGCTGTTTCGCCGCCTCTTCGGGTCTCAACTGAATTAAATCGTAGACCGACATCTGCTCTTTTATCATCGTCTTTTTCATGTGTTGCACGAAGTAATTTTCTACGGACAAATTTACGTTAGGATCCACTGACTTGACGAATAATCCCTCCTTGGCGAAAAATTTCATGATCGTCAAGACTTCACTTACATCCAGCTCGTATCCACTTTTCTCAAGACTTTCGACGATGAGCAGAGCTCCAGACGCCAGTCCCAATCTTTTAGTGAGATCAATTGAATTATGATGCGGTATATTCTTGGCGAAGTAACTCTCAGTAGGAAAAAAGAAGTTAGACAGATCAGCGCCACGATCCAAGAGTAAATCGACTATTTTTGGCTTAATATATGCCACGGCTAATTGCAGTGGTGTACGGTCATACACGTCCGGGACGTCAAATCGCACTAGCTGATTTTTTTCATCATTGATCTTGAAAAATGTCTCCGCCAATTCACCGTCATCCTGATGATGTTCGCAAATAAAGTGCAGAGGTGTCATTCCCTTTGCATCCGCCAAATTCGGATCTGCACCTCTTTCAAGCAGAATCTCGGTCGTCTCGTCGTCAGTACAGGACAGTGCAATGTGCAATAGTGTCCTACCAAACTTATTTTGAGCATCGATCTGCACCGTCTTCCCGATTTCGTCGATGACCTCGAAGTATAACTTAGCCAAGTCCTCGTCGTATGTTCTCGCAATAATGTTGTGCAGAGGAGTCTCTCCGTGGGCATTGGCTGAAGTCGGATCGGCGCCTCTTCTCAGCATCAGTTCGGCCAGTTTTTTGCCGGTGACGTAATGCAACGGTGTGCAACCCCACTTGTCCCGGGCGTTGATCTGCAGTGGCTGATGTTTTTCATCGATGAGCTCGAATAATAACGTTGCCAACTCATCATCGTCCTTACTATTATCGCAAATAAAGTGCAGAGGCGTCTCTCCCTGGGCATTGGCTAAAGTCGAATTTGCGCCTCTTCTTAGCAGCA
>NW_019641021.1:0-5648 GCF_000599845.2 Trichogramma pretiosum
TCGGCAACAGAGAATGATAGATGCGTAGATGGCTCTAGATCCTTATCATTCAATATTATGAGTTGCAACGTCGATTAATCCTCAATCCATAACTTTCAAGAATAGCCGCTGAATGATAAGCTCAATATTTATGTACATCTGTAGTTGATCTACTTGACAATTAAACCTGAATTTTTGTTTTTAAAGTGACGACAAAAATAAATTACCGATGGTTTTTATTCCGAAAAATTCGCATAAATTCGTATTCCGAAATCTAACTTTTCCAAATTTTTACATTTCCGAATTTTTACGTTTCCAAATTTTTACGTTTCCGAATTTTTACGTTTCCGAATTTTTAAATTTCCGGATTTTTACGTTTCCGAATTTTAACTTTTCCAAATTTTATGTATTTTAATAGATTATTTTCCGACAAACTGTCTTTTCGAATATTAATCGATCCGAATTTTGAACAAGACCCATTCATACGATAATTGCTTTTCGGATTTGCATGGCTGTCGGCGAATATCAACAAAATTGAAGGACGTCAGTACTTGGCTCGGACCATCTCGCGATCCCGCTTGCTCTTTCCTCTTCAAAATTTAGCTAAGATCAGAATGAACATTTACACAATAATTGCATTTTGGATTTGCATTGCTGTTGCCGTATATTAACAAAATTAAAGGTTGCCAGTACTTGGCTCAGACCACCTCGCGATTCCACTTGCTTTCCGCGATCTTGGCTTTTTGGCTTAGATTAAAGTGCACATTTTTAATATGATTGTATTGCGGAATTGCATAGATTTGCATGGCATCGTGCAAACCGTTCAAAAGTTATAGACTCGTAAAGTCAGCGCCTATCCCAGATATGCCACGTGAATGAGTGTCCAGTCGAAATTTCAAGTCGATTTAACTTTTGCTGTAATGGTCCGATCGACTTGAGAATTGGGTTACAAACTGAAAATTGAATTTCAAGTGTCCAGTCAAAATTGCAAGTCGATCGCGCAAACCGTTTAAAAGTTATAGACTCGTAAAGTCACCGCCTATACCAGATGCATCACACGCACGGTTGTCCAGTCGAACTTTCAAGTTTACTTAACTTTCGCTGTAATGTTCCGATCGACTTGAAAATTGGTTTACAGACTCAAAATTCAATTTCAAGTGTCCAGTTAAAATTGCAAGTCGATCGCGCAAACCGTTTAAAAGTTATAGACTCGTAAAGTCACCGCCTATACCAGATGCATCAAACGCACGGTTGTCCAGTCAAACTTTCAAGTTTACTTAACTTTCGCTGTAATGGTTCGATCGACTTGAAAATTAGTTTACAGACTAAGAATTCAATTTCAAGTGTCCAGTCAAAATTTCAAGTCGATCGCGATAACCGTTTAAAAGTTATAGACTCGTAAAGTCACCGCCTATACCAGATGCATCACACGCACGGTTGTCTAGTCAAAATTTCAAGTTTACTTAACTTTCGCTGTAATAATCCGATCGACTTGAAAATTGGTTTACAGACTCAAAATTCAATTTCAAGTGTCCAGTTAAAATTGCAAGTCGATCGCGCAAACCGTTGAAAAGTTATAGACTCGTTAATTCAACGCCTATATCAGATGTACCACGTGCAAGAGTGTCGTGTGCACGTGCAAGAGTGCGTGGTGATTATCTAAGAACGTTCCCATTGTACTACGCTTTTTGTCCGGTCGAGAACTTAATGTATATGACTTTCGCTGCAATGGTCCGATCGACTTGAAAATTTGTTTACAGACTAAGAATTCAATTTCAAGTGTCCAGTCGAAATTTCAAGTCGATCGCGCAAACCGTTTAAAAGTTATAGACTCGTAAAGTCACCGCCTATACCAGATGCATCACACGCACGGTTGTCCAGTCAAAATTTCAAGTTTACTTAACTTTCGCTGTAATAATCCGATCGACTTGAAAATTGGTTTACAGACTCAAAATTCAATTTCAAGTGTCCAGTTAAAATTGCAAGTCGATCGCGCAAACCGTTGAAAAGTTATAGACTCGTAAATTCAACGCCTATATCAGATGTACCACGTGCAAGAGTGTCGTGTGCACGTGCAAGAGTGCGTGGTGATTATCTAAGAACGTTCCCATTGTACTACGCTTTTTGTCCGGTCGAGAACTTAATGTATATGACTTTCGCTGTAATGGTCCGATCGACTTGAAAATTAGTTTACAGACTGAAAATTCAATTTCAAGTGTCCAGTCAAAATTGCAAGTCGATCGCGCAAACCGTTCAAAAGTTATAGACTTGTAAAGTCACCACTTATCCCAGATATGCCACGGGAATGAGTGTCCAGTCAAAATTTCAAGTTGATCGCGCAAACCGTTCAAAAATTATAGACTTGTAAAGTCGCCACCTATCCCAGATATGCCACGGAAATGAGTGACCAGTAAAAATTTCAAGACGATTTAACTTTCGCTGTAATTGTCCGATCGACTTGAAAATTGGTTTACAGACTAAAAATTGAATGTCAAGTGTCCAGTTAAAATTTCAAGTCGATCGCGCATACCTTTCAAAAGTTATAGACTTGTAAAGTCGCCACCTATCCCAGATATGCCACGGAAATGAGTGACCAGTAAAAATTTCAAGACGATTTAACTTTCGCTGTAATGGTCCGATCGACTTGAAAATTGGTTTACAGACTGCAAATTGAATGTCAAGTGTCCAGTTAAAATTTCAAGTCGATCGCGCATACCGTTCAAAAGTTATAGACTTGTAAAGTCGCCACCTATCCCAGATATGCCACGGAAATGAGTGACCAGTAAAAATTTCAAGACGATTTAACTTTCGCTGTAATGGTCCGATCGACTTGAAAATTTGTTTACAGACTAAAAATTCAATTTCAAGTGTCAAGTCAAAATTTCAAGTCGATCGCGCAAACCGTTTAAAAGTTATAGACTTGTGAATTCACCGACTATCCCAGATATGCCACGGGAATGAGTGTCCAGTCAAAATTTCAAGACGATTTAACTTTCGCTGTAATGGTCCGATCGACTTAAATNCTATACCAGATGTACCTCATGCGAGAGTGTCGTGCGCACGTGCAAGAGTTCTTGGTGATTATCTACGCAAGTACCCATGGTGCTACGCTTTTTGTCCGGTCGAGAACTTAATCTATATAACTTTCGCTCTAATGGTCCGATCGACTTGAAAATTGGTTTACAGACTGAAAATTGGAATACAAGTGTCCAGTTAAAATTTCAAGTCGATCGCGCAAACCATTCAAAAGTTAAAGACTCGTAAATTCACCGCCTATACTAGATGCATCACGCGCAAGTGTGTCCAATAAAATTTCAAGTTTATTTAACTTTCGCTCTTATAGTCCGATCGACTTGAAAATTGGTTTACAGACTGAAAATTGGATTACAAGTGTCCAGTTAAAATTTCAAGTCGATCGCGCAAACCATTCAAAAGTTATAGACTCGTAAATTCACCGCCTATACTAGATGCATTACGCGCAAGTGTGTTCATCAAAATTTCATGTCTATTTAACTTTCGCTCTAATGGTCCGATCGACTTGAAAATTATTTACAGACTAAATATTATATTACAAGTGTCCAGTTAAAATTTCAAGTCGATCGCGCAAACCATTCAAAAGTTATAGACTCGTAAATTCACCGCCTATAGTAGATGCATCACGCGCAAGTATGTCCATCAAAATTTCAAGTTTATTTAACTTTCGCTCTAATGGTCCGATCGACTTGAAAATTATTTACAGACTAAATATTATATTACAAGTGTCCAGTTAAAATTTCAAGTCGATCGCGCAAACCATTCAAAAGTTATAGACTCGTAAATTCAGCGCCTATACTAGATGCATTACGCGCAAGTGTGTCCATCAAAATTTCATGTTTATTTAACTTTCGCTCTAATGGTCCGATCGACTTGAAAATTGGTTTACAGACTGAAAATTGGATTACAAGTGTCCAGTTGAAATTTCAAGTCGATCGCGCAAACCATTCAAAAGTTATAGACTCGTAAATTCACCGCCTATACCAGATGTACCACATGCGAGAGTGTCGTGCGCACGTGCAAGAGTTCGTGGTGATTATCTACGCAAGTACCCATGGTGCTACGCTTTTTGTCCGGTCGAGAACTTAATCTATATAACTTTCGCTCTAATGGTCCGATCGACTTGAAAATTGGTTTACAGACTGAAAATTGGATTACAAGTGTCCAGATGAAATTTCAAGTCGATCGCGCAAACCATTCAAAAGTTATAGACTCGTAAATTCACCGCCTATACTAGATGCATTACGCGCAAGTGTGTCCATCAAAATTTCATGTTTATTTAACTTTCGCTCTAATAGTCCGATCGACTTAAAAATTAGTTTACAGACTAAATATTATATTACAAGTGTCCAGTTAAAATTTCAAGTCGATCGCGCAAACCATTCAAAAGTTATAGACTCGTAAATTCACCGCCTATACTAGATGCATCACGCGCAAGTGTGTCCATCAAAATTTCAAGTTTATTTAACTTTCGCTCTAATGGTCCGATCGACTTGAAAATTGGTTTACAGACTGAAAATTGGATTACAACTGTCCAGTTGAATTTTCAAGTTGATCGCGCAAACCATTCAAAAGTTATAGACTCGTAAATTCACCGCCTATACCAGATGTACCACATGCGAGAGTGTCGTGCGCACGTGCAAGAGTTCGTGGTGATTATCTACGCAAGTACCCATGGTGCTACGCTTTTCGTCCGGTCGAGAACTTAATCTATATAACTTTCGCTCTAATGGTCCGATCGACTTGAAAATTGGTTTACAGACTAAATATTATATTACAAGTGTCCAGTTAAAAGTTCAAGTCGATCGCGCAAACCATTCAAAAGTTATAGACTCGTAAATTCACCGCCTATACTAGATGCATCACGCGCAAGTGTGTCAATCAAAATTTCAAGTTTATTTAACTTTCGCTCTAATAGTCCGATCGACGTGAAAATTGGTTTACAGACTAAATATTATCTTACAAGTGTCCAGTTAAAATTTCAAGTCGATCGCGCAAACCATTCAAAAGTTATAGACTCGTTAATTCACCGCCTATACTAGATGTATCACGCGCAAGTGTGTCCATCAAAATTTCAAGTTTATTTAACTTTCGCTCTAATAGTCCGATCGACTTGAAAATTATTTACAGACTAAATATTATATTACAAGTGTCCAGTTTAAATTTCAAGTCGATCGCGCAAACCATTCAAAAGTTATAGACTCGTAAATTCACCGCCTATACCAGATGTACCTCATGCGAGAGTGTCGTGCGCACGTGCAAGAGTTCGTGGTGATTATCTACGCAAGTACCCATGGTGCTACGCTTTTTGTCCGGTCGAGAACTTAATCTATATAACTTTCGCTCTAATGGTCCGATCGACTTGAAAATTGGTTTACAGACTGAATATTATATTACAAGTGTCCAGTTAAAATTTCAAGTCGATCGCGCAAACCATTCAAAAGTTATAGACTCGTAAATTCACCGCCTATACTAGATGTATCACGCGCAAGTGTGTCCATCAAAATTTCAAGTTCATTTAACTTTCGCTCTAATGGTCCGATAGACTTGAAAATTGGTTTACAGACTGAAAATTGGATTACAACTGTACAGTTGAAATTTCAAGTCGATCGCGCAAACCATTCAAAAGTTATAGA
>NW_019641022.1:0-112958 GCF_000599845.2 Trichogramma pretiosum
TATTACAAAGCGATCGGCGTCAAAAGTGTTTTTTCGTTCCGCCCTAATGATTATCCATACATATCAGGCGAAACATTCGGTCGAGTTTTTTTTTTTTTTTACGTACGTGGCGCGTTACGAGGTATAATACGTCGCGCGGGAGGCAATATAAGCCGGCAAAGTTTTTGCTGCCCGCGCACGGCAGCCTTTGAATCGAATGAAAACAGCGGCTGTATATATACAGGCGAGGCGGCGGGGGGTGGGCGGCAAAAAACTTTCTTCTCGCCCGCGCACTCGCCCCGCAGTAAAAGAAGAGTCGCGTCCCGCAAAGAAGTAGTAGAAGAAGAGGAGGTGGGTGGATGGAGGAACGAGGAAGAGAAAAAAAGCTTTTTCGCGACCGCCAAGCGCGTCCATCTCCATCCTTCAAGTATACGCGTGTATGTGTGTACGTCTATAGAACCATAACGCCATATTATCCCCCTTCGCGTATATGTATAAGCTCGAAACTCTTGCAACTCTCGAGGAGCTGCTGCCTCGAATCGCTGTGTGGGGCTTCTAATCATTTCCCGAATCCGTGCCAACAAAACGATAAACTTTACCCTCCTCCCGCGCACGAAAGTCCTTGATACGTGTATTATATATAGGTAGAACGAAATGCTGCTGCCGCTTCTATATCTAGACACGCAGTTCCTAAAAATACGCGATCTGTCCAGCGAAGAAAAGCCCCTCCGAATTTTCCGATAGAGCTCCGCGCTTCTCTGAAGTTGAAGAGGCAAGTTGTAAGATCTCAGATGTGTGAGTTTGCGCGTGTGTGTGTGTGTGTGGGAAAATGCCTTCTTTCTTTAAAGCTCGGTCAGAGAGCAAAAAAATGTCAGCCGCACGGAATTGATGCAGCTCACGCGAAGCACGCGCGCAACCACGTATTATGTATAGCTAGCTAGTATGGATGTGTGTAAAGAATGACACGGGCGACTGTCCAAAATTTAACCACGGCCAAAATCGTACGATGAATTGCAAATCGATCGAATCGCGTGGGCGTATGTATAGAATATATAGTATCTCGCACGATCAAAGACCATATCGATGGGATGATTTTTGCTTATCCGTTTCGCGTAAATAATTTTCAATACTCCATCGCGATATACGTATATGGAAAGTGGCTGTAGTGACACGTACGGATCGGTGCGTGATCGGAGGTTGAATAAAATTCAATCGAGAAAATGCTTCGCGGGATCGTTAGTCTTTTTCCAGGCGCGATATACACGTGTGTGCGTAGCGCGCGAGTCGACACAGCCGCCGCGCGAGTCGACACAGCCGCCGCGCGACTATCAAAAACAATTTTCGTTGGTTTCCCGCGCGCGCGTGTCTACATACATCTTCTTCCTGCGCACCCTCACCCTGCTTTTCACGTGCGTGCGCGGGGGGTGCCGCTCGACATTATCGTTCGAACGTCACTGATACGATCCCTGCATACGGTGGCTCGTTTTGTCTGGCCTCGTTCGTTTGCGCTCCATGTAAACCACGCAGTTTGCCATGTGTACATCGTATATCGGGATCGCGCGGCACGAGTTATGTATTGCACTCCGGCGATCGCTGCTGAGCTTCAATATTTACATATCACTCGGCGGCTTGGTAAGCGCGTAATTTTTAAAAAGGAGATGGGAATAAGGCAACTATATACCTTTGAAAACGATTTGTATATATACCAATTTAAAAAATTGTTGCCACTTGCGGATTCACAATTCTCCATCTATCGGTGCAATTCCCAAGCTCTCAATTGAATACGATTACGATAAATCGTGTTATGTTTGTGTCGTTAGAGCGAGCAATTGATGGACGCGAGTTAGAGAGACGTGTCGCTACTAGGTGGCACAAAGTAAGAAGGGTTATTCACGCGGATAAAAGTGTAAAGTATGTTAGTTAAATCGAACTGAGAAGAGAAATAATATAGTTATTTATTAATAGTAACAATTTCCTACTCCTTTCCCTAAATCTATAGGCTGTAAAAGACAGCACAAGATATTGTTATACAGTATAACGATTCCCATCCTTTCCCCGTTTGCGAGTCCGTGAAAAATTCACGGCTTTCCATAAAGCTTTGGAATGTAAAGCAAAACCACGCTAAAACAGAGTGCGCCTGTCAAACACACTTGTTCGACAGGTAAGAAGACAACCGTAGCACATCGTGCGCTACTGCACATACGTGCATCGGCTGCTACAACAGTAGACCGTAGCTCGGCCCCGGGACTTACAACAAGAGCCCGCGTACAACGAGTTATACACCAACATACACGTATGACCGCACGCAGCACACAACACACGCACAGCCGCACATACACCCATACGCGCGCATACAGTCGCGCCCGAGAAAAGAACAGAATAGAAAGAAACAATAATCTTTTTAAACAACAATCATTTATTTAACACAAGCTTTTGTCGCAATTAGCCTCGTTTTAGGGTATGTCCCAAATTTTAGCACGCCCAATGATGCAATTTGTATATATGTGGCGCCTTCAGCTTCACAAGGCAAGAGACGTCGCTCACGGCGCTGCTTGGGCCTCTCTCCAAGCAACGCTGATCGTTAGCAGCGCGAGCTGCGCGCGTCGATCGGCCGAGAGTGAGAGAAGTCGGTTGACTTTGGAGCTCGTCGTCAAAGAGCCAATTGTTCACTCTCTCGCCTCACCTGGACTATACCACACGTGTGGCAACTGAAGAAGTCCTGTTCGATTCGTCATTACTTATACTTAGTTTAATAGTTTAATAAAGTTACTGTTCTTACACGGCCGACTCGATTTTCTTCATACCCGGAGCTTACTTATACGGGCGGTGAAGGATATCCTCCAACCCGTAAATATATGATGCAATTCTTTCCCGTTCATTGCGGTAACGCGTTACAAACTCAATAAACCATGTCCTGATACCTTCTTGCTACGTTTTCTTCCATCCATACAGTTAAATTTGTTTGGTCTTTTTCAAACTTCAGATAATACACGCGATTGGTTTTATTATTGTTAGTGTCTGAAAAGTTGGACTCTTCCCAATCGTCCAAATCTTTCGGTTGCAAATTCGAGTCAACGTTTCTTTGCTCTTTTGACATCCATATTTTATCAAATTTTTTCATCCATCTATTGGAATGGTATTCAATCCAGCAATCAACCTGCAGTCACGAATCCAAACTTTATGCCGTCAGATCGACTCTTTTATGTACCTAGAACTAGTCTTTTTGTAATGCGCGAACGACGATCTCAGTCAACGCCACCTAGCGGTGACTAGTTGAACCAGTCTACCACGTTGCAATATTAATTATCAGGGGTTTAGCTTGTGTGAGGGTTTGTTGAATAATCAGTCTCAATGAACACATATAATATAACAACCAAACATATAACAACCAAATCACTATAAACATTTATATTATTATAAAACGCTTGTCGTACATTAAACTACACACAATATTGAAAGAATAATAATACAATTTGGGTTTGTAGCAAAAAATTAATCAATGGGTTAATCAATAAACATTCATACAGAGAGGCGAAAGAGAGATGGATAAATGAAGGACTGAGTTCCTCGGAGAAGGAAATTTTGACTATTTCTTTCGCTTACTTCCCTCTAACCATTGCCTCCAAATCGAGGATCTCGATCGCGCGGTACCTGCGGCCAACTGGCCGACAGCTCGCTACATCCAGCATCTCGAGCAACCAGTTTTCCGGTAGCGGTAGAAAGCAGACTCATCTGCGCCCGAGAGCACCTCATAATCGCAGCGCGTAAAAGACTCCGAGGAGTCTCACGTTGCTTATCGCTCGTTCAATCGTTTTTCACCGACTATGTGTAGCCTCGCAACTAAACGTCCCGCAACAAGATTTACGTAAATAAATTTAAAAATGAGCAACGCGACGAGACGCACACGTACGTTATACTCACAGGGACGACGTAAAAAACATAAATTCTCGCGCGCAGCCTGTAATAGAAAAAACACGAATCGCCAAGTGGTTACCGCATGTTGTACCGTATAATATACAGGCACGCGCGAGTGTGCCTGCGCTTGTATGTTGTATTATCGAGGAACCGCAGAGGTACAGCTACGGTACAGGCAGCTATTTATTTGAATAGCGAACGTGCTGCGTAATATGCTCACTTCCTTCGTTTTTTTTTTTTTTTTGCTTCTCTCTTTCACTCTTTTACTCTTGCTGCGCGCCTTAGCTCTCTTTCTCTCTCTTTCTCTGCTACATAGGTACACACACACATGAATACTCGCAGCGGCACCCACACCCCCTATCGCTGCAACCGCATGCTCTCTCTCTCTCTTTTCCATGTGCAGCGCGTACGTATACGTACATATACACGGTATATACGCGCGTATATATATGTATGTATAAAAGGCTCGCGTGAAACGACGTGCCATTACACCGTGGCGTCGCCCGAATACCAAATTCTTCCGGTATACTGTACCATAGTAGCTCTCTGTGTCTGTGTGCGTGTGTCTGCGAAAGAGAGAAAGGGAAAATCCCATTCCGGGCTTTCGCAGCGGCAGCAGCAGCAGCAGCTACGAGTTACGAATCACGCGCCCGGAATCGATCTTCCTCTCGAGCTCTCTCTCTCTGTCTCTCTCTTTCGCTCGCGAGCGCTGAGTATATATACATACGCGGGTAGTTTCAGCCTCATCCGAATTGCTGAAGACATAGAGCGAGGGAGCAAGAGAGAGAGAGAGAGAGAGGGAACAATGGATTGCATCGGAGGGACATTACCATTTACAATTAGACCGTATATAGCCATGGTGTGTGACAGAGCTTGCGCACACCTAATGAGACTTGCAAGCTCGAGCTTGCAGCAGCAGCAGCAGCCTACAACAGCTGTTACTCGATTTGTTGAAGAAACGCGAGCGAGAGAGAGACTATATAGCCGAGCCAAGTGGCGCGCATATTTCCTGCTGCACAGTCCCCACCCCAGTCAAGAGGAGGGTATAGGGCAATTTTGATTTCGAGCGCTCCTCCGCACAGAGAGAGAGAGAGAGCCTCCTTCGTCGTCGTCGTCGATGCTATTATACAACGATGAATAATAACGCCGGAACGCCTAGCTCGCTCGCGCGCGGATATGATTTAATCGCGAGCGAGAGACGCTTAAGTGAATAATACCCGTAGTAATCTGATTGCCGCCTTGGAGGTGCACAGCAGCAGCAGCAGCAGCAGCAGCAGTAGCAATAGCGGCGCGGGCAGGATAAATCGCGAGAAAAGGCCATTTGTATCAAGGAATGATATAATAAAAGGGCGCGAATTACATTAGCCGACACTTTTATATATGATATATATCTACGTGTAAATTTAAATTTATCACGTGTAAGAAAAGAAGAATATGTTGGCGCGCTTATAAATAGAGCTGAGTAATGCCGGGGGATATATATATATTCAAATGCTCCCACGCGCGTTTAATCATTTACGCGTGCGAAGAGCTTTTCTCTGTGTGTCTGTGTGTGTGTATACGTATACGTGTGCACTGATCGAAACAAAGTGTCTAGCCTACTGCAGTAGTGGCACCTTCGAGAGCCATTCAATTTCATAGTCCATCGATTTCTCCAATCCCCGCGCACGGCTGGCAAACGTCGACACGCACTTTCTCTCACCCTCTCTCTTGGGGTGTTCTATATATATACGTATTTTCTTTTTTTTTTATTCGCTAGCAGTGCTTGCATAACACCGCGCTATGTATATGCACAACGTTTGCTCGTGATGCGGATGAAAGAACATAGCTCAAATGAGCTAGATGATGTTCCGTAATCTCTCGCCACCGCGCCGCGCGTCTCCTTCCCTTCGCCTTTGACTGGATGCTAATCTTGCTGCACACACACACACAACCACACACTCACTTCTTTTCACCCATTTTAGAGCTTGATCCTCTTAGTCCTGCGCCTCCGCAGTGGCGGTAGCAGCAGACAGAGCAGCTCTTGGCGGCCGCTGCATCATGGGCAGCGGCTCTTGGCGTACTTATCTTGGCTTACGCCTGTAGAGATATATACAGTCATATACCGGGAGCATATAGACGAGAGCGAGAGAGATGGCGCGGAACCACGTGCAGATTATCTTCTTTGTGTGTGTATACAACGCTGCTACTACTTCCGCCGCCGCTACTGCCGCCGAGACGTCCCTTTTTATTTCACGAGTGATAGGTCGGAAAACATTTGTTTACATTTGCCGAGACGAGGCAGTTCTTGCGAGCTCGCGGTTAATTACGCCGGCTGTTAGATTTGAGCGACTGTCGCCTCTGCCCTCTGCCCACCTAGCGGCTATCTTCGACAGCTTGATATTGATGCCGTATCCGGCGCGCACTCACTTCTGTTTGAGCCTTTGCGCTGCGCGGACCCCTTTGTCCTTTTTAACAGTTTTTGCTAATATAATAAAGTGTTCTTAAAACTNCATTAGATAATTTTGAAAGTATGCTTAAAAACAACATGCAAGACGAAGACAGTCAAAATGAAAATGAAAGTGAAAGTGAGATTGACCCTAATTTTAATCTCCAAGATCAAATAAATAAATTGACTGAAAAGAAGTTTGAGTCGTTAGCAAGAAACTGGAGCCAGACAGTTCATAAAGAAGATAATGCTCAGAAACATATAAAAGATGCACTGGAACTTGAACTTAAATCGATAGGAACAAATGTAAAACGCGACTATAAACTTAGTTCAAGTATGAAGTACGAGCACTTTTATGACTATTTTTCGTCTGAATTAAGAGCTTGCGGACTCTTGCATGTAATTGAAAATACCAATCAGAATGAAAATGATCCAACATTTCAAGACAAACAATTCAAAGTTCGAGATATTCTCATTAATCATTTGGATAATCACTATCATGCAAAAGTAATGCATCTTAAAAATCCAAAAGAAATCATAAAGAAATTGCAAGAGTTAAAACGGTGTGAGCAAAATATAACGTCACACTCAGTACGTCAACAATTGTATAACATGAGATACATAGTTGGAAAATCAAGTGCCGCTGAGTTCGTCGAAAAGTTTGAAGAAACTGTAAGAAGTTATGAAAATACATCAGGCGCGGTACCATTTTCTGCGGAAGAAAAACGTGATGCCTTTTACAATGCAGTCATGATATCAGTACCACTCGTTCAAACAGTTAATACTGTGACTAAAAATATTCAGGGTACTGAAGCAAATTACGAGGAGCTGAAATCTCTCGTATTGCAAGATGAGGCTGAGAAAAGGCAGATCAATAACTCAGCTGAGACAATCACGACTGGGAGATCAGCGAACTTAGCCCATACAAAAGATATACGTTGCTTTGAATGTCAAGGCTTTGGACATATCGGAAAAGATTGTCCTAACTTGGGTAAAGGTATTCTCTGTTACAGTTGTAACACGTTTGGCACACACAAAAAGGAAGATTGCCCTCTGCGAAATAGATCTGGAAAAACGACTAAATACAACAATAGATCATTCAAATCAAACTCATCACGAGGCAGAGGTGCTTCTCACGCCAACAATGACGCGAAGAAGCGCAAATACCCTGACAACAGCGCGAAAGATTCTCGAGGCGGAAAGAGAGGGAGATTTGCTAACTACAACAAATCAAATAATAATAAAAGGCAATTCCAGAGTAACTCCAATCAGCAGCAGAAGGTACAAGATAAGCCCAACAGCGCTAATACAGGTAACAAAACTTTACATAATAAATTATATTGTAACAATGTCCAAATTGACTGTAGCAATAGTAAAGTAGATCCTGATTCAAATTTCAATTTCATTGCTGATTCGGGCGCGACTGAGCACTTCACTAATTCTAAATTAGTATTTTCCTCGTTGAATGAAATGGATTGTGGTGTGATTCAATGCGCAAATAAAAATGAATCGGCAAATTTAAAAACAGAGGGAGTAGGTAATGTTGTGATTCAATTATCAAATGGAAAATGTCTTACTGTAGATAATATGATTTTTGCGAAAAACTTAAAAGAAAATCTATTATCACTCCGTCGATTTGTTGAAATGGGGCTGTCTATTTATTTAGATAATAAAATCATTGATATCTTCGATCCCGTATCGGAAGAATCATTTTTAACAGGCGTGTATAGTAAGCCATATTGGTTTATAGAACTTAAAGTAAAAAAAGACAATATAAATCCTACGCACACTTACGATTTGAATAGTTTCATGGCTACTCATTTAGCAGAGTCAGACACAGACAAGGTGCGATATGTGACGCGAAGCGTCAGTGCTAAGGCTAGAAATAAAACCGCTGAAACGACGTCAATTTCAGAGGGAGATGTTGAAATGCCATTAATAGAACCACCGACTATAGTAGATAGGTGTTCGACTCCTACTCAAATTACTGAAGTTGAATTAATTACCAAAAATCAAACATCAGATCCAAAGATTGACGAGCAAAAGGAATCGCGAATTGACGAACAAAAAGATTCAAATAATAAAAAATTTGAACATTTATCTTTTGATTTTTCCATATGGGACAGGAAAGTTGTTAATCTCGATGAGTTATCAGAGTCTGAAGAGGTTGACGATGTATCTCCCTTTTCAAACAATAATAATAAATTTAACAAAAATAATAAAGCCTTATTATGGCACGTGAGATTCGGACATGCATCGCTCGATTATCTCAAAGCTCTTCAAAAGAAATTCCCGGAAAATAAAGAACTTAAAAGCGCGATCTTCGACAAAAACTCAGTAGATTGTGAAGTCTGTAAAATCGCTAACTTCAAAAAGTTGATCTTTAAGAACGTAAGAACACGAGCGAATTCTCCCTTAGAAATAATTCACGCTGATTTAATGGGTCCTATTTCTCCAGCTTCATACCCGAGAGGGTACAAATTTATTGCAGTGTTCATTGACGATTACTCGCGCCTAGCGATGGCATACCCAATGAGACATAAAAGTGAAACCGGAGACTGTTTGAATTACTTTGTTAAAAGTGCCAGAAATCTCCTACGACATGACGCAAAGGTGTGCTACTTGCGATCAGATCAAGGAACTGAATTTACTGGTGGTCACACACTAACTATACTCAATAATCTTGGTGCAGAGCTACAATTAGCCTGCCCCGATACTCCAGAACATAACGGGGTAGCCGAACGCTTTAATCAAACAATTCAACGAAAGGTTCGAGCTTATATATATGATGCGAAATTACCCGAGTATATGTGGGACTTGGCATTATCTGCAGCTGTGTACGCTTATAATCGTACACCGCATAAGTCAAATGATATGCTCACTCCATTAGACAAATTCGCTCCGCATCACAGTTTCAAAATAAGTCAATTGAAAAGGTTTGGTTGCGTTGCTTATATGAAAAAGCAGCGTAAAATAAGCAATAAATTTTCGGCTCAAGGTAGGCTTGTTATTCTAGTTGGATATACTCCAACTGGTTATCAACTTCTAAAGCCCGAAGAGGGTAAATATTACGAAAGTAGAGACGTGCGATTTAATGAAAAACTTGTTTACGGTGACCTTTACGGAAAAAATCAAATTAAAGATTTTCCACAAATTGATGAGCACATTGATAAAGAAAATTGGTTCATAAGGTTTGTGTCGGACGAAAATGAAAGTGTCAAAACACTGGCGAGTAAACGAAAAAGGCGTGGTAGACCTCCAAAAGAAAAGGTTTATGTTGAAAGTACCAATTTAATCAATGATACGAGTTTTTCTAATCCGAATATTGAAATACACCCATTAGATAAATCCAAAATTCAAATGTCTGATAATGTTTGTGCAAACTTCACATCAGATTTATTGCATCATGCTATGATGGCTGAAGTAATTTGCGACCCTATAAATTACAAAGAAGCTATGGAGTCCAAAGAAAAACACCAATGGAAAATTGCAATCAATGATGAGTTAAACTCAATGGCAAAGAACGATGTGTGGAGCATAGTAGATCGACCGACTGTGTCACAGAATGGCAGTAAAGTTAATATTATTGACTCTCGTTGGGTCTTTAAACGTAAGAAAGAATCAACCGGTGAGATGAAATTTAAAGCTCGGCTAGTAATTCGAGGGTTTAAAGATAAAAATACGTACGAGTTACGTGAAACCTATGCCCCAGTTGCTAGATTACCTTTGGTTCGAGCTGTGCTAGCAATCGCAAATAAATTCGACTTGGAAATGAGTCAGTTGGACGTTAAAACTGCCTTTTTAAATGGTGAGATAAAAGAGGAAATTTACATGGAAATACCANTAAAACTATAATTGTTCCTTTTTATTAGAACAACCTTAAACCTATCACCGGCATTAAGAGCGGAAGCACTTTTTTGCGTAGCTTCTTTAATCGCGTATTTGAAATTGCATTTTGAGATTGATGTTTTTTTTTATCGAAATATGGGGTAAATTGACTTTGGTTTATGGAACGGAAAGTAGGGCAGTTATTATTTGCATCAAACCTAAAATAATATTTATTAGAATGTATAACTTTTGAAAGATGCAAATCTTCCCCGATGAGAATTCTTAACATTAATAATAGTAACCATCATTCAAAATGTTAAAAATACAATTAAAATAATTTGTTTGTTTTTTGGCTAATTTTCTGTTAAGGTCGTGTTGAAAATATTGAGCAATGAAAATTTAATTGTTTCAAAAAATTTACACCATGTTCAAGAACTTTAGTTAAAGTAACACTACTTTCAGCCTTCGCCGCTAGATGGCTAATACCTTTATTTTCAAATCTGCAAGTGGTAAAGTCAAAATAATGGTATAAATCGCATAATAGCTGGTGGAACCAACGAACCATCTCTTGGTTCTTCCGCCTTTTGTTTTCTTCCAGCCATAGGGAAAGTGAAGTTTTACCAACTTCAAGCTTCAAATAATACACTCGACTCTGGTTTTGTTCCGTGTCTGAAAAATTGGATTCTTCCCAATCATCCAGCTCTTTTGGCTGTTTCGAGCGAAGGTTTTTCTTTTCTTTGGTTAGCCACATTTCTTGAAACTTTTTTAACCATCTGTTCGAATGATGTTCAATCCAATACTCATAATATTGGATAATATTTTTGTGCTGCAAGATGGTAGTTGCATGCACTTCATTTCGAATGGCTTCTTCTTCTTCTTTTCTAAAATCAAATTATCTGATTAATACATGCAAACAGTTACAACGGTAAATTATAATTTACGCATCAACTCGCGAGCGAAAATTTGAATTTAGCGTAAAGCAACTTGCGATGCTCGTACCTCAAGTACGACGAGCAGACGATACTAGTAATTGAGTAGCCTACGACCGATCGTCGTCGCGCCCGAATTTTCACTTCTTGTCCGAGCGTCTTACTTTAATCGTTAACCCCAGCGTGTGAAACGCACTCCTCGGTATCAAATAAAATTGAAATTTATAAAATGTATTATACAACTTAATATTCTGTAAAATTTATTTACATTTGCAAAAACAAAAAACAATAAAAATTCTGTACTTATAAAGCGTATAGTACATGTTAAATTTTTTACAAATGTATGTATTGCTCAGGGACTTGTTTGATATTACATTATGCCGTGAGATCGACTCTTTTATGTACCTAGAACTAGTCTTTTTGTAATGCGCGAACGACGATCTCAGTCGACGCCACCTAACGGTGACTAGTTGAACCAGTCTACCACGTTGCAATATTAATTATCAGGGGTTTACCTTGTGTGAGAGTTTGTTGAAAAATCAGTTTTTCAATAAACACATATAATAATAACAACCAAATCACTACACACAATATTTCAAGAATAATAATACAATTCGGGTTTGTAGCAAAAAATTAATCAATGAGTTATAATCAATAAACATTCATAGCTCGTGCCAGCTTGCGCGATGAAAAACATCGTAGACTCTAGAGTTAGCTAGTCGATTCGCTATGAATTAACGAGTTTATCGCGAATCGACAACAAACGCGTCAACAAAATTATCACGAATGGAAAAAGCCGACTCGAGATTGCTCAAATCGTGCCGAACAACGCTCGTCATTATTATTTCTAGTAATTACCCTTGCCGTTCACACCTAATCGATTCCACACTAGCTGCCTTACTCTCGCCCTCTCGATCTCTCTGTGCGCTACGACTTTCGGGCCATTAGTCTTATAGGCTTGTGCGACATCTTGCTTCGGTGCGGCTACATATACGTATATACGTAGGCGTGTGCATTGCCGGATTTTCCAGGCTCTCGGCTCGCTCTAATAGCTTCACGCTGGATTAGTTATACTCGCACGGCCCCTGCGCAGCGGCGACGAAGCGCACGCCTGATAATCGCCGGAAATTCGCAAGCTCCGTGACCAGCAACACGTTCGCATCGTATATATTTATTAGGATATTATTATGAGCTTGCAGCGTTCCGCTATTTTTTTGTTCTTGTCACTCTTTAACCCAGTTAATCGACTCTCCTCGAGAAAGAAACAATAACGACTATTTACAACGTCGAAATCCTCGAGCATCGTCGAGAAGATATATAAGTTGTTACTTCCTGCGCGCGTTACACGCAGTCGTTGAAATTTTATGCGCAAAGTTTTTCTCCGCGTGCGCTTTTGCTGCTGCTGCTGCTGCCGCCTTGGCGCTTTATCTATATATCGTAGCAAGAAACGTAACGTTTCACCGCGAGGGAAAATTTTTTTGATAAATCAGTTGGAGCGAATTATTTCAGTCGATTAAATTTTGTTTTGCCTTCAATTCTACCCAAGATAAACTTTCTTCTTCGCGTAGCTCTCTCTCTCTCTCGCGAGCGCATTTCACAACTCGAGTAACTGAATTTCAAGACTCTCCTAGTTCCGAAGCATCGCGCGCGCGTGGGTTCTCTCTCTGTCTCGTTGTGCTCGTGTATATATACACTACACGGGTAAAAGAAAGAAGAGAGAAAAAGGAGAAAGAGAAAAAGCAGGAAAAAAATAGAGACGAAGTTAACCACCCCCCGGAGGAACTTCAAAGAAGGAAAACTCCATCGTGCTCGCTCGCAACTCGCGCTTTCTCTCTCTTTCTCTCTCGAACGTCAAGCGCCGGGACTAAACTACCGTCGGCAAGCAAAATCGTGCTTAGATGTAAAAATTCCTTTGGCAAAACTCACCGGCTATAATATGTATCAAGGTGCACAGATCTTTCTTTCTCTCTCTTCTTTATGTCGTCTATCGGCGCGAGAGACGACGAGAAACACGAAGGCTCATCCATACGTATTATTATTATTATTATTACGCGAGAGGAAGTTACGCGTAGGTCGCTGGTCTGGAATATAATGCGTTGCGCATGTTGGTATACGGAAACGAGAGAGAAAAAAAAGGCGAACATGGACCCTATACGTAGGAGTGACGGATAGATAAATACTTGCTGTGCGAACCACAGAAGTCGAAAAGAAGCATAAAGGGAGAGAAAGAGAGAAGAGGGCAGCGAGGAGCAGGAGGTGGGGAAAAAAAAGTTGAGATAGAGCGAGAGAACGAAAAATAAAGGCGAAAAGCGAGGAGGAGGAGGAAAAGAGTCGGACGCGCGCGTGGACACCCCCGGGGACTACGTGCCCGGATTACGTAGTCTCGGGGCATGTGCACCGCTATACTACTACTACTACTACTACCACTGCCAGCGGTGTACAGAAGCAGGAAAAGCCCAAGCAAGAACAGGTTAACTCGACCGGCGGACTCGTGTCAGAAATTTTGAAATTTGCCCCGGGTATATACCGCTCGAGAGGGCTCGAGAGCTGCGTGTGTGTGTGTTTCTCGCTTCTTCTTCTTCTTCTGCTACTTTTTCGTTTTTCTTTTTATTTCATTCTATTTGCCCACGCCACGCGCGTTACGCGCTTTGCGCCCTTATACACACACACACACACACCTACGCGCATGAAATCCTGTATGCTGTCTCGCCGTAGCAGCTTATTTCTTATCCTATATACGTCCTCCTCCTCATCCTCCTCGGGGACATTGCCTTTCATCTTTCGCGCGCGCACATGCCACGCAGCGAGCTCGATTCGCTACTGGCTCTTTTACTCGTTTTCTCTCTCTCTCTCTCTCTTTCTTCAGCTCCGTAGTGCAGTCGGAAGGCATCGCGTCGTGTCCCGCGTGACTGTGTACATTTTACGTATTATACGCACGCAGAGACGCGGCGGCGGCGGACGCACCGCAGCAGCGTCACGCAGACAGACGCGCCTTTTTATATATGTCCTAGACGGCTGTGTAAATTGCGTAGACGTACCCGTTCGAATAACTACGCGTTCGAGCGCTTTACACAAAGGCGTGATATTTTTGAAAAATGTCATTGTTTGTGGGGAACGGGATGAATCGCGTTTTATTTTTTGCCGAGTCGAGAGAGGAAAAAAATCAAAACCCGATTTCTCGACGGATTCGCAGCGGATGAAAGTTAAATCCATAAGTTTCGGAACGCAAGAGTTCGACGAATTTATAAAGCCGATTCTGTGATGGTTCGGGGGGTGTTCACGTGTGTATGCGTGCGCGCTCCAATAAAGACTATATGCGAACTAGGTCAAAATCGCTTATAATCCCCCGGCTTTGATACACAGCTGGTAAACATAGCAGCAGCTCGGCAGGACTTCTTTCGCCTCGAATACACCACCGTGCGCCTCGTTAAAAAGAAAACGAATCGAGCGAGTATATATAGGCAGCGAGCTCTTTTTCGTGTCCACGCATAGATTATTCTACATATACGTACCCATTCGCCGCAATGTGTTCACGCATGCTGTATCAAAATTTTCGATGCTCATATACAAAGGAACGAACGAACGAACTATACGTTACACGTAGGAGAGCTTTTACATTTGCCGAGATGAAGCAGTTCTTGCAAGCTCACGGTTAATTACGCCGGCATCAAGAGAGAAAGCACTTTTTTTGTGTAGCTTCTTTAATCGCGTCTTTGAAATTGCATTTTGAGATTGGTGTTTTTTTTTTATCGAAATATGGGGTAAATTAACTTTGGTTTATGGAACGCAAAGTAGGGCAGTTATTATTTGCATCAAAATTAAAATTATATTTATTAGAATGTATGAATTTTGAAAGATGCAAATCTTCCCCGATGAGAATTATCAACATGAATAATAGCAAGCATCATTTAAAATGTTAAAAAGGCAACGTATCATTCGTACACATTTTACTTGTATGCGGAAATGCTCGTGTACAAGTTTCATGCGTACGAATGATACCTTCCCGTTATTAATACAATTAAAATAATTTGTTTGTTTTTTGGCTAATTTTCTGTTAAGGTCATGTTGAAAATATTGAGCAATGAAAATTTAATTGTTTCAAAAAATTTACACCAACTTTCAAGCACTTTAGTTAAAGTAACACTACTTTCAGCCTTCGCCGCTAGATGGCTAATATTTTTATTTTCAAATCTGCAAGTGGCAAAATCAAAATAATGGTATAAATCGCATAATATGGTATAAATTGGTGGAACCAACGAACCATCTCTTGCTTCTTCCGCCTTTTGTTTAGTTCCAGCCATAGGGAAAGTGAAGTTTTACCAATTTCAAATTTCAAATAGTACACACGATTGGTCTTGTTTCGTTCTGTGTCCGAAAAGTTGGACTCTTCCCAATCGTCTAGCTCTTTTCGCTGCAAATTCGAGCGAAGTTTTTTTTTCTTTTGGCATCCACATTTGTTTGAACTTTTTCATCCATCTATTCGTATGATATTCTATCCAGTATTCAAAATACTGGATAATGTGTTTGTGCTGCAAGATGGTACTTGCATGCACTTCATTCAGTATGGCTTCTTCTTCTTCTTTTTTAAAATCAAATTATCTGATTAATACATGTAACTGTACAACAGTAACAACGGTAAATTATAATTTACGCATCAACTCGTGAGCGAAACTTTGAATTTAGCGCAATGCAACTTGCGATGCTCGTACCTCAAGTACGACGACCAGACGACACTAGTAATTGAGTAGCCTACGACCGATCGTCGTCGCGCCCGAATTTTCACTTCTTGGCCGAGCGTCTTACTGTAATCGTTAACCCTGCGTATGAAACGCGCTCCTCGATATAAAATAAAATTGAAACGTGTATCAACTATTAAGTATATATCATAATATGTATTGTCACGTGGGACGACAATATGTATTGTCACGTCGTCCCACGTGACAGTATCAAGGTGCACAGATCATTCTTTCTCTCTTCTTTATGTCGTCTATCGGCCCGAGGGACGCGAGAGGAAGTTAGAATATAATGCGTTGCGCATGCTGGTATACGAGAGCCACCGCGACTCGTTAAAAAGAAAACGAATCGAGCGAGTATATATAGTTGGCGAGCTCTTTTTCGTGTCCACGCATAGATTTTTCTCCGCAATGTGTTCACGCATGCTGTATCAAAATTTTCGATGCTCGCATATATACACAGGAACGAACGAGCGAACGGGTATCGAGCTTGCACGCAAGCTCGCACCCTGTACGTTATACCCGGGAGAGCTTTTGAAAAAGCTTATTGAAAGCCTCTCGAGCGTTCTCGGTTTTTATTCGTGCGGTCATTCTCGTATACGCCGCGCACACGTGTGCGCGATCGCTATATACAGCGAGATGCGATTCTCGAAAGAGAAAGAAAATCAAAAGAAAAAAAAACAGCTTGGAAAAAAAAGTGACTCGTAATAATTCGAATCCGTATAATATGCGGTCGCGGTACGGAGCGCGCGCGCCGATCGCCAGATTCTGTCACACACTCCACGAATGCTCGTGGAGGAGTCTTAACTAACGGTGGGTTTTCGCCAAAATGAACTGCTCCTGGAATTCGAGCTCCTTTGTAATGTATATATACCTGTAGGTATATATCCGTGCGGGGGCTACGTTAGTTTTGGAACGAGCTCTCGGCTCTCGTCGGTACACACGTACACTCTCGCAGACACAGCCGTACCTATAGCAAACGCGCCCACTGAATCTCGCTTACACTCCTCTCTTTTTCGCTGAAAGGATGGGATTAAAATTCCAGGAGAATTCCAGGAGGTTGCCGACAGGAAGCGCTGAAAGTTTTAGTTAGCCGCTACGACCTGTATACTTGCCCTCTCTCTCTCTCTCTCTCTCTGTCTCTGCTGTATATCTATACGGGGCACACAGGGATCCGTATGTATAGGGATCGCACACTGACACACACACACACACACACATACACTTATGCCCAAAGCTCGAGTCGAAGCTCTTTTCCCACGAGAAGGTAAGAAAGCACAGCGGTACTAGCTATATACTATACACCACTGCACACCCACACATAGCACCGAGTAGTAGCTCGATGTACTGAAGAATGCAAAGACGCGCGAGTGAGCGTCGATTTCATCTACATCCCCGGAAGCGCGCCTCTATGGCATAGCTATAGCTCCTTTTCTTTCTCTCGATTCTCGACGAATTTTCTCCGTTCGATCGAGAAGGATCCCGAGGCCCGATCGCGCGCACACTCACACATATTGCCGCACGTGGCGCGGCGCGAGCTGTAAAGAATGCGCCAGCTATATAGGCAGCAGTTATAAACGCACGTACGAGCTTGCGCGCATACACTTTCGAGAGAGAGCGCGAGTATTACATATACGCAGTGGCGGCGAATTATGCTCGCGCTCGCGCGCCCTCGAGGCTTACACTCTCTCGTATACGAGTGATGAATTTGAGACACGCTCGATTTCTGCACTCGCACTACGAGCGATAGCGTAAATGGCAGTGTGTAAACTAAACGCACACTTACACACGCAGGGATATACATAATACATATAACTACTCACACGCACTCGAAAAGTTTACCATGCGTACGTGTGAGTACGTGTGTGTACGTACGTACGTACGTACGTTACGGAGCAGTAGCTCTCCGAAACCGCGAAACTAGGCGAAACGACGTTGTTTGACTTCCGCCTGAATTAACTTGGCGCCCGCGCGCGCGCACGAACACGCCTGTGTGCCGCCGTATTCCACTCGTCGTCGTTTTCGTCGTCGTCGGCGTCGTCGGCGTCGTCGTACCGTTGAAACAATGACGTGTGTATAGGCAACGCGCGACAACGATACGTTATATGTATATAATATATATACCATGTGTGTGTGTGTGTGTGGAAAGCGTAGCTGTAGTTTTCACAGCTCAAAGATTAAACAATACGTCGTCGTCGTCGCAAGCCCAAAAAGGCACGAGAGAGGATTTTTCCGGCGGTACTTGGCAGTTCGTTATGTTACATACGCAGTAGTAGGTGGCTGAGCTGTAGGGAGACGCATCCATTGTGATTTTCGCCCGAGGAATTATCGAAGAGGAGAGTTAACGAACCACACGAAACAATCGCTGCCGCGTACGCGTTCGTTTGCGACGTTGGCAATTTTTACGCGCGGCGCACAAAGCTCGACTTTTTTTTATTATATTTATAATGTGTATAGCTGCTGTATGCTCTTTTCTTCGTAGTCGTCGTCGTCGTTTCGATTTTATCACTTGCCGAGCGAAGCTTAATCGATTGCTCGCTGCGGAGATTCTTTCCTCGTACCTTCGCCTTCTTTTTTTTCTCTCTCTCTCCCTTCCTTCGCTCTTATCTTCCATTTAGCACGTTTGTATGTATATACGAGAACGTAAAACACGAGAGAGAGAGAGAGAGAGAGCTGAGGGCGAATCAAGTTCACGATCTGTGAGTGTACTCTCGCGCGGCCGGGACGGGAGAGGGGCGAGTTTTCCTATATGTATAGCCTCGCGATGCAATAAGAACGTCGACGTGTCAACCGATCCTCGAGACCTGCTTTTTTTCCTCTTCTCCTTTTCTTTTCTTTTTTTTTTTGCTTTGCTTCTGTACCAGTGTATATACACACACGTACACAAATTCAAGCTGTATATAGCCGTGTACTCTCTATCTCGAGCTTTTTTTTTTCAGCCCGAGCTTCATTCCTGCGCGCGAGCTTTCTTGCACATCGTACGGTCGACGGGCTGTTTTGCATTTTAAAAAGGTGTTGGGATCTCACTCCTTTTCTCTCTTTCTCAACAACCTCCGTATCGTATAACTCTCGCACACTCGCATACACACACACACTCGTAGAACAAGGATAGAGCGAGGAGAGGGAAAAAAAATGAATAAGTTGAGAAAATTCTATACCATTGAAATCATTTCAATCTGTGCTCGCTCGTTGAATTAAAAATGAAAAAATAAAAAGAAAGGAGGAGAACTTGAAGGGCACCACACGATGAGATTACTCAAATCAATTGCAAACCAAAGATTCTCCAACTATATGAATTTTAACGAGCCCAAGAGCACGAGATAAGGGCGAATTTCATTGTCTAGCGTGTGTATTACACAATATGTAAACACTTCGATCGATTAGACATTCACACGATGCGGTGTGCGAATTTTCGAGAGCGTGTGTACAAGCCGCCGATAATTGGTAAACCCGCTGCATATTGCATAAATTTAAAGTTTGAAATGTTTATGAATCGATCGATCGACCCTCCCGTGCTCTACTATATTCCTCCCCCTTGTAAACATGCAAATGTCAAGGGTCGACTATATACCAGTTTACGATTCCTTTACATTACCCTCTGGCACATTATTAATCGAGTTTCGATGTTTTCTTTTTTTTTTTCATTGTCGATGCTGCTGCGTCGTACAGTTCCTCCGATGCTGTGGATACCGCACCAGCTGGTGGGCGTGCCGCTGGGCTACTCGGTGACGCTCGAGTGCCACACCGAGGCCCATCCGACCTCGCTGAATTATTGGACCCGCAGCGACGACGGCGTCATGATACACGAGAGCCGCAAGTACAGGGTACTGTCGACGCCCGAGAAGCCCTCTTACAAGACCAACATGACCCTGACCATTTACGACGTCGAGGTGAGTTGTCGCGGCTCGCCCAATTTTGGCGGTAATTATTTTTAAACGACGATTTTTCGTTTGTTTGTTTTGCAGAAATCGGATTACGACAGCTACAAATGCATGGCCAAGAATCCTCGCGGAGAGACCGAGGGAACGATTCGTCTTTACGGTAAGTCCGCCGCTGCGCGCGATATACCCACTCGTATTTTGTTTTTATATCCCTTGGATGCGTACCATTATACATACGGTATGCGATATTGCACGAAAAGTACGAGGAAGCAAACATTTGTCAAGCGTCAAAATAGAATATCGTTTAGTATTCACTTCGCGATAAAATTTGTATACCGTTCCGCGCTGTGAATAACAAACAGACGCGTGCACACGATGTACTCTAGATACTCCTTTTTTTCATATTGTTCACATATTGAGAGAGAGAGAGAGAGAGAGAGAGGCAGACAATACGATTTGGGCGAAAAATAAGAGCGAAACTTGTAATCCACGCTATTTTAGTGTAAAATAAACAGGAAGAACGAAGATGGATGGGTCAATCGCGAATCCGTAATGACGCCATTTACGGACAGGGGGTGAGAGAGGAGAGCTGACAGTTTTCGAAAATCGATTCTGCCATTCAAATGGAAACGAGAGAGTCGAGCTGCTCCGCGTTAGCATAAAAAGGATTCCGCGTTAATGATGAAAAAGACCGAGCCAAAAATGACGTTGGCCATTTCCCGCTTTTCGTGCTCTACAACTCGTAGACCGAAGCCGGTCGATGGTTTCGTTCGATATCGAAATTTCTCAAAATAAAATGAATAGCTATGAACCTACACAGTCTGCAAAACTAATGGGGCAATTGTATGATGTATAACGTAATGAAACTGGCGCGTGCCTCTCTAAATTCGAGCATCAAAGCGGCAAATCTGTTCCTTATTTTTATCCATCTCTCTGGGAATATCCGCGCGCGCCGAGAACAAGGCAAATAAAATCTTCCGGCTCGTATACGCAGCGCCGGGTACAAAACACGAGACATATATATCGCGCGCACGATGCAAGGAAAGACAGAGAGAGAGAGAGAGAGAAAGTCTCTTTTTCTTGCCGAAAATTAAGTGGTAGCAGTCAGAGATATGTCAGACGAGTTTTATTAAGCGACGGTAAAAAAAAAAGGAGAGAGAGAGAGAGAAGGAGTAAAAGAAGATTTGTCGTGGCGCTCGTGCGAGCAGCCTGTATTATATATACGTATATAAATTTGTCGAGCTTTCCAGGGGGGCGAGGCTTTTCCCGAGGTTTATATTGTGCGAGAGACTCGCTCGCTCGTGCGCCGGCGATGTATATGAATTCATTATGAAGAAGCCTCTCTCTACTTTCTCTCTCTCGCGCACAAGCACACAAGACCGATAAGGACACTGGCATGCGCGCTCGAGCGAGCAATTCGAGTGCTTTTATGTACGTACCTCTGCGTCTGTCTGTCGCGATCCTTCGCTGTTCCATTATACGTTTCCTCGCACCGCGTGTATCGGCATTGCTAATTTATTCTTCCCATCTCGCATATTGTATTCATTCGATCAATCGAGCGCCGGAGATTACGTAAGCTTTTGTATACGGGGTTGTTGCATTATGCAATGAATCGTTTGCGCATGCATGTCAATCGTCGTCGTTGTCCCGACTCTTTCTTTTATTTTGACTTTACCCACCCTCCGCAGTGTCCATACTCAAACTCGGCAGAGAAACTTGCGGTTATCTCTCTCTCTCTCCATCTAGCGAGGCAACTCACCGTGTAAATGTGTATCTGTATACACAAACGCGGTGTGGATACTCGACTTTATATTTAGTTGTTGTTTATCTTAGGCCAGAGCTGTGGTTTCGTTTTGTATTCTCCGCGGTGGGCGACTAATTAAGGCACTTGGGTTATGCCGCGCGCGAGAAGCCAATATAGACAATCCGCTGTCTACCTCTTTCGCTCTCTCTCTCTCTCCCTCTCTCTCCCTTAAAGCTAAATCATCCGATTAACTTGAACTATCTTTGCGATAATTAACGAGTCGCCCGCGAGCTTCGATTATTCACGGCTGCTGCTGGCGGTTAAAAGATATGCTAAACATCTTCGATTATTCAGTCGTACAATCGATTTGTTATTAATTAACGGTTTTCGGCCAGAAGAGCTGGCTGCATGCGGTCTAGTGTGCGTGTGTGTATATGTGTATATCGATCGAATCAATCAAAACTTTCCAGACGCTTTGGGAAAATTCATCGAAAGCTCTCTCCTTTTCCATTCTTTTTTATTCTGCTACGATCTTTTTTTCTTACCCCTCGTTCTTTCTTCTTTCTTTTTTTTTTGACGTTGAATTTTTGCCATCATTGTGTAACATAATGGAGAGGTATACGGATGCTAGGAAAACCCGCAAGTCGACTTTTACCGCGCTATACATAGCATTTCGCCGATATTTATGTAATAATAACTCGCGCGCGCGCGCGCAGTAATTGTTCGCGAAATAAACGGGCGGCGGCGCGTGTCAGCGAGCGAGCGAAATTTTGATACAACGGTAATTGAAGCGATGTGCTAATTAAATGCCCATGGAAATTGCTGTAGTTTATTCAAAAAAAAAAAAGAACAAGAGAGAGAGAGAAAGCAAGAACAAGTCAAAAGGCATGCGCGCCGTAAGGACGTTACGCTTAAATTCGCTGGCGTGAAAAATGAATTTTTTTTTTTGTGTTGCTTCGTTCTTATATTATGCACGACATTCTGGCAAAAGACGTTTAAGATTGTCCGTGACTTTCTCTCTCTTTCTCTCTCTCGNAGGGGGGGGGGGGGGGGAGAGTTTTCGTGCCTTCAGCAGCCCTCCGGCTTCGTAGTACACGAGCGCCGCGACTCTTCCCTTCTTCTTACTTTTTTTTTCCTTCGTTTTTTTTCCAGCGGTAGCTACTCTCTCTCTCGCTCTCCTATTTTAACTTTGAATGAGTAAAGGTTCTTGATATTTTCCCGAAAGAATTTGAAGTGCCTCGTTATAGGGGGAGAATCTCGTTAAAAAGTAGTTTTTCTTTCACTGCGGCCTTGCGCGCTGCGTGCCTTTAAGCCTCTGCGCGGTCGCATCGTTATATGGGTAATTTGATGATCGTTGCTCTCTCTCTCTCTTTCTCTCTATCTCTCTTTTTGCGGCCGCGCGCATAGACAAAAAAAAAGTCGAAGGCCACCACGAAGGGCGAGTGCACAGTTTTTTCTCATATACATACGCTCGCGCTAATTCATTTTTCAACGCCGCAAGAAATTGATGGAGAAGAAGCTGAAAAAAGGGTAAAGAAAAAGAAGAAAACAGTAACGAAACGTCTATGTAAGATGTATAGGCTGGCTACTCGGCATCGGACAGATATCAGCCAAAAGTATACCAGATATATATCTCTCGTACATATAGGTTTGAAGGAGGACTTTTGAAAGACTGGTCTAACTTTTTCCCTCCGACGAGGCCCTGTGCGTGTGTCCGTACGTATGCTATACGTGCACGAGCTATGCCCGTTCGAGGCACGATAGAGAGAAGAGGGAGAGAGAGAGAGTAAGAAGTTTGGCAATTTCCCGGAGGCTAATCTAGAAGCGCCCGTCCGAGCGCGTCGGTCAGCATTGAATTGCCCGCGCGCACACAAATCTACCGCAGCTATATATGCATACGTACAGACACATACACATATAGGATATATATCTGTACCGGCTGGGCTGCTGAGCTTTGCTCTATGAATTATACAAGCTATTCCCATTGCTTTCGCGTAGCGAGCAGTGCTGTACGCGTAGCTATATAGCGTGTAGTATAGTAACCCCGTGTCGCTGCTGCTGCTGCCGGCGGATTTTCGGGAGCAAATTGACTCGACTTTCCACTTTTTCTCTTTCTCTCTTTCTTACGCTCGCGCTCGCTTATTCTTTATTTCATTCCGAGCCTTACGTAAAAATCGGAATCATCTCGATCCATACCAGAGGCTATGATTTTCCGAGCTTGAAGCAAAACTCGCGGGTCATTTTCGCGCTTATATATACGGACGAACCGACGAAATATCGTATAAATCGAATACCCGCGTATCGAAGAGGATCTATATTATTTTCGCCTCTAGACTATACCCACTAGACGTCGATACTTTGTATCCACGCGAGATCGTCAAAATATATACAAGCGAAGGCGCGTGAGATACGACGTGCCGAGTCTGAAATTTCGCACCTCTAAAGCTCCGCACGCGTGTATATTATATACGCATACGTGAGGCATCGACGAAAGATGTGTTTCGGCTGAAAAATATAGCCGTGTATACTTTCTTCCTATATTTTTTTTTTAAGACTCGAGTCGTATACAACGAGAATCGTGTATGAATCATGAATTTCCATTCGATCCGTGTATGCTCTCGAAACGAGAGTGAAGCAAAAAAAAAGAAGAAGAAGCCGCTGTATACGGAGTTGTTGATCAAGCTGATATCGCACCTGTAATTAAATAGAAAAAATTTTCTCGATATTGTGAAGGTTATTCCTTAGTATATATTGTTTTTACATCGATTTTAAATGGGTACAATTCTCTCTCACTTACAAAGTCTTACAACTTTGCTTTACACTTACAAGACTTTGTAAGCGAGAAAGAATCGTGTTGTGCAACACTGAAGGATAACCTTCGTATTGCCGTGAAATTTCCTTTTTATTTAATTGATAAAATATAAAATCTAAATAAAGAAAATATATCTTCGTAAATTCAAATCATCGGCAATATACAATCAGCCCATCGTATAGCCACGTCACACAGCGTCAAGTAAATTATTGTACGCCAATGTTAGTCTTGGTTAGCATGGACTCGATATTAGAGAGAGAGAGAGAGAAGTCAAAAGCCGCGCGCGAACAACTGCCTCAATTTCCCGTGTACTGTATAGCTGCAGTACACGTCACTTATCTCGGCCAGGATGTCGCACTGGCCTCGTGATAATATGTAAATGTGCGCATGTATGCGTAGACGCTTTTCTTGGTCGCGCAAGATCGTTCCGATGTACCGTCATATATACACCGTATAGCGCCGCTCGAGAGGCGATACAGAACAACCTCCGCTCGCGCGCCCTTTATCAAGACGCGTTGGAGAGACACTTGCTCGGTCGAAACTGTTTAAAGGCTCGGGCTGATTTGTAGCTTCTCTGCGATGCGCCGGAGTCTCCTTTCTTCCTATCTCGTATACCCACACACCAGGACCGAAACTTCGGAGCTTCCTCGTGCGCGAGGCGAAGGATTCCGGTGCCACCGTCGAGCTATGGCGACAAACTGGGTCGAAATGAGAGGAAATTGACGTAACAAGCTCTCGCGCGCGCAAGCTTAAGATCTCTCTCCCCGAAACTCGAAAAGGAGAGCGGGACAGCGCGCGGACAACAACTTCGCAACTCGAATACGTGGCTAGACTGAAACTATAATATATAATATACCCCTCGGATACATTATGAACGGGGTTGTACATTAGTGGATTGATACACGCTACACGCGTATAGTATAGTCGATCGAAAAATGTCAGTTTTATGGATCCAATGTAGCCGAAGATAAGAACGGGTAAAGAGATCCATCGTTTGGCGAGGAGATGGAAAAAAAACAGCGAGACAAGAGGAAACGGAGTATATGATATCAAGAACGTACTATGTACAAACGATGATTAATGATTCATCGACGACTATAGCGACGAAGACGACGACGACGAAGAAGATGCAAAAACAACGTCGGTGATCTGTAACGCGAGCGTGTGTGTTGTACGGACTCTTTCAAAATTTATTATTCCAATAAAATAACGCATCCACTCGGATGCGATACGTGCCTCTAAGTGGCAAGAGGCAATACACATAATGCACGTCTCGATACAGGTAAAAAGTGCGCGCGCGGAGGTGGGGGGTTGAAAAATGCAAGACCGGCATAAGTGGGGTAGGTGATGCGTATTGAAAAAAAGAGACGTATATTGCAAGACAGAGCAGCAGCAGCAGCAGCGGCAGCCTTTATATAAGCGAAAAGAAAAGGGAATCGCGAAAGACAAAAAAGCGAGCCTCGCTGCGCCAGTTTATATATGTAAGGTTATATAAGAAGGCTGCAGAGAGAGAGAGAGAGAAGGATGGAGCCGCTGACGTGGCGCAAGATTGATTGGAGTCACGAGATGGAAAATTAACGGTCTGCGCGCCGCGCCGTGTAGCAGCAGCAGCAGCAGTACTACTATACTGTACCAGCAGACGACGCATTCTGCGAGCGGCCCTCTGCGTGCCTGTGTGGCAGTGGTGGGGGGTACAGGAGTAAAATGGAGAGGAGCGGGGCGCGGGGGTGGGACGCGCAGGAGCTACGGAGGAGATGGAAGAGGGAAAAGAGAGAAAGGAGTGACAGACACCGCATACTAATCTCGACTTCTTGGCTCCGTTGAAGTCTATACGCGGGTGTGTGTGTGTGCACGCCTTCTTCTTCTTCTTCTTCTTCGTCTTTCGGACAGCATCGCATAACCCCAACTTGCCATTTTCCTTCCTTCTTCGTCTTCTTCTTCTTCGTCGTCGTCGTCGTTTTTTTCGCCTTGTCTCTCTCTCTCTGTTACGTCCTGCATACGGAATAAGATCTTCGCCTCGCGTGTGCTGCACAACGTGTACACCGTGTGCGCGTCCCGACTTTGACATTCGTCGAGTTATTTTTCTGACGTTAGCTACCTTGAGAACGATTGGGTCATTTTCTCTCTTGCGCGCGTTATGTGTACATGTATAGTGTATACGTATAGCGCCGGAGGAGCTATACGCGAGAAAAACAGAAAGAGGACGAGAATAAAAAAGGGGCTAGCGAAGGCAACTTATCGTCCGTTCGAGTTATATCAAAGTACGTCATGCACTGGTACATGCTGCTCTATTTGCATATAAGCGAGAAGAAACATGCAAAAAAAAAAATTTACTTTTGATGCATCGCCGTCCGTTACGCTGTGTAGCGCGCGCGAAAAAAAGAAGGCAACGAGAGGTATTCGAATCGATGACGGACGGAGAAAAAATGCTACGTCTCGCAACGACTTAATTTCAGGGCTGCGCGCGTATCACGAGCGTTGTTATGTTTGGAGAGCCTAGATCAATATAGAGAAAACGACTCGTAACGGTCTCGAAGTCCAGGAAAAATAAAATAGGTAGAATTCGCTACGTTCGGAGAAACTCGTGATAAAGAGAACAACGAAAAGTGACGCCGTGAATGATCGTGCACCGGAACACGACTCTTATATCGGTTTAAACAGAGAGAGAAAATAAACTCTTAACTCGTACACTCTACTTTATTTTTAGGATATGATTGTGGAGCTATGATTGACAATATGTATCGTTTAAAGTTCGTATCGAATAATCCTGGCAAAAGACTTAAAAGTGGCAATATAATGACTTCAAAGGTTGTAAGCCAATTATCAACTATTAATACCACTTTTAACTTTTACCACTAGATGGCGAGTATCTATGTATCTGTAAATCTACAAGTAGAAAATTCAAATCAATTACATAAATCGAAGCACTATTATTAAAATTTTTCTCTTTTCTCTTGCTATTTATAAAATGTACTTAATTACAGATGAATAGTTTACAAAACATTAGCCAACTCAAAATCTCTCGCTCTGTATGTACGAAACATAAATATAACAAATACATCTTAGCACTCGCACAAATTCGATAAGTCTGCTAGCTTTTCCTCCGCTACTATATATGACAGGGACAAAGTGCAGCCTGTGCTTGAACTAAATATGTACAGTTTTGCCGAATCATTTCGTTCCGTAGGACTCGATGTGCGTAATCAGAGAGAGAGAGAGAGAACTGCGACTTTTACTCGAGCTATCGTCGCGCCCGTACATACACGTATACATCATATACGTTGCATATGTGCGCGTACGTCAGCAGTTGGAAAGTTCGTACATATAGTCTCTCGTTCGGGCGATTGATCGCGTCGCACGACGACGACGACGAGGGGGCGAGAGCCAATCATCAATCAGAGCCGGGACGAAAAGTTAAATGGCCGGGACAACGGGTTTTAATATCTCTTCGGTATTAGAAACGGTAGTGCAGCTATACGAGCGCACGAAATCCCGGAGACAGAGACAGAGAACTTATACGTATTGCCAACGGAGGGAGGGAGGGAGGGAGTGGGTGGCTCGAAATAAAAGTTGGCGCGATAAATCAAAAGTGAAAAGTCGCCGTCCAAGTGCCGGGCTACTGTTCCTTCTTCTCTCTTCCCTTTTTTTCCCCCCTTCACTTTCTGCAATTTTCCCTCGTTTTTGTCTCGCATTAGCTTCGAGTGCGTGTCCTCGTATATATGCTGCTGCCCCGGTGACGGTATTATATCCCTCGCGATTTTCCTAAAGGCGCTTATGAGGCAGTCACCGTTTTACTACTACTGCTCTACCTATATATCCGAGAGCACGCGCCGAGTGATGAATGAATTTTTCTCCGAGCTTCGATTATTCATATCGCGCGATTCGACCTATCCCCCCCCCTTCTGCGAGACGAAAAGTTTCTGTTCTCGGATACGCGAGCGCAACGTGACGACGCGAGATGGCTATTGTTTTTTTGTTACCCTCTCGTCCGATAATCATTCATCGATGTTAATTAAATGGCTGGACGGGAATCAGAAACGAAGGTGTATGAAAATATACTTTTGATACTAGTAAATATGTGTCGTGCCTTATGTAAGTTGACTTGCTCTTTTCAAATCTAAGGTTTAATTCGAAAAAATTTGCACTGTATGCATACTGTATGTATAGATGCCTGAAAATGACTTAACATCAACTTTTACTTGAATTAATAGAGACAAAACCAAACGACTTCGTGGCTGTTAACAGATTACAGCTATCGTCGAGTCTTATAATGACCCCCTTTTACTTCATGAGCGCATGTAACTCGCAACTTGCTCTCTATACTACCATTAGTTTATCGTAAAAATGCAACGATATTTAAACATACTAAAATTATTGATTAATTCATTTATTTAATTTTTTCTACAATGTCACGTACACATTTTGTGCTCACAACGCCTTGTAACCAAAAATAATGCGATCTTCAGCGTGTTCCTTGGCTGTGAATCATCGAAATATGTGACGTTTGGTTTTTAATCCACCGTGACATTGATTAACCTGTCAATCGAATACATAAATTTAGATTTATTTTTAACCATATCTTGGAATTGATAAAATTTTTCGTGAAGTAGACCAAATAACACTTACATGAATTCAGTCCTTCGAATCACGTTTATGTTGCTGCTGGTGCTGCTGTGGAGGCTGCAGCGGCGGCGTCTTGCTTACCTTTGCACTTACGTCCTCTACACTTCTTTGCACCCTTTTTTGCCTCGACATCGTCGAAAACAAACACCGTCAGAAAAACTGAATTCAAGACATGAATTATTTCAAAATTGAATATCTCAATGGTGTAGAATAAATATCATTACCTGCTACGACGAGTAGAAATAAGAACGGAGACTTGAACATTTTTTCGGATTTCGAGCTGCAATGACTTCTTGGAGCGACGATCAATCGAAAGACTTTTATATACTGGGATCAAGTTTAAATGCCGCTCGTAAACATCAATTTTTATACTCGGATAATTAAAATTTACAACGAGTGCGTTATTAAACTAGGTGTTTGATTGCGCATAAAATTGTTTGATTAATACAGCCAATTTACATTGACAGATAACGATCGTTGAGGGTATGCAAATCTAACTAAATTCAATTTTTTCATTAAATTTGTAATAAAAATTATACTTTATAATTTTATAGGAATGTTATCAATTATTATCAAGTGAGCTCAAGAAGCTCGATGAAAATAGTTTACTTCAAACAAACGTATGGATAATCAATAGAAAAATCGAAACTCACTTTTTAAATTTATTTATTTGAATGATTTAAAAAATATACAAAATTATATCAAAAAATCGCTATACAGTGTTTTAGCCCTCGGCAGCCAAGCAAACGTTATACAGATCTGCGTTCGTGAGATTGTCGATCACCATTACGCAGCAGAGTAGCGGCAGTCGGCAGTGCGTCAGCACCACGAAGGGCTCCAGCGCCCAGGAGCGGAAGAATCGCCTCGACGCTTTCTCGCAGAGATGCCGGTCGAGGGCCTCGACGTAGCCCTGGGGCAGCACGTGTAACGAGCGCGCCAGCTCCAGGTTGTCCACGTGGACGAGCAGCTTGGCCGCCACGTCGAGCGGTGCCTCGATCAGCTGGTCGAGCGTAAGGTCCTCTTTGACCCTCAGCTCCTTCGCTCTCCTCACCAGCTCCGCGTTGTCGTAGTACCAAGACTTTTTCGGATCCTCCGCCGTTGTCGTCGCTGTCTCGAAGATACTGTACTTGGCGAAGAGCGACATGACGGTCAGGGCGTCGGCTCGGTCCAGCTCGTATCCTGCGCGCTCGAGGCGCTCGACCACTGCCAGAGCCCCAGCGACCAGCTTCAATTTCGAATTGCGCCACGACTCGCTCGGCTTCGGTCTCTTCTCGAAGTGACTCCGTGCGGGAAAGACGAATCCGGCCAGATCGGCGCCCTGATCCAAGAGCACGTCCATCACCTTCGGCAAAAGAAACGCGACGGCCCATTGCAGAGGCGTACGGTCCGTACCATCCCGAGCATCGACCCGCACTCTCTGCCTCATCTCCGCGTTGACGTCGAAAAACAGCTGGGCCAAGTCGTCGTCGTCCTCGTCTCTCCTGCAGACGACGTGCAGAGGCGTCCATCCTTGCTCGGTCGTCAGATTCCCATCGGCACCTCGTCTCAGCAGCAGCGCGGTCAGCCTCTGGTTGCCGGCACGCAGAGCGAAGTGCAGCGGCGCGTAGCCGAGATTACCCAGCGCGTCGATCCTTACCGGCCGGCCTCTCTCGGCGGCCAGGTCGAATATCAGCTCGGCCAAGCCGTCCGTCCGTTCGTTGTGGCGCGTCTTGGCGCAGACTATGTGCAGCGCCGCCTCGCCGTAATCGTTGGCGAGATTCCAGTCGGCGCCCCGCCGCAGCAGACACTCGGCCGGATCGGGCTCGTCGAGGTTCAGCGCCAGATGGAGCGGCGTGTCGCCCATTCGGTCCCGGGCGTCCAGCCGCACCTCGCGCCCGATCTCGTCGCAGACCTCGAAGAACAGCTCGGTTATGTCGTGATAGTCCGAGCAGACGACGTGCAGCGGCGTCGAGCCGGCGTTATTGGCCAGATTGGGGTCGGCGCCCCGTCTCAGCAGTGCCTCGGCCGACTGCATGTGGCCGAGCTCCAGGGCCAGATGCAGGGCGGTGTCGCCCTGCTTGTCGCGCGCGTCGATCAGCACCGGATGACGTCCGACCCGTCTGGCGACGTCGACGATCAGCCTCACCGAGTCGCCGTCGTCGGCCCTCAAGCAGGCCACGTGCAGAGCGGTCAGTCCCGTCTCGCTGGCGAGATTCGGATCGGCGCCGCGTCGCAGCAGCGTCGCGATCGCCTGCGCGTTGCCGTGATTGCAGGCCAGATGCAGCGGCGTACGGCCCATCGAGTCCCGGGCGTCTATATCGACTCGCCAGCGTCTCTCGTCGCAGATCCGGAAGTAAGTCTCGGCCAATCCGTCGATCGTCGCGTAGGACGACCTCTTGTCGTAGATCGTGTGCAGGGGCGTCGTGCCGTCGTCGTTGGCCAGGTTCGGGTCGGCGCCGTAGCCCAGCAGCGCCCTCGTCACCATCTGGTGGTTGCGGAACAGAGCCAAGTTCAGCGGTGTGCTGCCCCACGGGTCCCGAGCGTCGATCGGCAACGGTCGATACCTCTCCTGAGCGTGCTCGAACAGCAGGGCCAGCAGGTCGCTGTCGCCCCTGCGCATGCAGATAACCAACAGAGGCGTCATCGACTTCTTGTTGGCAAAATTTGGATTGGCACCCAGTCGCAGCAGCGTGCGCACCACCTCGATTCTGCAGTGGGCCAGAGCCAGATGCAGCGGCGAGTCGCCCGTATCCGGCACCGCGAGATCGGGATCCACCTGGCCGAGCTCGAGGAATTTTTGCACGACGTCGTCGCAGCCGGCCATGCAGGCGATGTGAAAGTGCGTCAAGCCCTTGTCGTCGACGTAATTGACCTCGAACTGGTTGTAGATCCGAAAGAGGCGACGCGCCGCGGTGTCCCAGCTGAAGAATCGACGCCTGGCCACGGCGTGCAGCGGCGTGACTCTTAGCAGCGACGACGGCTGGGGCTGCTGCTCGGGCCTGTCCTCGTAGCCGCTCGCGATGACGAAGTCGACGATGGGCAGGGCGTGCACGTCGCAGCCGAGACACACGCTGAGACACGTGACTTCCTCGGCGAGCAGCCAGTCGATCTCCTCGGGCCGAAAGACGTCGAGCAGATCGGGTAGTCGGCCCTGCCAACTCTGCACCAGGGGATAGAGTCGAGCGATAAATTCGCGTCGCTGAGCTTCGACCCGCCAGTCGACGTTCGCGCGTAAGCTCTTCAATTTCGCTGAGTTTTCTCGGCCTTTGACATCGTCGTCGTTGTCACGGCTTTTGTCGCTCTCGATGGAAATATCGTACAGTTGATCGGATTCGTCGTTGAAAGCGGCCATCGTTGTAAGCGCTATATACACACAAATATAATTTTAGCTTATAATTCCCGATGGAAAAAAAATCGTTCAAGAAAGAGTAAAAGTAGTAACTAAAACCATCATATTAAATTGTAAAATGTAATAAAATGTAGAAAAATGTAAAATTACTAGCGATTTCGGACAGCCAATGAATTAAAAAAGGCAGCATCAAATCACATTTTTTTACACTTTTTTACATTTTCTTCAATTAGTCTAGGAGCCACACAGGTGCCCGCTTCAAAATGAATCCCAAGAGCTGAACCAAGGTGTTTTCTTCGTATTTTTTCCCGCCGAACACGAATTTCAGAGGTGGACATCGATCCGAGTGGTCGTTTTTTTGTTACTAACAATTTGATTGTTTAAACGGCCATAACTCGAAAACTATTGAAGATAAATTAAAACAATTTTCCGTCATTCTATTCTAGATGAAAAAGTGAAGAGATTCAATTTTTAAAAGTTAAAATCGGTTCATTAGAAAAAAAGTTATTGACAATTTTGTGTTTTTTTGCCAAGTCGATCTCAATCTGCAACTTTCGAGTTTTTAACGATTTTTAATTCGTTACATATGCAGCGGACGAAAAAATGACAAGAAAAATTTTTTGTTAAGAATTGTCCATGGAGTCGAAAAATATTTTTATTTTGCAAAATAAACACTTTTTTGCAATAACAATTATTTGTTTATTTTGTTCATGTAAAAAAATAATCTTTTCTTCGTATTTTTTTCTGCTAGACACAAATTAAGAGGATTGATCTAAGTCGCCGTTCAGTTGTTATTAACAATTTATGAAAAATTAAATTGAGGAAAAGTAAAAAAAAACAAATTTTTCATTTAATAATAATTAAAAACAATAAAAAAATTAAATATTATTACATGTATTCTGTGTTCATATTTTTGTAAATGTAAAAAGTTAGATACGTGTAAAAATATTTAATTTTTTTACTGCTTTTAGTTATTAATAAATGAAAAGTTTTTTATTCTTTATTTTTCCTCAATTGAATTTTTCACAAATTGTTAATAACAACTGAACGGCGACTCAAATCGATTTCCAACCTCTTAATTCGTGTCCAGCAGAAAAAAATAAGAGGAAAAGAATATTTTTTTACATGAAAAAAATAAACATATAATTGTTATTGCAAAAAAAGTGTTTATTTTGCAAAATAAAAATATTTTTCGACTCCGTGGACAATTCTAAACAAAAAATTTTTCTTGGCATTTTTTCGTCCGCTGCGTATGTAACGAATTAAAAATCACAAGGCAAAAAAACACAAAATTGTCAATAACTTTTTTTCTAATGAACCGATTTTAACTTTTAAAAATGGAATCTCTTCGCCTTTTCATCTAGCATAGAATGACGGAAAATTGTTTTAATTTATCTTCAATAGTTTTCGAGTTATGGCCGTTTAAACAATCAAATTGTTAATAACAAATAACGACCACTCGGATCGATGTCCACCTCTGAAATTCGTGTTCAGCGGGAAAAAGAAAACACCTTGGTTCAGCTCTCGGGATTCATTTTGAAGCGGGCACCTGTGTGGCTCCTAGACTATATATGCTATCCGCGTGTGGTAGCAAGTGATTTTCGTGAAAAAAATGTATTGATTTTCATGAATAAATTAAGACAAATTATCATGGATATGTATATAAACCAAATTATCAGTACTCCTAAGTACATCTATATGATGATGTTATAAGGCTTTCTGCTGCATTAGAATGAGCTCACTTTTTTCACGAAAACCTCTTGCTGCGGTCAATTTGATCACATGCGCCCTTGACCATGATTTTAAACTCATAAGTAAAAATTGTAACATTTAAAATTATTATTACAGAATTTTATGTTTTTTTACACTTTTTTACTTTTTTCATGTAACATTAAATGAGCTTGAATTTATAGGGTTTTCATCTCTCTAATTATAGGTAAACAAATGTAATAAACTGTAATAAAAAGTAAAAAAAGGTAGAAAAACGTATCACACCGAAAGAAAAATCGGAAGTATGGGCTGCGCGTGTACGTAACCCACGGCTACGATTACTTTTCGAAGTCTTAGATTCCGCTATGACGAAGCGTGAGATTATGAGAAGCGTAGCGAGATGCTACGTTCAATGTACGCGTGCGGCAAGTCCGACTGGTCGTAGCCTCAGACTACGAACGTCCGATCGTGAAGCTACGATCTGTGTGAGCGGGCGGAGGCTACGCCGAGTCGGTCCACGATTTCGAACATCAGGCCGTAATGCCGCATACATAAATGAAGCATAATAAATAAGTAAACATTCAATAAAGCATGTTACGTATATAGTGATAGTGTTGTGCGTATTGTCTCTAATCAAAAGTATATAAAAATTCATCAACTTTTACTTTCAAAGGTTCAATGCAGAATTAAATAATTTAATATAACGAAACAATATTGATTCATACAAAAATTGTAAAACAATATACGAACGAACTCAATAATGTTTGTCGCGTGTATATTGTAGTGCAAAAGAGTTTTCGCTGGTAGCGAAAAAGGCCATAGTGCGCTGTATATGAGGAGCGTGTACGCCGCAGCTCTCTCTGCCATACTTGCCAGAGCGAACGCGAGCGCGTTCCCTCGATACACAGAGCGCAGCTTCACGATCCGACGTTTGCAGTCTGAGGCTTATACGACTCGCCGTAGCCTCCGCGCGCGTACATTGTACGTAGCATCTCGCTACGCTTCTCGTAATCCCACACACTTCGCTAATTGTCGAAATTTCTCATTTCGAGTCACGAATGCTGAGACTACGATTCCGAGTTTTCGGAACCCGCAGTAGCGCTCAATAATCGTAGCATCAGCTTACGATATTTTTTTCGGTGCACATGTCCGAAATCGTTCGTAATCTTTAGGGCTATGCGAGTATCCGATTTTTCGAGTTTTACTCGACTCGAGTTTTTTCGAATACCCGAAATATATTTAAGTTTTAAGTAAATAAATGGTGAATCAACAGTCTCTAGACCCCTCTCTTTGAGTGTATATGCTTATAAGTGTGATATTCGCAGCGGCTAGAATTGTAAGAAGAAAATACTTTAATATTACCACACCTCATCACACTTATAAGCATGTACACACAAAAGGAGGGGTCCAGAGACTGTTGATTCATCATTTATTTACTTAAAACTTAAATATATATCGAATATTCGAAAAAACTTGATTACTCGAAAAAACTCGAGTACCCGAAAAAACGAATACTCGACTCGAACTCGACGAGTCCAGTTTTTTCGAGTACTCACACAGCCCTAGTAATCTTACATTTTTTTACACTTTTTTACTCTTTATTACAGTTTACAACATTATTATGCACTTTATTTAAAAAAAAATCCACCGGGGATTTAAGAAATCATTTCACTTTTTTGTCAAAAAACCAAAAATTACTCACTGCGGTCAATGCGATGTGTGTTCCTCTATAGCTGCTTACGCTGCGATGTCGTAACGAATAATGACCTATATATCGTCCCGCATGCACGATCCATATAGAAAAAAAGTAGAACACTTGTGTGAAGTCGAGAGATGCAGCTCGAGCTGTATACAACGAGCGACTGAGTTCAGTGACCCATACGTGTCGACTTTCGTAATTCGTTTGAGTCGCGTGGTCGCGCACACCAACAAAGCGCAGACCATATAGCAAGTATCTTGCAATGCGTGCGAGAGAGATGAGCGCACACGAGAGATGTACAAGACGACGCTACGCAGAGACGCATGATGCAGGTGGGTCGCTTTCACTTGTATAGTTACTTGGAATCGAGCCTACGACTGTACGACCGACTGCTTTGACACAATGCGCGCATCGATCAATTAAATTTCGTCAGCTTATATAGGTGACTTTGGATGAAAAAATTGTCGGTCGACTCGAGAAAACGTTGTTATGAGATGAACGCATTGAATTTCCACGATTTCCGAGTTGGTATTACAGACATGAACATATGTACTGTATACAATGTATACGTATGCTTGGGTAATGAAAAAAAAGTCTATATAGACCAACAAAAATTAAACTCTATATGAGGCGTTTTAGCCCAAGTATCCCAGCGCGGCGGCCGCACGGCACTTTTAGGCGAAATTGCTTAATTTCTATCTCACTGTAAAACCCCCTAAACGCACTCAAAAAAAATATGTGACATATGATTTCGATTGGAAATTTCCTCAGCTTTTCAATAGTGAAGTCAGATTTTTAAAAATTTTCCTTTTTCGACGGAAAATTGTAAAAATAAACTTTTAACATTAAATATCTCAAAAATCGCATTTTTAAGATTTTTGAAAGTAGTCTCAATCGAAAGCTGAGGAAATTTCCCATCGAAATACATATTTCCCAGAGAGTACATTTTATTTTTACCAGCTGAAATACAGCGATGAACGTGTAAAAACGCGACTTTACGGCCCGCGCGGCAGCTGTTTCGGCGCGTAGTACCCCGCGCGGAGCAAAATCTCACGTTTTTACACGTTCGTCGCTGTACTTCATTGAGTAATTATCAAAAGTACTCTCTGAAAACTTGCTTATCGATAGAAAATTTCCTCAGCTTTCGATTGAGACTACTTTAAAAAATCTTAAAAATGCGATTTTTGAGATATTTAATGTTAAAAGTTTATTTTTACAATTTTCCGTGGAAAATGGGAAATTTTCAAAAATCTGACTTCGCCATTGGAAAGCTGAAGAAATTTTCAATCGAAATCATATGTCACATATTTTTTTTGAGTGCGTTTAGGGGGTTTTATAGCGAGATAGAAATTAAGCAATTTCGCCTAAAAGTGCCGTGCCGCCGCCGCGCTGGGACACTTGGGCTGAAACGCCTCATATACGTCACACGCGTAATGCTCAAACAAACGAATCAAGGAAAAACATCTTTCCGTCTCGATCGAGTCCGAACTCCCAGTTTTTTTCTCGAACATACATACTACAGCGTATCCCGATATTAGCCGTGACCGACGCGGTGAACGAATTTCTCAGATTATTCATGGCCGCGATTTCATTATTACCGTATACGCTTAGCCGTATGCGGCTACCAGCACCTCCCTCATATTTTTTCCCCTCGCAGCTAATATATAATATTTGAGTGCAATAGTTTCGAGGGAAAAGCCGTGCTGCGGGTAGTCGGCTAATGGTAACAGGTGGCGCGCATAGAATTTCCATATAATGGCTCTAGCTCGAGCTGCGCGCCGCTAAAATCTGTAAGTGCCTTCGACTCTCTTTCTCTCTCTCTCTCTCTCATCGCGCTGCCTGGTAACCCCGTCACGAAATCAGAACACACCCACACATACACAGCTTTCTTTTACTTTATAATATGAAGGTGCTGCTGCTGCTGCGCACAGCCGGTAACATCCTCGATCTACGTTATATCCCGCAGTTTTGACCTCGAAAGTTTTCCATCTCGCGCGAGCGAGCGAGCCTATAATGCATAAAGTGTTCTGAGCGGAAAAGTTTGATGCGCTGATCTCGGCGAAGCCGCGCGACTACGTATGCATAGAGATAGGCTTGCTCGCTTGCGATTGAATAATTCTCTCGGCTAAATTGCCGTAGTTATACACATATAGACGCGTAGGGTGGAATTAATTTACCGATCTTAAGAAGAAAAAACTTTATACAATCATTACGATAGAGATGATAATTTGTTGCCTTTCATTTTCCAATTGCAGAGTCGACGCCGCCGAGCACCAGTCCGAATCCCGTCACCACGGAGCTGGCCAGCAAAGGTATGTGCGCCTAGTGTACACGATTATTACATTCTTCGATCTGACCCCTCGGTACAGCTCCGCGCAAACGAATCGATGCACGCCTCGAATTCTCTCGTCGCTTTCTCTCTGGCTCGCTCGAGCTCGTTTCAAAATTTTCGAATTTATCCACGAAATGATATTAATGGCTTATAAGAACCGAGAGAGAAAGAGAGAGAGAGAGAGAGAAAGCGAGGGTCGCTGCGCGGTGCATATCGGGGATAATTTTGACAAAAGTGCAGCAAATCTTGGTAGCCGAAGCTCGCTCGCTCCCAGCTCGTACGCGCGAGATATTAAATGTGATTTACGGCTCTATATCTGTTGCGAGTTTTGTAACTATACCGAGCGATGCTGTGAACGAGCGCGGACCTATTGTTGCTCGCCGCGATTCCAATACTTCACCTGCGCGGCATTTAATTAACGCCATAAAATTGCATCGGGCCTTATATACTTTGTACACGCGCATTCGAGGATAGTCGCGTTCACTTTTTGTTTTTTACAACCGCGAGAGAGTATATATAATGGCATCGTGAATTATTGCCCATTTACAAAAAAAAAAAAGACAGTAAAATAATCGTTTCATTAGATTTATATATTTTTTTTTTTCGTACTATGCGAATATGATCGCGGCTGACAAATTATTCAATGAACTAAAACATCGAATGAACTAATCTTTGTTCTCTTTCTCGTTTCCGCAGAGTGGGACATCACGCCGGAGCTGAACAATTCGGTTTACGGCAATCCGAGCTCGCTGACCATTCACAACGACAAGAAAAAAGGTGAGACGACGAGGCACAGGCTTTTTTCACTTGTATACGTATATGTACATTCGACATGGAAATTGCATGGAAAATCACGGATTAAGTAGACACGCGAGAGCTCGAAAATGGGCGCGCGCATCGCAGTTATTGGCAGCGAGAAAAAGTCGAGCGGAGCAGAAAAAAAATTACGAGTTTTTGAGATATATATAATACATCAGCTGCCATGGGTATTGCACAGCTTGTTCTCTCGTATATAGTACGAAAATGTTCGACTCGGAGCTCTACAGAAAGAGAGAGAGAGAGATTGTAACATCAATATTTCATATATGCTAACGCGCCAGAACTAATAATGCTCTTTCTCTCTTATAGCACGAAATGCCTAGGCAGAAAGAGCCAAGAATAATATTAAACCTCTCTCTCTCTCTCTCTTCTCTCTCTTTCCCCTGCTCGCTGCACAGGCGCATCCTAATATTATGTACTCGCGTAGGAGCTTTTCATCTCTCGTCGTCGTAGTAGTAGTAGTCGTGGTTTTGCGCGCGTGAGAAATAATCCTACTGTGTGCACACACACATACAGAGAGCAGCGGCACATAACGGTTGATATAACGCGTATTCACTCAACTCGAGAGTTGCTTATACATACACATCGTGGTATTATGTATGTGTGTGTACGCGTGTTTGCATGTGCACACAGGAGAAAGAGAGAAAGAGATATGGTGCGCGCTGCAGATGCTCATATTGAATTTTCACGAAAATATGTAATAGAGCGCCTCGTGGGACACAAAAACAATCGTGTAATTTTGTCCATCGTCAACGATTTTTTTCTCCGCGATGTAGTTTATACCTGCCTCGCGGACATCGTGCATATATACAGTTTCGCTCGCGAGCGTCGAGGCATCGCTCAAACAATCGTACCGCGCGCAGCCGGTGACTGCTACGGTTCTGCGCTGTATCCATATGCAAGCTTCTCTCTCTCTCTCTCTCCGCATAAGCAACTACCGTTTCGCTCTGCATACGGGCCTCGGCAAGAAGAGAGGACACAATGCGCGTAGATGTATGCAGCGCATCGCGGAAGCTGTTCCACGCGATTGTTGCTGAGCTCTCTGCATATGGATACAGCGCTAGCCCCGACGCAGCTGAGATTTGCAATTGGCGCGTTACTTATTGCGACGACGACGACGCGCGTGCATGAGTTAGCAGCTCGAGTCGAGGTGCGGACGAGCTTCGACGCTACATAGTCGTCCGCGAGGTACATTAACGTTTCGTCTCGTTTCTGGGAACGCGCGTGTGAACGAATATGCACAGCAGGTCGTGTCTCTTATATTGTCGAGCTGCATAGAGCATAGCTGCGGTGCTTCTGCGGTAATAAAATGCAGAAAAGATTTTTGAAAAGGGTAAAGCAAGCTCCTAACACCCGGTTAGGTTTTACAAAAAAAATCAGTTCGTTGCGCTGAAGAACGAATTGACTTGAAGTTAATTAGAGCAGAATAACGGTCCCACTTGAAAGAAAAAGCTGCGACTAATGTGTCGATAGGCAGATTTGAAAATGCCGATTTGAACATGTATAGATAGTTTTTTATTGGCGTTAAATAAATTTACATAGCCACAACTTCATTTGTTCGCGTTCGGAATCGATCATGACATCTAGCGTCTGAATTCGGAACTCGTCGCTGCCAGCTATACTATATTTTTACGGTACATACCTCAACTTGTGGTACGCATAATCATTTATTGTTTAGCCACGAGTACATTTTTTAAATAAAAACATTTTGATTTTAATTTGTTTAATTAACGTTCAAGTAGCGGGTTGTTGCCGAAATTATGACGTCAATTTACCTCGCTCAAAAGACACTAGAATTTCCTGCGAAATTTTGTTTTACTATCATCGAGTTTTTGATCTTCGCGATTTCTTTAATTTTTGAAAGAAACTACCATATAGACAGAAAATACCTAAGAACAAAAAAACCTTTAGAATTAGTCGAAGAATAATTTTTTTCTATTTATTTAAAGACTTTTTTGAAAATTGAGCAGGGATGATCATTTTTCATTTTTAGGTTTAAGCAAATATTTTGAAAGCACTAGAGCGAGGTGCTATATTCTTGGAACATAAGCGATACCCTAATAATACGTACAACTGTGCGTATGCTCATACCGCAGGAGCTTGGGGGGGAAAAAAACTTGCAGTTGAATATCGCTCAACCGAACGTACGACTAATATTGAATTATCCCTCGTGAGAGGTGGCATTACGATGATAGGTGTATTGCACTCGAGCGCGTTTATCCGCATTCACACGCATACATACAACGACGACTCGCACCGAGAGTGGGAGGATCTTCGTTTACCAACGTGTACTATTTAATCGAACATGCCCTTCGATCGTTCGGCAGCTTGCAGTAGTAGTATTAAAGCGCAATGTGGCATTAGATAATATTACGCCCGGCGCACACGTGCGAAAGTTTAATAACTCGCGCTGACCGACGAAGATGATAACGTCGGCTATGCGACGACAACGACGATAATCATGACGGTGATGATGAGATGATGATGCAGCTTAACGAAGGCACGAGTTCGAGGGAGGCGATAAATTGACAAACGTTTCGAAGCTTAATTGGTAATGTTCGCCTGCTTGACAATTGTTGAGAATTCGCGCTCGTTTCGGACAATCGTGGATGGTATTGATTCTTTTTTTTTAATTTTTACTTTATTGAAATTACGCACGACATATAAAAATTAATACCAGGTAACTCTCCTCTTATCGATATAACGATGATTCGTAAATTACCTCGATTTCGCGATTACAAAGTGTTCTGGCACTCGTGGCAAAATTACGCGCCCATATAAGCGTGGTACGTTTTGCTGCTGCTCTCTCTCTCTCCCTCTCGCCAACGGCATTAACCACGATGTACTTTTGATATCGTTCAATGAGCTGTGTAACAATTTTGGGTTTTGTGGCTCGCGCGGGACGATGACGCTAATAATAATACCGCGCGATAGTAACGTCGATCGAACCGGCCGCAGTACTGCACACGAAGGAGAGACCATATACGGCTGAGTTTATTTACTCGGCTCGCGCGGAAACCAAGAGGGGATGAATTTTTGATTTTTCGTTGGGTAATTGCACGATTTCGAAGGACTCGCGTACAACTGTTTATACAATACACGAGGAGGACTCAAAGTCAAGCAGGAGCAAGTTGTTCGCGAAGACGGACGATAACGATTGTTTGAGTAGACGACTTGACTTTAATTGTTGCTTTGCGTTTGTACGTGTGCTCGAGCGTGTACGTGTATACGTGTTTATTGTACGAGTCGCGTGAGCGAGCGCAACTCTTGATTGGCCTGATTCGCGCGCAACTGTACGCGCGCGCGACGATTGTTCGAGTTCGTACATATAGCGTTAAGACGCGGACGAGTAAATACCAACATTACGTATACGTACAGCATTATCGTTAATTGTCACGGGGGCGCATCGTTGATTAATGAATAATAATTGCGCCCGTTTCGCTTTGTATCGCGCTGTTTACGTACACGTCTGTTTGTGTCTTGTTCGCAGGTGGCAAGAAGACGCCCTCGAAGTTGAACGAGATCAGCAAGCACGAGCAGAAGTTCGGCAGCCTCGACAAGAAGCGCAACATGGAATTGTCGTCCAGTAACGGTGAGTTTGACGAAGGATGATGAGGGTCGTCCGGGCGAGCCGAGTCTAGAAGATTATTACTGACGATTCGTACGCGAGGAGAGGCTGCGAATAGAGAGGATATACATAATAGCGAAACCAAGGCATATTTCCGTAATTTTGAAAAGTTGATCGATAGTAGCTTGAGCTCTGAATTGGGTACTCGCTACTTCGATTTACAAAAATCCAAAAAAGTTTTTTATTTCAATAAAATTATTAAGTGGTTCCAAAGTTTCTTTTTTTCGATACAAGATATATAACTTATGATTTCTCAAAAATTGACATTTAAAAATAAGACATGAAAAAAAAACTCGCGGTTCATTGTTGAAACCCCCACACAAATAACAAAAGTGCAATGATAGTTGATATTAGTTAGACTTAATCATTTTAGCCCAATTTTTATTGAAATTTTAGAAAAAGATAGGTAAAAATATCTGTTTAATCGTCATTTCTTCTTGCATTTCTCACATATGACCTTTATGGAGCGTCATTTTAGGATAGAGCTAATTAAACTTAGTGGATTGTGGTAAAGTGCAAAAGCAAATTGCATTTATATTCGAATTTTTTTACGCAATTGTCACACGTGTGATCTTTGCGACGATCGTGGACTGTCATTTGGTGTCTAATCAATTTTGATTTTTCTCCAAATTTCTTTTCTCAATTATCGCATGTGTGGCCTTTGCTACAGTCATGGACTGATTTTTGGTGTTTGTTCAAATTGCTTCGTCCCTCAAAATTTTTCTCGCACTTGTCGCATGCATAATCTTTACGACCATCGTGGACTGTATTTTGGTGCGAAAGTAATGTACTTTTATGTCCAAATATTTTTTCGCCCTTAACCCAGGTGTAATCTTTACAATTTTCGTGTAATGTCCTTTGGTGCACAAGTAAAGTCTTTTTTTGTCCAAATTTCTTCTCGCACTTGTCGCATGCAAAATCTTTGCGACCTTCGTGTACTGTCTTTTGATGTTTTAACAAATTTGATTTGCTTCCATAATTTTTCTCGCATGTGTCACATTTGTAATCTTTGCGACCTTCATGGACTGTCTTTAGGTGGTGGATCAAACTATGTTTTTGTGTAAATTTCTTCTCACACTTGTCACATGAAAATTCTTTACGACCTTCATGAACTGTCTTTTTGTGCAAGATCAAATTGCTTCTAATCCCGAATTTCTTTATACATATATCGCATGCGTAATTTTTACGACCGTCGTGTACTGCCTTTTGATGGTAGAGCAAATTAGATTTATGTGAAAATTTCTTCTCACACTTGTCACACGCATAATCTTTCTGACCTTCATGTACTATTTTTTGGTGCGTCAACAACTCTGATTTTCGTCCAAATTTCTTCTCGCACTTCTCGCATTCGTAATTCTTTTGACCTTCGTGGACTGTCCTTTGGTGGACAAGAAAATTCGATTTTTGTCCAAATTTTTTCTTGCAAGTTTCGCATGCAAAGTCTTTACGACTTTCGTGTACTGTTTGTAGATGGATGCGCAGATAAGATTTTTTTGAAAATTTCTTCTCGCACTTGTCACATCCAAAATCTTTCCGACCATCGTGGACTGTCCTTTGGTGCTTCAACAAATTAGATTTACTTCCAAATTTACTTTCGCAATTATCGCATGCAAAATCTTTACGACCCTCATGGACTGTTCTCACGTGCAAGAATAAATTTTGCTTATTTGCGAATGTCTTCTCACAACAGTCACATGAATAATCTTTGCAGACTTGAAAGGAGAATTCTTTTTGACCATCATGTACGGTCTTAATGTGTGAGAACAAACTCTGTTTATTTCCAAATCTTTTGGCACACTTTTCACATAAATAATCTTTGAATACTTCGTGGAATATTCTTTTGTGCTTGAGTAAATTTGATCTATTTTCAAATTTTCTCTCGCATTTGTTACATGAGTAATGTTCGAGATCTTTGTGTACTAGTTTTTGGTGCGTAGACAAACTCGATTTTTTCACAAATTTTTTCTCACACTGGTCGCATGCAAAATCATTGCGGTCTTTGTGCATTAATATTTGATGTCTACTGAAATGACTTCGGAACTCAAATTTCTGTTCGCACTTGTCACATGCGAAATCTCTGCGGTCATTGTGAAATGTGTTTCGGTGCTTGACCAGGCTTGACTCTAGTATAAATGACTCCTGACAAATATCACAAACGTTTATTTTTTCGTCTGAAACTATAATATCACGTTCATTCAAATAAACTTCAGAGTCAACTTCCTCAGATTTCTTCTCTTTCTTATCCATTTTAGTGTCTGAATTGAACTATAAATCTTTCTATTTAGTACCACGAAAATTGAATGAGTATAATTTATCTTATGGTATTACAACTTGTTTCATTAGGAAAGACAACGTTCTAACTAAATTGTTTTCAATGTGAACATGATGAGTTGGGTATCAGTCATCAATGAAGAAATTATCGTTTACGATTCAGATTTCAATTTATTTGTTTGTAAATTATCTTACAAATATCGAAACAATTTAAAATTTTAACGTGTCAAATTTGAGGAATTTGTTTGGACTTTTAAATCCAAGTACTTCCCAAAAAATTTCTGACAAAATATATCAATTTCACAAATCCATATGAATTCAATATTAATGTGTATTCAAAGTATTTTTCATAACACCTATTGGCCAAAAGATACTGCTAACTGCTATTTTAACATAAAGATTTATCAGAGTTAACGGTATCACATTTGATCACGAGCTTTTTGATTTCATCATCAGATCGAATAAACTTGCAAGTGGCAAAAAAATTTTCGATTAGCATCTATAATGATGTATCCTATCATCTAAATAAATAAGAAAATTTCAATGAATTCCTTTAAAAGAATTGAAATCCAATTCATATTTATTGTCTCAAGAAATTAAAAGATCGACATGATTCTGAAAAAAATCTCATATTATATCTTATTATCAATATAATTCTTAGTCGTTGGTTTTTACATAATAAACTTAACAACGTTGGAAATTATCAAAAAATTACATCTCCAAATAAGACGTGAAAAAACTCGCGATTAATTGTTGACACAACGACACAAACAACAAAGGTGTGATGACAGTTGATATTAGGTAAGACTCAATCATAATGGCTCAATTTTTATTGAAAATTTTAAAAAAAGATAGGTACAAATATCTGTTCAAACGTCATTTTTTCTCGCATTTTTAACGTGTGACCTTCATGCAGCGTCTTTTGTTGTTAGAGCAAATTGAATTTTTATCCAATTTTTGTTTTTTTTACTTTTCGTAGAAATAATCATATTTGTGACTATCGTAGACTGTCTTTATGAAGGTGAGCGTTTTTTGTGTAAATTTCTTCTAACGCATGCGTAATCTTTTTGACCTTCGTGTACTGTCTTTTGGTGCAAAAGAAAAAACCATTTTTGGCTAAATTTCTTTTCGCACATATCGCACGCGTAATTTTTGCGACCTTCATGGACAGTAAGTAAGTAGGTGTCTGAGCAAACTCCCTTTTTGTTTAAATTTTTTTTCGCATCTGTCACATGCGAAATCTTTACGACCTTCGTGAACTGTCCTTTGGTGCATGATCAATTTGCTTCGAATTCCAAATTTCTTTATACATTGGTCACATGCGTAATCTTTGCGATCGTCGTGTACTAATTTTTGGTGGTAGAGCAAATTAGATTTATTTGAAAATTTCTTCTCACACTTGTCACATAAGTAATCTTTTCGTCTTTCGTGTAGTGTCTTTTGATGTCGAAGCAAATTCGATATTTGTCCAAATTTCTTCTTGCACTTGTTGCACGCGAAATCTTTCCGACCTTCGTGGACTGCCCTTTGGTGCTTTAACAAATCTGAATTACTTCCAAATTTACTTTTGCACTTATCGCATAAAAAATTTTTGCGACCCTCGTGGACTATCTTTTGATGAAAAATCAAATTTGATTTAAGTCCAAATTTTTTCTCGCATTTATCACATGCGAAATCTTTCCGACCTTCGTGGACTGTCCTTTGGTGCTTCAACAAATCTGAATTACTTCCAAATTTTTTCTCGCACTTGTCACATAAAACATTTTTGCGACCCTCATGGATCATCTTTTGATGAAAAATCAAACTCGATTTATATCCAAATTTCTTCTCGCATTTATCACATACGAAATCTTTCCGACCTTCGTGTACTGTTTTTAGGTGAAGTTGCAAATGGGGTTTTCGTTCAAATTTCCTCTCGCATTTGTCACATGTATAATCTTTGCGACCCTCATGAACTCTTGTCAAGTGCAAGACTAAATTTCGCTTATTTGCAAATTTTTTTCCACAGTTGTTACATAAGTAATCTTTGAAGACTTTAAAGTTGACGTTTTTCTGATCTTCGTGGACTGTTTTTATGTGCAAATGCAAACTCTGTTTATTTCCAAATCTCTTAGCACACTTTTCACATAAGCAATCTTTGAATACCTCGTGGAATATTTTATTGTGCTTGAGTAAATTTGATTTATTCTCAAATTTTCTCTCGCACTTGTTACATGAGAAATGTTTGTAATCTTTGTGTACTAATTTTTGATGCGTAGACAAACTCGATCGCTTCACGAATTTCTTCTTGTACTTATCGCATGTGAAATCTTTACTACTTTTGTGTTCTGATATTTGGTGTCTACTCAAATGACTTCGGAACTCAAATTTCTGTTGGCACTCGTCACATGTGTAATCTTTTTTTGCATTGTGAATTGTGTTTCGGTGTGCTATCAATCTTGATTCTAGTGTAAATGACTCCTGACAAATATCACAAACGTATATTTTTTCGTCTGAAACTATAATGTCATGTTCATTCAAATGAACTTCAGAGACAACTTTCTCGATTTTCTTCTCATTCTTGTCCATTTTAGTGTCTGAATTGAACTATAAATCTTTCTATTTAGTACCACAAAAATTTAATAAGTAAAATTTATCTTATGAATATTATAACTTGTTTCATCAGGAAAGACAACATTCAAACTAAATTGTTTTGAGGTCTATTATGACGAGTTATGTATCAGTTATCAATAAATATCATTTTGTTTACTATTTGGTACCGATTTAACTGCTAATACATTGCCCGTACAAAATTCGAACCATTCAAAAATGTCTAACTTGGTCGCTTTGGGGAATTTGTTTGGACTTATAAAACCTAATTTGTCGTCGTTTTCAATTCTAACTGCTGTTATTAAGCGAATATTTGACAATTTTTAAAAAATTTTATAATGTTGAAGGAAAACCAAGGATTAACATTGCAGAATTCTTTGGGTATTATAACAAGATTTAACGGTGTCACATTTTTTTCTCTCTCTCTCTCTCTCTCTCTCTCTTTTGATCACGAGCTTTTCGCTTTCATCAACAGATGGAATAATGTAAACTCGCAAGTGGCAAAAAAATTTTCGATTAAGATATGATAGGATCATAATATGTTTTTGATAGATATGTGGTCTATATAATTGTGTCTATGATCTTGACTTATCTATATCAATGATTTATGATCAAACGAATATTACAGCAAAAAAAATATAAGATTGGAACATCACATCTCTTGAACTATATCTAAACATATACAAGGATCGCCAGGAATTCGAAAGTTTTTTCAAATCTCATCAGCGAAACGATAAGTGTTTACTTTCGTAAATCGCGCCCTAGAGGAAAGATTCAACTCGACTCCAAAAGTACATGAGAAGCAAAAAAAGAAAAATTCACAGAGACGGGAAATTTTCAACCCATTCCAAATCAAACGATTGTAAAAATAAGAAACCAAAGAGTGCAAGATATTAAAAAACGATCGTCATAATTCTGAAAAAAGTTCATATATCTTATTATCAATATAATGCTCTGTGGAGCCCAGCATTAGAGTTCATCTTTCCTAGTTCTTGCACAAACTCAGCTTAATAAATTGTCGTGTATAGTGGGAAATTGGAAAAAGTGTCATATTCATGCCAAGTTTCGTTTGTCGCTCAAGCAATTCAAAATATAAGAATTTAGATTGATAAAAGTACTCATAACAGGATTACGATTTTAGAGAAATTTGGGAAACATTTTTTGATTTCAATTAAATTATCAAATGGCCCCAACGTTGATTTTTAACAGTAAAAACTATATATTGTGAGGATTATCAAAAATCCACATCTCCGAATAAGACGCGTAAAAAACTTGCGTCCGATTATGGTCCATGGATACTTTACAAAGGTGTAATATGATAGTTGATATAAGGTAAAACTTAATAATTTTGGCCCAATTTTCATTGAAATTGTAGAGAAACATATGTACAAAAATCTATAAAGTCGTCATTTCTTCTCGCATTTATCTCATGCGTAATCTTTACGACCTTTATGCAGCATCTTTTGGTGGTAGAGCCAATTAAATTGTTGTCCAAATTTTTGCTCAGATTTGTCGCATAAATAATCTCATTTATGACCTTCATGGACTACTGTTATATACTGGAACAAATTACAATTACGTCCTAATTCTTTTTCATATTTGTCGCATCCAAACCTTTGCGACCTTCATGGGTTATCCTCTGGTGGGTGAGTAAATTACATTCAAGTCCGTATTTTTCGTTTGGCATCTGTCACACGTGTAATGCTTATCGTCCTTTGTGTATTTTTTTTTTGGTGGTCGAACAAATTACATTTTTGTGAAAATTTCTTCTCGCACTTGTCACATGTAAAATCTTTGCGACCTTCGTGTACTATCCTTTGGTGCTGTAACAAATTATGTTTATATCCAAATTTCTTATCACACTCGTTACATGCGTAATCTTTTTGACCTTCGTGTACTGCCTTTTGGTGCTTCAACAAATCTGATTTGAATCCAAATTTCTTTTCACACTTGTTGCATGGGAAATCTTTGCGTCCTTCGTGTATTGTCCTTTCGTGGTCGAGCAAATGATGTTTAAGCCCAAATTCCTTCTCGCACTTGTTACATGTAAAATCTTTCCGACCTCCGTGGATTATCTTTTGGTGTCTAGTCAAATTCCATTTTTCTCCAAATTTCTTCTCGCATTTGTCACATGAGTAATCTTTGCGACCTTCGTGGACTGTTTTTTGGTGCCAAAGCCAATGCGATTTTTGTCCAAATTTCTTCCTGCACTTGTCGCATGCGAAATCTTTCCGTCCTTCATGGACTGTCCTTTGGTGCATCAACAAATTTGATTTAATTCCAAATTTACTTTCGCATTTTTCGCAAGCATAATCTTTACGACCCTCGTGGACTGTTGTTATATGCCTGAGCAAATTTGATTTTTGTCCAAACTTCTTCCCGCAATCGTCACACAAGTATTCTTTGAAGATTAATTTAAAGGCGAAATCTTTCTGACCTTCGTGTACTATCTTTATATGCTTGAGCAAATTCTGTTTGTTTCCAAATCTTTTCGCGCACCTTTCACACAAATAATCTTTAAAAATGTCGTGGAATATCTTATTGTGCTTCATTAAAGTGAGTTTATTTTCAAATTTCCTCTCGCACTTGTTACATGAGAAATCTTCGCGATCTTTGTGAACTAATTTTTGATGCGTAAATAAACTCGATTGTTTAACAAATTTCTTATCGCATCTGTCACATGCAAAATCAATGCGACTTTTGTGTGCTGATATTTGGTGTCTACTCAAATGACTTCGGAATTCGAATTTCTGTTCGCACTTGTCACATGCGTAATTTTTTTGTTTATTGTGAAATGTGTTACGGTGTGTTATCATGATTGATTCTAGTATAAATGCCTCCTGACAAATGTCGCAAACGTATTTTTTTTCATCTGAAATAACGACGTGATGTTCATTTAAATGAACTTCAGAGACAACTTCCTCAGATTTCTTCTCATTTTTATCCATTTTAGTGTCTGAATTAAACTATAAATCTTTCTATTTAGTACCACAAAAACTGAATAAGTAAAATTTATCTTATGGTATTACAACTTGTTTCTTCGGGAAAGACAACGATCAAACTAAATTGTTTTTAATGTGAACTTAATGAGTTGTGTATCAGTAATGAATGATGATCATATTGTTTACAAGTCTCTAATATCGATTCATCTGTTTATGTATAATCGAGATAATAACGAAATAATAACGAAAAGTTTTAAAGAGCAAAAAGTCGTTACAAAAATCTCCCTCTATTTTTCCTTGATTTGTCTGAGTTGATGCGTGTTGTAGCTCTGAGCTATCGTACGACGGTGAAGACCACTGGAAATAACATGCACGCAGAGTCATGCGAGTGCCCCACGCGCCCCCTTGAATGATACATCTCAGTGGCGACTTCACGCGAACGTGTCGATGCAACGATAGTAAAATGAAACTGCAAAAATACGCGCGCTGCCGGCCGGCGTTTCGAATGAAGATTCGATTAGCATATATTATGATATTTCCTATCATCTACAAATTTTCCCATAATTTTGACTTTCTATATCAATGATTTATGATAAACCGAATATTATAGCTCAAAATGTATAAGATTGACATCACATCTCGCGTACAATATGTTAACATGGAAGGAGGATCGCTGTGAATTCGAAATTTTCGTATACTCTCGTCAGCGAAACGATAAGTGTTTACTTTCGTAAATCACGGCGTAAAAAAATTCAACTCGACTCCGAAAGTACGCGAGTAGAAAAAAAAAAATTCACAGGGACGGGAAATTTACAGCCCATTCCAAATTAAACGATTGTAAAAATTAAGAGCAAGAAAAGAAATGTCACTGCACATTTTAATGGATCCCTCTGCGATCCCTGCGTGACAGTCAATCCCTCTCGCTTCTTCTCTAGCCTTCGTTGAGAAATGGCATAAGAGAGAGAGAGAGAGAGAGAGAGAGAGAGAAAGATACGCAGTGGAGCATCTTCTGATTTGTAATTAGAGATGAACTCGGAGTATATAAGCTCCGTAGAGATGTAAAGCACGTGCTCCCCCTTCTCTCTCCGCTGCTTCTACGTTGCCGAGCGAGAGCAATTCGTCTCTTGTCGGATGGCTTGTCAAGCGCGCATCTCATAATGCCACTGTTTCCCTCATTTTTTTACTTATCTCTCTCTCTCTTGCTCGCTGTCTCGTGCTGCTTTTCCTCCTTGGGCTCCTCTCGCGTGCGCGTATAGTATAAACGATCGCCTTTTCCTCCTCCGTAGTAAATGAAGATTATTACCCGACTTCTATTATTGTCTCGCATAAGCGTAGAAAAAAGAAACGAAGTAGCGAGGGAAAAAAATCAGCGAATTTGTCAAACTTTCGTTGCGCGACGACGACGACGACAACGGCGATAAATGCGCCTCTCTCCATCATCATTTTCATTACGTATATATATATATTTTTTCCTTTTTTCTCGCTATATATACTCACGATCTTTCTCTCGTTATTGATTCGCAGCATCGGCACTGGAGACGGCGACGACGGCCAGTACGTTGATATCGCTGCTGCTCCTCATCGCCTGGATAATTCGATAAGTCAAGGGGACATCTGGCATCGCTACTGCAGCGCACGAGATCTCTCGACGTGGTGTTTAGTACGAAGAGAGAGAGAGAGAGAGAGAGAGATTAGGAATGAGAGGGAGGTAAATATTTTAAATGGTTGTAAATTATAACGACGACGAAGTTGACGACGATGCAGGGGATGAAGAATCAAGACGAAGCCTTTATTAAACCCGTAGACGTGTAAGGAAACGAAAGGAAGATTCTTCTTTCTCGCGAGAGAGCCTGATTGTTATATAAATATATATATGAAATATATTTACGGTAGTTTGTAGAACGGAGTCGTGCTGTATAATGTGTACGTACGTATGAATGTATGTGTGAGAAGAAAAAAATTAACTAAGGGGAGAGATGCAATCGCTTTCGATGTAACATATTACCAAAAAAAAACAATAGCCGCGCGAACGATTACATAATATAATATTAATGATATAGATTCGACGAGTCGAGATGACAAAATGAGCGACGTTTCGCTGATGTGTAACTGCCTATTTTACTGATAATTATATATAACGATATGTGTAAACGACACTGCGACTTTGGTGTTATTTAAACGCGCGCGTGTGTGTGGAAATGCAAGTGCGACGAAATATTTATAAATAAACAAAAGAAAAAAAAACAATACGTATTAAGTATATAAATAGCTTTTGTACGTGTGAACATGGTACGTTTGTTTATTTTTTCTTCTTCCTTTCTTAATCGAGCTTGAGTGCGAGAACGAGTATATAAACAGAAAAAAAAACACGATACAGGGTGCAAATAATATTATTATCGATAAATATGTGCCACGTGCTTCGAGAGCCTATACGTAAGCTGCTGCGCTGAGATTTTGATTTACCGATTCGTTTCGAGCTTTTTTCGTAATAGCACGCACGACACGAGCTGATCTATATCTCGATTACGGAGTCTCCTCTCCCTTTGGAGAAGTCACGAGATCGTCACAAAATCAAAATGAAAAACTTTGCGCTCTCGTGAATGGACAATACGCATTCTTGCTTTATCTACAATTTTTTTCCACCGTCTTCTTCTTCTTCTTCTTCTTCTTCTCGCCTATGTAAATAAAAAAAGCAATCGCCGATAACCGCGCGCGCGCGCGCGGTGGTAAATCGAAAAAAAAATCGAGTCCCCATGAAAAAATCGAGTGCTACTCGGAGGCCCTGAAGAAAGAACATTATTTTTAGTATTATTTTCTTTTTTTTTCTCGCTCTCTCTCTCGTCGTCGACGACGCGACGACATTCCACGACGAAAACTCTTGCGGGCGGCGACGAATCCTTACACACCGTATATATACATTGCTTTAATCCTCGACTCGAGTGCAGCCGGGGGTTTCGTCCTCTCCGCTACTCCTTTCGGTGAGCATCCCACCACTACCTACTTCTTCTCTCTAGGCACTCTTCATCTACGCGTGTATATATATATATAACTCCGTGCGAATCGCACGGGGAGCTGTGTGCGGGATCCCATCTGGATACTCGAGATTGAAACGTCAGATTCGCGACGACGACGACGACGACTCTCGCTCGACCTTCCTTCTTCTTCTGCTCATCCTCCTCCTTTTACCCTCTCGCTCTCTCTCTCACATTTTTTTTATACATGTATTTTTTATGCGGACGTCGAGATCGAATATTAAAAAGTTGAATATTATAATTTACAAAAGTCGCGAGGCTCGATATGAAGAAGAGAAGAAAAAAAAAGGTATAAAGGAAGAGAAGTCGACGCGACGAGAACAGCTGTCAAATGACAATTGCATAACAATATCGTGGCAAATCGGCTCGCCTTTATTCTTCTTTTTCCGCATACCCTTTTTTACTTTCACTCGTCAGCTCCCTCCGACCTCTACCTCGAGAGAGAGAGAGAGAGAGAGAGATGATTCGAGCTTTCGATAAGTTTCGTACCGAAGCAACGACGACGACGACTCTTCGATTGCAGAAACGACGAGACCGACGTAATGAGAAATTTTTATGCCAGATGTTGCGCTTTTTTTTCGAGACGTCTGGGCACGCGAACATACTTCGCGTCGACGAAGAACACGCGTAGCACGCGCGGACTCGAAAATTAAAAATACTCGCGTCGACACGAGCCTCTCGCGAGCAACAAGTCGACGCGTCGTCGCGGTGCTTTTTTCTCCTTACAATCCGGGTACGAAAATAATTCATAAGCCCGCAAGTGGGAGGGCGCGCGAGGGTATGTATAACACTCCACGATCGCGAGGGTCAATTAAGGATTTGCGCGATGTATCAAGGCGCTCGAGAGGATAAAGGACTCGCGAGAGACTTACACAAATTTACCCCCGGCTTGACATCTCCGTTGAGGGCTCGATACCCTTCTCTCTCCCCCATCGCCGGATAAGCTCCGCGGCGAATCTCGCGTGACTCGGCAAATAATAGTCCTTCGGAGGAATTAAAATTAAGATAATTCACTCGCTTGCTGGTGCTCGAGAGACGGAGAGAACACGATGGAGCGCAAAGTTTTTAATCGCATAATCGATTTACTCGGTTTTTCTTTTCGTACTGAATTCGCATTCGAATGATTGTATAAAGGATATTATTATAAATATATAAATGCGTGAGAGTGCAGAGTATGCGTTTGCTAATGAAGACAAAAAAAAATACAGAAAAAGAGCAGAAAACATGTAAATACAGAGGTATAAACGTATACATATAAAATAAGTGTAAGAGCATATAATTAGACGATGTGGCCGTAGTTTGCAGACGATTGAAAAAAAAGCACGACGAAGATAATAAAATAATTAACCCTGCGACGGTATGGAACGTGTTATAGAAAAGCACAGTAAAAAAAAACAAAATACAGATGAGGTTATTTTGAATGTAGCATATAGATTAATAATAAAAGAAAAATGGGAAAAAAACACGAACGAATTAATCGATAAGAGTCCTAATTGACCGTCTCGCATTAACCAGTCGGAAGAGTGCATATACGAGGATGAGGAAAAAAAACGAATTATCGCCAAGGTATAAGTGTATACATATTATAAATACATTGGGGAATTATAAAAACAAAAAATTATAAATATACGAAGTATAAATAAATTAAAAAAAAAAAAAAAGTAAGATTAAAAGGCTAACAGGGGAAAAACAAAAACACGAACGCGCGGAACGGAAGAAACGAAGAAATCAACTGCCAATCGGTCAAGGAATATCACGATGTTATATACTGAGATGCAAAAATAAAAAATAATATTCGTTAAACCATGTACGATTATCATTATTATTATTATTGTAATTATCATTATTACGAACAATTGTATATGAAAAAAACGCTTTTCTGCGAACGTTGAGTTAAATGTTGTTATCCGTTGTAACGAATGTGATTGAATAACATTGAGGAAGAATTATGTAATAAAAACCGATATTAAAAAAAACGAGAAATAAATGAAGAAAATTTCTCGAATGGAAAAAAAAAATTGAGTCTCTGCTTTATTTATTATACGTTGCGCGGGAACGACCCCCGTATATAAATTTTAGTTTTTGAAAACCCCCAATTCGATTGCCTTTTTTTCCCCCCGGACAATGGCGGAGGAGAAATGATAACGTTTATTCGCGGAAGCAGCCTTATTACTCCATAAAGCGCGAGCCCGCCGACGAAAGTTAAGCTATATACCCGCGTATATATATTTTATATATATTATATATTATTATTATGTACATTTTTTTTTTTTTTTTACGAACGTAGACGCGAGCTTGACAGCGATACGACGACAAATACATTTTAACTGCGCCTGCCTGCCTGCTATCCTCCGCGCCCAAACGCACGCGTATTATTATACATATTATGCATTATAAATTCCGCAACGTGTATAGTATATACAATGGGGGGGCCGAGCGAGTCGAAAAATTTCGTGCGCGAATTATTTCTTCCTTCTTCTCCTTTTTTTTTTGTTTTTTTTTCTTTTATTTCTAGTATTGTGAGAGCTTTTACACTCGCGTTGAGCTGAATGCCGTGTCCGCGCGGGGGCCGCGCGTTATGTAAAGTTTTTTGTCCCTACCCGTTGTTGCGTTCAAAGAGTACATAAATATACGAGAGGGAGAGAGAGGGTGGGAGGAAGGGTAGCCCGGTCGCAACAATTTACGGCGTTTAGCGGCAAAAGAGAGAGAGAGAGAGAAAGAGGGAAAAAAGGAGAGAACGAGAGATGTCTCGCATGTGATTTTTACGGCTCGTCATTACATTTTATACTTTCGACCTCTTCCCATGCCGACATCATCGCGTACAAGTACACATTTATAAGCAATGTACAGGGCTTATATGGGTAAATCTCATGAGATTGTAATATTCTTTCCAACTCAAAGAGGTCATGTTGATAATTTTTGTAACTTTTTTATTAGGCCTACACGCTGACAAGTAAAATACTATTGAATTCTCTGTCATAAACCCTACTTTTTCTGAAAAAATTAGGACGATTTCTGATGGGGACAGATGCAGCTTTCTGCTGCATTAGAGTGAGTTCACTTTTTTCACGAAAATCACTCGCTGCGGTCGATGCGATCGCATGCCGGCTTGGCTGGAATTCCAAATTCATAAGTAAAAATTGTAACATTTAAGATAATTACGGCAGAATTTAATGTTTTTTTTTACACTTTTTTACTTTTTCCATGTAACTTTAATAATTTTGTATTCAAAGAGTTAAACGTGTCGCCGGTAGATCTAGATGGCCCACAGAAAACTATATTTCTCGCAAAGTCGTCGAATACAATAGCTCGAAGAAGTTGTGAACACGAGTGTACAACAAGTACGACTGCATCGAATTGTCAAGCTGCTATATAAGGTAGGTTTACGTATTTACGTCGTCCACCTTGGAGCTTATGAATAATATATGATTTTCAACATAGCAACGCGCTAAAATTACACTTTCCTCATTGCCGATAACGATTTGATTTTGATTTGATGGGATAGATTTATTGGACATATTTTTATTTTGCCTACATCCATGAACACCGATGGTAAACGAAAACAATGCCAAAAAAGAATCTATTCCTTTTATTTATTTTCAAATTTCGAGCCATCATTGTTCTACAAATAAGATATGTAACATCCTCCAATTGGTCAGCAGACTGGAACTGGAAACGAAGAGATTATAATTCGAAAGTGTTTTAAAAGCTATCCTACTTATTCGTATACATATAAGGCTGCATCGCGGGTTCTCGTCTATATAACTGATAATGAAGCGCGGAGAAAGAGAAATAGAGAGAGAGAAAAGCCCTAAACGCACACATTATACACAAACGCTGCATGAAAGATAGAACGAGTCATGCGTGCATCATTCACAATGAATCTTTGGTCGATTTTCAATCAGTACCAGCTCGCTCGACGCCTCGTCGATTTCGCACAACGAGAACGAGGCATTATCGAAGGAAACGAACGAACAAACAAAAAAATAACAAAAAATTGTCCGAACTGCCATGCATCATGTATGCATCATGGACCTCGTCCAGCTGCGAGAGATGGGTGAGAAAAAACGACTAATTAAATTAATGTACACCGTACGAAAAATATGGGCTTCGGCCGGAATCGAAGCGGCGACACACGTCTTTAGCCGGCAAGTGCTCTGCCATCTAAGATACGGAGACTAAGAGCTGACCGACGCTCAGTGAAGCACGGAGATGCCTTTTTAGCTGTCTGCAATAAGAAAGTGTACGACTTATTAAGAATCTCAGCTTAGTTTAAGAAAAGATTGACGCTTAGACACGCACGATGACATGTTAAATTTTTCACTTGTTGACAAGCCAAGCTTTCGTTCACCTTTTGAGCTGCCTAAAAGAAAAAGTGTACATCCTTGTTAATCCCAGCTTAGTTTGAGAAAAGAGATTCGTTTAAGTACGCGCAATGACATGTTAAATTTTTCACTTGTTGACAAGCCAAGCTTTCGTTCACCTTTTGAGCTGCCTAAGAGAAAAAGTGTACATCCTTGTTAATCTCAGCTTAGGAAGAGAAAAGGGTGTCGTTTAAGTATGCGCGATGACATGTTAAATTTTTCCTTGTTGCCAAGCAAAGCTTGTGTTCACATCTCAGCTGGCTGAAAAAAGAAGATGTAGGACCTTGTGAAATTTAGCTTAGATTAAGAAAACAGTGTCGTTTGGGCACACATGATGATATGTTAAATTTTCACTTTTTGACAAGCCAAGCTGTCGTTCACCTTCTGAGCTGCCTAAAAGAAAAAGTGTACATCCTTGTTAATCTCAGCTTAGGTAGAGAAAAGAGTGTCATTTAAGTACGCGTGATGACATGTTAAATTTTTCACTTGTTGACAAGCCAAGCTTGCGTTCACATTTTGAGCTGTTTGGAAAAAGAAGGTGTACGACCTTGTTAATCTCAGCATCGTTTCAGAAAAGAGTGTTGTTTGAGCACCCACGATGACATGTGAAATTTTTCCCTTGTTGACGAGCCAAGCTTTCGTTCACCTTTTGAGCTGCCTAAAAGAAAAAGTGTACATCCTTGTTAATCTCAGCTTAGCTAGAGAAAATGGTGTCGTGTAAGTACGCGCGATGAAATTTTAAATTTTTCACTCGTTGCCAAGCAATTCTTGCGTTCACATTTTGAGCTGTTTGAAAAAAGAAGGTGTACGACCTTGTTAATCTCAGCATCATTTCAGAAAAGAGTGTTGTTTGAGCACGCACAATGAAATGTGAAATTTTTCCCTTGTTGCCAAGCAAAGCTTGCGTTCACATCTCAGCTGGCTGAAAAAAGAAGATATAGGACCTTGTGAAATTTAGCTTAGATTAAGAAAAGGGTGTCGTTTAAGTACGCACGATGACATGTTAAAATTTTCACTTGTTGACAAGCCAAGCTTTCGTTTACCTTTTGAGCTGTCTAAAAGAAAAAGTGTACATCCTTGTTAATCTCAGATTAGTTAGAGAAAAGGTTGTCGTTTAGGCACGCACGATGACATGTTAAATTTTCACTGGTTGCCAAGCCAAGCTTTTGTTCACCTTTTGAGCTGCCTAAAAGAAAAAGTGTACATCCTTGTTAATCTCAGCTTAGCTAGAGAAAATGGTGTCGTTTAAGTACGCGCGATGACATGTTAAATTTTTCACTTGTTGCCAAGCAAATCTTGCGTTCACCTTTTGAGCTGTTTGCAAAGAGAAGGTGTACAACCTTGGGGAATTGAGCTTAGTTTGAGAAAAGAGATTCGTTTAGGCACGCACGATGACATGTTAAATTTTCAATGGTTGCCAAGCCGAGCTTTTGTTCACCTTTTGAGCTGCCTAAAAGAAAAAGTGTACATCCTTGTTAATCTCAGCTTAGCTAGAGAAAATGGTGTCGTTTAAGTACGCGCGATGTCATGTTAAATTTTTCACTTGTTGCCAAGCAAATCTTGCGTTCACCTTTTGAGCTGTTTGAAAAGAGAAGGTGTACAACCTTGGGAAATTGAGCTTAGATTGAGAAAAGGGTGTCATTTAAGTACGCACGATGACATGTTAAAATATTCATTTGTTGACATGGCAAGCTTTCGTGCAGTTTTTGAGCTGCCTAAAAGAAAAAGTGTACATCCTTGTTAATCTCAGATTACGTAGAGAAAAGAGTGTCATTTGAGTACGCGTGATGACCAGTTAAATTTTTCACTTGTTGACAAGCCGAGCTTGCGTTCACCTTTTGAGCTGTTTAAAAAGAGAATGCGTACGACCTTGTGGATTTGAGCTTAGTTTGAGAAAAGAGATTCGTTTAGGAACGCACGATGATATGTTAAATTTTTCACTTATTGACAAGCCAAGCATTCGTTCACCTTTTGAGCTGCCTAAAAGAAAAAGTGTACATCCTTGTTAATCTCAGCTTAGGAAGAGAAAAGGGTGTCGTTTAAGTACGCGCGATGACATGTTAAATTTTTCACTTGTTGACAAGCCAAGCTTTCGTTCACCTTTTGAGCTGCCTAAAAGAAAAAGTGTACATCCTTGTTAATCTCAGCTTAGCTAGAGAAAAGGGTGTCGTTTAAGTACGCGCGATGACATGTTAAATTTTTCACTTGTTGACAAGCCAAGCTTTCGTTCACCTTTTGAGCTGCCTAAAAGAAAAAGTGTACATCCTTGTTAATCTCAGCTTAGGTAGAGAAAAGGGTGTCGTTTAAGTACGCGCGATGACATGTTAAATTTTTCACTTGTTGACAAGCCAAGCTTTCGTTCACCTTTTGAGCTGCCTAAAAGAAAAAGTGTACATCCTTGTTAATCTCAGATTACGTAGAGAAAAGAGTGTCATTTGAGTACGCGTGATGACCAGTTAAATTTTTCACTTGTTGACAAGCCGAGCTTGCGTTCACCTTTTGAGCTGTTTAAAAAGAGAATGCGTACGACCTTGTGGATTTGAGCTTAGTTTGAGAAAAGAGATTCGTTTAGGAACGCACGATGATATGTTAAATTTTTCACTTATTGACAAGCCAAGCTTTCGTTCACCTTTTGAGCTGCCTAAAAGAAAAAGTGTACATCCTTGTTAATCTCAGCTTAGCTAGAGAAAATGGTGTCGTTTAAGTACGCGCGATGTCATGTTAAATTTTTCACTTGTTGCCAAGCAAATCTTGCGTTCACCTTTTGAGCTGTTTGAAAAGAGAAGGTGTACAACCTTGGGAAATTGAGCTTAGATTGAGAAAAGGGTGTCATTTAAGTACGCACGATGACATGTTAAAATATTCACTTGTTGACATGGCAAGCTTTCGTGCAGTTTTTGAGCTGCCTAAAAGAAAAAGTGTACATCCTTGTTAATCTCAGATTACGTAGAGAAAAGAGTGTCATTTGAGTACGCGTGATGACCAGTTAAATTTTTCACTTGTTGACAAGCCGAGCTTGCGTTCACCTTTTGAGCTGTTTAAAAAGAGAATGCGTACGACCTTGTGGATTTGAGCTTAGTTTGAGAAAAGAGATTCGTTTAGGAACGCACGATGATATGTTAAATTTTTCACTTATTGACAAGCCAAGCATTCGTTCACCTTTTGAGCTGCCTAAAAGAAAAAGTGTACATCCTTGTTAATCTCAGCTTAGGAAGAGAAAAGGGTGTCGTTTAAGTACGCGCGATGACATGTTAAATTTTTCACTTGTTGCCAAGCAAATCTTGCGTTCACCTTTTGAGCTGTTTGAAAAGAGAAGGTGTACAACCTTGGGGAATTGAGCTTAGATTGAGAAAAGGGTGTCATTTAAGTACGCACGATGACATGTTAAAATATTCACTTGTTGACATGGCAAGCTTTCGTGCAGTTTTTGAGCTGCCTAAAAGAAAAAGTGTACATCCTTGTTAATCTCAGATTACGTAGAGAAAAGAGTGTCATTTGAGTACGCGTGATGACCAGTTAAATTTTTCACTTGTTGACAAGCCAAGCTTGCGTTCACCTTTTGAGCTGTTTAAAAAGAGAATGCGTACGACCTTGTGGATTTGAGCTTAGTTTGAGAAAAGAGATTCGTTTAGGAACGCACGATGATATGTTAAATTTTTCACTTATTGACAAGCCAAGCATTCGTTCACCTTTTGAGCTGCCTAAAAGAAAAAGTGTACATCCTTGTTAATCTCAGCTTAGGAAGAGAAAAGGGTGTCGTTTAAGTATGCGCAATGACATGTTAAATTTTTCCTTGTTGCCAAGCAAAGCTTGCGTTCACATCTCAGCTGGCTGAAAAAAGAAGATGTAGGACCTTGTGAAATTTAGCTTAGATTGAGAAAACAGTGTCGTTTGGGCACACATGATGATATGTTAAATTTTCACTTGTTGCCAAGCAAATCTTGCGTTCACCTTTTGAGCTGTTTGAAAAGAGAAGGTGTACAACCTTGGGGAATTGAGCTTAGATTAAGAAAAGGGTGTCATTTAAGTACGCACGATGACCTGTTAAAATATTCACTTGTTGACATGGCAAGCTTTCGTGCAGTTTTTGAGCTGCCTAAAAGAAAAAGTGTACATCCTTGTTAATCTCAGATTACGTAGAGAAAAGAGTGTCATTTGAGTACGCGTGATGACAAGTTAAATTTTTCACTTGTTGACAAGCCAAGCTTGCGTTCACCTTTTGAGCTGTTTAAAAAGAGAATGCGTACGAGCTTGTGGATTTGAGCTTAGTTTGAGAAAAGAGATTCGTTTAGGAACGCACGATGATATGTTAAATTTTTCACTTATTGACAAGCCAAGCATTCGTTCACCTTTTGAGCTGCCTAAAAGAAAAAGTGTACATCCTTGTTAATCTCAGCTTAGCTAGAGAAAATGGTGTCGTGTAAGTACGCGTGATGACATGTTAAATTTTTCACTGTTTGCTAAGCAAATCTTGCGTTCACATTTTGAGCTGTTTGGAAAAAGAAGGTGTACGACCTTGTTAATCTCAGCATCGTTTCAGAAAAGAGTGTCGTTTGAGCACGTACGATGACATGTGAAATTTTTCCCTTGTTGCCAAGCAAAGCTTGCGTTCACATCTCAGCTGGCTGAAAAAAGAAGATGTAGGACCTTGTGAAATTTATCTTAGTCTAAGAAAAGGGTGTCGTTTAAGTACGCACGATGATATATTTTTCACTTGTTGACAAGCCAAGCTTCTGTTCACCTTTTGAGCTGCCTAAAAGAAAAAGTGTACATCCTTGCTTATATCAGATTAGGTAGAGATAAGGGTGTCGTTTAGGCACGCACGATGACATGTTAAATCTTTTACTTGTCGCCGAGTCAAGCTTGCGTCACGTCTTTTTAGCTTTTTTAAAAAGTGGTGTGTAACCTTGGGATTATCAGGTTATTTTCAAAAAAGCGTCATGACTCGTTAGTTAATTGATTTTCTCCAATTTACAATATTTTCAAAAACGAACTCGATTTGAAATAAAAATTGTTGAGACCACAGAGAAAAGTCCATAGGCAAGATTTTTAAGACGATGCCGAAGCCCCGATTTTTTTCGACCGCGCATATGAATGTATATTTTCTTTATTTTTTTTCCAGGCTGATTTTTGAAAAATGGCTCTGTGGAGCCATCCGTATTGTTGATGTGAATTATGCCATTTTCATAGGGTAGTTTTCCCGGAAACTTACTCGATGAAATGGACTGAAATTTGGTGCAGTTGTTCACACCAACAATACGGAGGGCTCCACTGCGCCGTTTTTCGAAAATCCGTCTAGTAAAAAAGTTATTTAAATTTACGCTTTTAATGCTCGGTCGATCCAAATCGGGGCTTCGACTTTGTAGAGCCCTCCGTATTGATGCTGTGAACAACTGTACCTCATACAATTTCATTCAACATGTTTTCGGAAAATGGGATCGAAATTTTCGATTTAGGTTTTCAGTTTTAAATTTTATTATTCATTAATTTTAAGAATGTAAAATTAAATACATGTTGATAAATATGTTTTACGAATACAGCACTTATGAGATATTTTAATGCATTAGTACATTACTGAAATTGAGAATTTTCATCGAAAAAAGGTTTTTTTCTACAATGTTCGTTGCATTCAATTGAATAATTAATTTAGATAATGAATTTATTCGAATTTATTATATGGATAGACCATATCAATTCCAGTCCAGTCGATAGTTTCTACTCATACCCCATCACTTTTTTATTGGAAAATTGAACAAATTCAATTTTTATTCCAAGCATTTTTGCATTGACGATATTATAATATTTATCCTAATCGAGTTTGCAAGTTATGTTGAATCAAATTCTTCGCAAAGTAAGATGGTGTAAGTCGAGGCCACACCAGTGGCCTCGACACTCACTGCCGAATCTTGTAACTAACTGAAAAGTATTTATGAAAAATTAAATCAATAATTTTTTAAAATCTAATACAAAAGAATCTCTAAGAAATTTGAAAAAGTAATTTTTTTAGTTTATTTATTTATTTGAATTGCACAAAGAATATACACAAGTGAATAAAAACAGTCATAAAAAAAATATTGAAAATATGCTCATCAACACTACGAGCTTTGGTCTGCCATCGATTTGTAATCTTTCTAGAGCTTTTCTAGCTCTGGGGGTCTTTCGTTATCACATTATTTTTCATTTGTTATCACATTTATTTTAAGGAGGTTCGGGAGTCTCAGCGAAATGCAGCCAAATTTTTAAAACACGTTTAATTGCTTTGAAACTTTATAATATGAATGTTAATATCAAAATACAACTTTTCACCGCAAAATTTTGTTAAAATGATGAAAAAATTTTTTGACCTTTTAACATGGTTTCTTACGAGAAATCATGAATTTTCGCTTTCAATGAGCATAAACATAATGTAAAAAAACAAAAACTAAATAGAAAAAAATACGTACATGTAGGAAATTTAATAAGGAATAATTTGACTGCAAAAAGAAGTTCATCGACCGTATAGTTATCGAGAAATAAATTGTTATGAGTAAAAATTGGTGGGTCATTTGCGCGTACCCTAACCAACAAATGAGCTAGAACAACAAAAATATGTGCTCATTCGACTCCAATGACAAATAGAGTATTGTTTTCAGCCTAAAAAATCGAAAAAAACTCATCAAAATGATTGAATTATTAATAATAGCTATAATTGTGTGCCAGCTCATTGAAAAAACCTACAATTTCGTGTTATTTCGAAGTTGGCAGCGCTGAAAATTTAACATTGGAAGTATAGGAGCCCCTCGCGTCCCGCTTCGTCCCCCTCTGAGACTCCCGAACCTCCTTAACGTCCTTATCACTTTGATCTTCAGCCGCCAAGCAAATGTTATATAAATCTTTGTTCTGCATGTTCTCAAGGATTGATTCGCACATCTCAAGCGGCTGCCGATAGTGTATCAACTTCCAGAAAGGTTCCAGTGCCCAGCTCCAGAAAAATTTTCTCGACGTCATCTCGCAAGCGTGCCTACGACAAGCCTTATCACCTGATCTCGCTAACGAGTAGCAGTCTTCGTACTTGAGTCGTTTCGCCACCTCTCGGGGCCTCGAATGGATTAGATCGTAGAGCGATAAGTCCGATTTTATAATTTCCTCTCTCGCTTCGTTCGCGAGCTTCTCGTCGTCGTACCAACGCTCGTCGAAATCCTCCAGCACCTCGAACAATTTGTACTTGTCGAACAATTTCATAATTACCATGGCGTCGCTTCGGTCCAGCTCGTATCCCCTTTTCTCTAGGCTCTCGATGACGGCTAGAAGGCCACACGGTAATCCAAACCAAAATTTTCCATCGCATCGAGGTAGTATTATCGACTCGAAGCCCTCGTCGAAATGACTCGAAGTGGGAAGTACGAAGCTCGACAGATCGGCGCCATGATTCAGCAAACTCTCGACCGAGTCAGGCAAGCAACTCACCATGGCCCATTGAAGGGGCGTCCTACCTAACTTGTCACGGGCGTTGATCAGCACCCGCTGATTGAGCTCCTCGTTGATTTTCAAAAAATATTCCGCAAAGTCATCGCAAAAATGCATATCTCTTTTGCAAATAATATGCAAAGGAGTTGATCCCTCGTCGTTGACTACATTCGGATCGGCTCCTGCTCTCAGCAGCTCCTCGAACATCTTCTTATCAAGGGCTTCTTTCGCAGCCAAGTGAAGCGGTGTATTACCCAACTTGTCACGGGCGTTAATCTGCACCGTCCGATTCAATTCGTTATTGATTTGAAGAAATCGCTCTAACATCTCACCATCGAAGTCTTGTTGGGCCAGGATGTGCAGAGGTGTCAAGCCTTCCTTATTGGCTGAATTTGGATTGGCGCCTGCTCTCAGCAGCGGTTCCACTATATCACTAAGCACAGCAATGTGTAGTGCTGAATCACCCGTGTCTGTCCAGATACAATTGGGATCTTGGCCGTTCTCGAGGAATCTTCGAACGGCTTCGTAGCAGCTGAACTGGCAGGCCGCATGAAAATGTGTGTAGCCTGACTCGTCGGTGTAATTCACATCAAACCTGTTATATATTTCAAAAAGGTGACGTAACAGTATAATCAAAGGACGGGGGGTTTCAGGATCCCAGCTTTTAACCGAGTGATGTATTAGTGTGGTGCGACGCGGCGAGATAATTCCATTCTGATTAACTTCGGGCTCGTCTTTGTAGCCATGTACAGTAGCCATTGAAATGAACACATCGCCTTGACAATAACCGAAATCTTCGTGCTTGTAATTTATGGAGTCCCAGAGAAGACGTTGAATCTCTCCGGGACGCAAATATAGCTGAATATTTGGAAATGGTGTCTCAAAACGGTGTGTTACATCGTTGAATATTAGATAGTGTTGAACAAGAAAATTATATCGGTCTTCTTCGATATTCCAATTAACCTTGTCTCGTAAGTCCTTTAATTTTTCCACTAGTTGTTGGTCTTCGGGCGAAGACATTGTTTTTCGCGTTTACCCACACAAATAAAAATATTTTTCACTTTTTAATCACTTTTTGCAGTCGCTGCGGCGTCGTAATATGTTCTGATACACGACGATACTTTTTCTTTATGAAACGAGGAAAAAAATGTGGTTAGACCGTACGAACACGTGGTAGACGTTCGAATCGTAATTCACGGTGGCAGAGCCGCCAACGACGAACGCACAACGCGAGAGAAAAAAAACGACTGGGATGCGTGTAGCCGTTGTACTTGTGAAGGCTACTTTCACTAAAAAAACTTGGATCGACTGCGACTGCGTGCGAGCTGCAATGCCACCGACGGAGTGCTCAGCATATACCGTTTCGAAATTTGAATCGAAACTTTCTTTTTGAGAATCCCATAATTTACTCGATATTTTTAAGTACACGATTCCTACCGATTCGATAGTTTTTATAATGGAGTATCGATTTTTTGAGACCATCGTCGGCTCATTCCATCCTCGTCGATCTAAAAAAATTCTCGTTTATTTACGTACATTTTTGTGAGACCAATTGAACCTTAAACCATCTCTACACAATTGCTAATGAAGTACTGTACTGTATTCCAAAGGTGTAGTTACTTTGAATTCATCACTTACTACTTTTCTGACAACTAAGTTTGATTTTTTAATTTTTCATAATTGTGTAAGAGATGATAGTGCTATTAAGATTTTATCACGTGGAGTCAGATCATTTTCAATATTACAATCATTTGACGCCATATGCTTATAAAATTGTTTTGAAGCAAATAGAATTATCTTTACAAGAAATGTTTTTTCAAAAATCAACTCATACGGATAATTATATTGTCCGATCCAATTCTCGCAATCGTGTTAGTTATACAGTTACATTGAAATCATGCAGTTGTTTTCGTGTCATTTCAGTGCGTTTACCTTGTAAACATATTTTTAAAATTAGGAAAGTGGAAAAATTATCCTTATTTGTTCTTGAAACATGTAATATAAAATGTAAAAGAGCATTTTTACTTCAAAGCCATAGAATAACAATGCCTATGTGGCGCCTCAGTCGAGCCGCCTCAGCTGCAGCAAGAGGGGGAAAATGATTAATTAATTTGTTACCTGTTATTTAGTTATAAGTTTAGTTGTTAAGAGTTAGTCAATAAAGAGACATCTCCAGGACACGCTCTCTTATTCTTTACTCCTTGCCTAGCACGACAACCAAACCTATTGATGAAAGTAATAATTCAGATAATGTCAGTCATGATGCAGTAGTTTTACCCATTTTCAAGTCTGCACTGATAGAAAGTCCAATGGGATCACTTGATTATGATCCAAGTTTCATAAAGTCTCTTGTTGAAACCTTTAGTAATGATGTAGAAGAGCTTAATGTTATGGAGCATTTTCGTCATAGATTTTACAAAGGTATTCATTTATTTAAAAGCTTTAATGTTAGAGTAAAGAGAAATGATACCAGTGAGTTTGTGAGAATTAGTCCTTTATTGTTTTTTTTTAATCATTTCAGATATTGCAGATGATAATATGAATTGAGTTCAATCAAAAGAAAGTGCACTTTTTGATCCTGTTATCGCTGACTTGTCATCACTCACCCAATCAAATGAGAACGTTCAAACCAAACTTGTTATTACTGATGTGGCATCACCCAATCAAGTGATAATGCTGAAATTGAACCTGTTATTCCAAATCTATTAGTAACTTCTCATTTAAGTGATATTGTGGGTAAAAGTGAACTTGATATAGTCACAAGATTCAATTTCTCGCTTTTAATAAACGAAGAGGTCGGCCCAAAGAAAAGGTTACTACCATTATAGGTTTAAAAAATGATGGCTCGACCAAGGAGGTAAGGGCAATTCCAAATCTTGCCAAATAACCTCTTTCACGGGTGGACGTGGATCGATCAGTCGTCTCTGCTGCTGCTGCTGCTGCTCCTGACGTCGACGTTCTCGTGTCCACCGTTGTTGCACACGACGACGTTCTCTCCGTGCGTCTGTCTTCGACATCGATCAGTTTGTCCGAGATGAAAAAACTTTATTTCGACTCGGATAATAAGCATTTTCAGCCACCGTTCGTTATCGGGTTGCGAGCTTTTTGCAAACTCGCCCCCTAGCGACTTTTTTACGTACTATAAAAATAAACAAAAGTGTGCTCTGCTGTTGCAACGGCGTAGTATACAATATTGTAAGAATTACTTGAATTCGGAACAGAAGATTATTTCTTGTGACCACTGTTTACAATGGTACCATTATTCTTGTGCTGGGATAAGTTATAAAAAGGACGATCCTTATGATGATCCTAACAAGAAATTTTTTCGTACTATTTGTGTAACTTCTTTATAAATTTTGTTCAAATGTTGTTAACAGACAATTCTTGTATAATTTATTCAAGTTTGTTATACACATTTAACGTTTTATTACGTGGTTGCGCAACGTGTTTCTTGATACTAACTTTAACAGTTGTACTGAAATTACATAAACTAGTTTAGAAACATAAAATATACCCAAATCATCCAGTGGACTATTGGTTTATTTTGTTACCATTATGAAAGTACACAATCAATTACAGCGGTCAGCTACATCTACTGCTAACAGTGTTGCAGCCAACAAGGTCTGTTTGCGAGTTGTCTCTGTCTCCTTCATTATATTTATTACTGTCGCTTTGCCGCTAAGTAACAATAATTCTCTGTCTGTCGTACATGGCCGAAGTGTTGGTTAGTTTATGCTGATTTCAAGTTTTAGTATTTTTCTATTTATTCAGTAATAATTTTATTGCTTGAGAGTTTTCTAAAAGTGCTATTGGTGATTCTGGAAAAAAAATATTTCAAAAATCTACGTATTATCTCTTAGCTGTACGACAAAATTGAAAAAAGTCCCTGAATCTGTTGTACCTCTGTCGATGCAGCCTTTAATAAAAGTATCGAATTGTGCATTTCGTCGATTCATTGACGTTGAAACGTTTAGCAATTATAGCCACTCGTTCTTCACTTCTCAAAAGATTGAGCACTTTTAACTTTTCCGCGAGTTTGATGCCTTTTCTCGTCGGTTTTGGCGATTTTTTCTATATTCAGTACCATTACGAAAAAATAAAAATACAAATCAAATAACCGTAAAAATTCTCCGAAAATATACGTGTATACCGATATCAAAAAAATAGGTTATTAAAAAAAGCGTTATGCGTAAACAATGAACATTGCTAGATAAATCCGCGTTACATGAGGAGTCAGCGCATTCGACAAACCTCGTTATAGAGTGAATAGCGTTATAAGAAACCGGGTTATATCAGGTACTCCTATACGTCAAAATTATGTTTTCATGCAGCTGATTTGTTATACATATTTTTTATAGTTAATTTTTAATTATTTTTGCTCATTTTTGAGATTTATTTTTTGCAATCTAGTAATAAAAATGTACTAATATCGATTTGTACCCTAAAAGCATCACTTCAAAAGTATTCAGTTAAATTTTTGTTGAAAAATATGGAAAAATGAACCTGTGGCAACGGTTTGAAAAAAAAACCCGTCGAAAGATGCAGTGTACACGATAACTCCTCGCAGAATCATCAGAAACAAGCCCAATAACATTTTTTTTTAGTTCAGAGGATCTGAAGGTACTGACGTCGAGTTTTTTTAAATATTTGCATATGGAAAATTTGGTGTGACTTGGAAGTTGAAAAAATAGGAAAAAAACGAAAAAGTGCACTTTTTTAAAATGATCATATCTTAGTTAATTTTGCTCGGATTGGCTTAAAATTTCAACTGAATACTCTTGAATATATATAGAATCGAATAAGAAAAAATATCGAAAATTTTTTCGAAAAATACTATAACCCCCCGCCCTCCCCTTCTTGATACATTTGACAATAAATGACATTTAATTCAATAAGATTCACCGTCCCATTGTCAACATAATACTCTACACACGTTACTCACGTTACATACGCATACAGACACGTGTTACGAATTCAATCTATAATCTGTAAACCAAATTGTCCTACAAGGTACTGGTTCAAAGACTCATACTCAAACTCGTCACATAGCTTCCTCCGTACGGAGTAAGCAAAACATTATTATTGCGAGCGATGCGAGATACTAAACGTGTACAACGCCGACCACACACCTCACTCGCACTTCGCTCGAGTTCAACGCGGTATCGACAACGATCGGCGGAATTTCGTTTTAATTAGTCAGGCACGCGCGCGCGAGGGGCTTTTCGCGTTCTCGAGGTTCGGAAAAATTGTTCCTATATCACATCACGAGTACGGATGATTAGCGCGCTTATCAGGCGCGCAAATATAAAAGCGAATCAACAGATTGCGGTAGCAGCAGCAGCAGCAGTAGCTGCAATGTATAAATTCACGGCTTATACCTAAAAACCGCGCGAACCGGCTCCCATAATATACACTCTTATCCACCGCGTAGCACTCCATTAAAAGTCTATGTATATACGCTCGAAAAGCGCATTATTATTACACGATATTGTATATTACATATATATCTATATATGTATATCCGCAGTGGCATATAATATAATAAGCTGCGCAAGCTGCGAGGCAAAAAGTTTCGCGCGCTATATATACGAAATTTCGCTCTCTCTCTCTCTCTGCTGGGTATGCATACACCACACAGTATATGTGTCTATGTGTGTGTGTGTGTGTGTACGCAACGCGGCTGGAAAAGGGGCGCTCGCAAAAGACTTTGGCACCGTGAGAGCTAAGTACATCCGAGGCTGCAGGCCGCATATTACGAGCCGTGTCTTATCAGCGATAAGCGTTTCCGATCCGACGCTGCTGCTGCTGCACCGTGCCCCGGCATAACAATTACCCCATTATTATATATACACCGCCCCGTGTGTTTTCTCGACGTCGCCACACTATACCCGCCGCTGCAGGCCGACCCAGTTATATATACCCTATGAAGCGAATTAGAGCGGCCTTTCGGAGGAGGGATCCTTTTGTTTATTGTACGCGCCCGATGCGATACGCTGGAGCTTGTATTTGACCAAAGTGTGGAAAACCAGTTAGCTTTTTTTTAGTTCGCAGCTGCAGCAGCAGTTCATGCAGAAAAGTCCGTGGAATACATTTTTATATTATAAGTAATTAGTGCGTGTATTAAATTTGCAAAATCTCGACTCATCGTTTTTGAGAATGTCAACGATTCGTGAATTATTTTCTTTTTTTATTCGTTAGGTTTGAATTAGAGTTTGAAAAGAGAAAAAAAAACACAGTGAGATCAACTTGCGGGGGGAAACGCGTACACACATACAAGTTTTTCTCGAAGAATCGGGCTAAGCACCAATACCTCTCGCTTTTCTTCTTCTTCTTCGCCCTCCGCACCCTCGAACTCGATTGACTCAACGCCGAGAATACTCAAAAACTTCACCTGGTAAATACGGCGGTGGTGCAGGGGGGGATGAGATCGAGCATCGGTGCACGCGCGTATATATATATGAGCTCGAAGCCATGCCGTTGCGCGCATTACATACGGCTAAATAAAAGAGAGAGCGAGAGGGAGAGAGGAAAAAGAAGGAAGAAAAAAAAATAGTACACGTATATAGGCGCTGTGCCACGCGCAACTCGGGGCCAAGAAAACCCGGGGCCTCGGAAGAGAAGAGAAGAGAAGAGAGAGAGAACCTGCACGCAGCTCGCTCGCGTAGGCACATCACGTATATTTTCTTAATTAAAAGAAGTACTCGGCGAATAAGAAGGACGAGAAAGAAAGTAACCGGGGAAGAGGAGTCGAATAAAGGACAAAAGACGGAGAGAAAAAAAAGAAGATGATGATTAACAAGATATAGAATCGCTGAAAAGTGTCGTCCACGCCGTTAAATGTCTATGCCGCATTACTACAAAAAAATAAATAAATAAAAAACTATATCGAAAGTTACATTAATAATTGCACATACTCTGTAATATATAAAACGAGAGATGAAAGTTTGTACCGCGGCGGCATAATTCAACGACAACTGCACCTCCATGTACAGCTCTTGCCTACACGTATTACTATAACGTTAAGGGATGGAGCAGTTATAAGGACGAGAAAAAGCAGCCGAGGAACATAATCGTCCGAGTTGTTACTGTACTGCTCTCTGTGTCTGGCAGCAGCAGCAGCAGCCTGTCCCATTAATGCGTGTCGAGTTGTCAGTTAATTAACGAAGCTCGCGGCAAAACATACAGCCGAACTTTCGGCTCAAGGCGTAGGTAGGTATAGAGCCGTAGGGCGGGTCGAAAACGGAAAGTCAAGCTGAATGGAGCCTAATTATAATTAATTTTACATTGTGTCCCGGCGGGTGCTGGTACGGTGGTAGTATACCCTCGCGCGAGACGACGACGAGTTAAAAGTGTACCGCTGCCTGAATCCTCCCTCCCTGGAAGAAGAAGAAGAAGAAGAACGAAGAAGAAGAAGAATCAGTGCAGCGTGTGCAGGCAGTGGTAAAACCTCTTTCTTTCTCTCGCTCCTCGGTATAACGATACTACAGTCCCCCATGCACAATGTATATGCCTGAGACAAAGTTCGCGCCTGCCGCGAGAGTAAAGTTTCGTATACTCTCGCGCCTGCAGAGAGCTCGTTTTTTGTCTCCTATATACGCGAGCACGAGCGCGAAGGAGAGCTTTTTCGTCGACGTCGCCGCCGACTAAACAATGTCTTGCAATTTTAGTTTCTCCAAGAGAGAGAGAGAGAGAGAAGGCAAAGGTGAGAAATTTTGCGGATTTGCATATGACCCAGGCGCGAGATGCTCGCGGCTCTGTGCGCAATAATGAGCGCGCCCCTGCGAAATATCGTTATTAGGAGGAAATTTTTGGAACTCGTGTAACTCGTCGAAATACCGCACGGTATAGATTCTATATGAAAAATAGCAGACTTCGCTGCGGCTACATCGTTTCGATTTATAATGATAGAAAAAGAAATGGTGCGCGTTGTTCGACGATGTACATAATATCGGGCATATTTTAACCCGAGACATCCGAAGTATTTCGCTTTCGGGTTTTAGTTAATTTTCGGACAGTCGCGATGATTGTTCGCGCGCGCGAACCACCGAATTATATCCACCACACGCGTGCATTTGAGATTCTCTCGCGTCGCAAAAGTTGGAATTCCATGAGGGATGACCGCGCGCGATTCGATACCGAAACAAAGTCCGTCGTACTTAATAACGAAGGGAATATGTTCAATACTCGCGTTGAGCCACACTAGTGAAAGCCTAGAATACCTTATTTTTCGGATCTCCCATTTTCGTCTTTAATTAATTAGATTAGAAAATCATGCGAGCGAGGAAATTAACGCGTCTAGTGTAGAACGTGTACGAACTGATTGAAATCGTTCTTGATTTTTCGATTCCAAAATTCCAATTTTTTTTTATTAATCGAGTAGAAAAGTTTCGCACGTGCACATGGGACCGTGGGTCTTTTGAATTTTTAATAAACTAGCTGAGGAATATAATAAATAAGTTTCAGTCGATGATCGTTGCATTTGTATGTCTCTAAAATTTCCACATTACCAGCAGCTTGTAGCGTACGATCTAGTGTACCGACTTTGGCCTAAGTAAAATTTTAATATATTGATTGTTGGTCAAAATATGTACCATTGTATGGTTTAACAGCTTGTAGCGTACGATCTACTGTACCGACTTTTGCTGAAGTAAAATTTTAATTTATCGATTGTTGGTTAAAATATGTACCATGGTATGGTTTAAATTTTTCGCTCAACAAATTATCACAAACAGCTTACAGCATACGATCTAGTGTACTGCCTTTGCCGAAGTAAAATTTTAATTTATTGATTGTTGGTCAAAATATGTGCCATGGTATGGTTTAAATAGGTTTAAATATGGTTTAAATATGGTTTAAATGGTTTATTACAAACAGCTTGTAGCGTACGATCTAGTGTACCGACTTTTGGTGAAGTAAAATCATAATTTATTGATTGTTGGTCAAAATATGTACCATGGTATGGTTTAAATTTTTTGCTTAACAACTTATCACAAAATAATTATCGAAAGAGATAAATTATATGTTATCGGTCAAATTATATTCAGTAACATACTTTACAAAAATATTTATTAATATAACTGTAACTGCAACATACGTTATTATTGTTGCATTAGTTCATGAGTAATGATCCTGAAATTTATCACTTAAGGCTTACCCAAGCAGCCCACATATAGCGGTTACACTTCAAACGTGTATGTACATGTGGTTATACTTACTAGACATTTTTTATGAAATCTATGTTGACTGTCGAGAGTTTTTTCGAAAGAACGATTTAGTTTTTATAGACCCAAAAATTCAATCACAGAAATTAACACTGAATAGGAATTTTAAATTGTTTCAAATGTTGTAAAAACAATGTACAAACGGATGAATCGGCAATTTAATTGTAAATAATAAGATCATAAACAATCTTGTTATATACCTTCAACTTACTGTTGATGTTTATATTAAAAACAAATTAATTTAAATATTGCTTTTCTTGACGAAACATACCTAGTTGACCATAACGTCAACTAGGTACATTTTACTCATTTAATTTCTGTATCAATAACTAGAAGGACCCAACATTGATATTAGGCCCCAAAATGGATAAAAGTAAGAAGAAATCCGACGAAATTGTCACGAAAAATAATTCAAGTGAACATGGCATTGTTGTTTCAGACGACGAAAAGTACGTTTGTGATATTTGCCACGAGGCATTTACATTAGAATCAAGTATGATCGCACACCGAGACACAACTCACAATGAGGGAAGAGATTTCGCATGTGACAAGTGCGAAAAGAAATTCGAGTTCCGAAGTCATTTAAGTAGACACCAAATATCGGTACACAAAGGCCGCAAAGATTTTGCATGCGACCAGTGCGAGAAGAAATTTATGAAACAATCGAGTTTATTTATGCATCAAAAATTAGTCCACAAAAGTCGCGAGGATTTGACGTGCAAAAAGTGCGAGAGAAAATTTGAAAATAAATCAACTTTACTCAAGCACAAAAAAATATTCCACGAAGTATTCCGAGATTATTTATGTGAAAAGTGTGCGAAGAGATTTGAAACTAAACACAGTTTGATCAAGCACATAAAGACAGTGCACGAGGGTCAAAAAGATTTCACCGTCAAAGTCTTTAAAGATTACTTATGTAACAACTCTGGAAAGGAATTTGCAAATAAGCGAAATTTAGTCTTGCACATGACAACAGCCCATGGGGGTCGTAAAGATTATGCATGCGACAAATGCGAGAGTACATTTGGACAAAAATCGAATTTGCTTACGCACCAAAAGACAGTACACGAAAGTCAGAAAGATATCGCATGCGATAAATGCGAAAAGAAATTTGGACAAAAATCGACTTTACTTTTGCACCACAGGACAGTACACGAAAATCGTAAAGATTACACCTGCGTTAAGTGCGAAAAAACATTTGGACATAAAAGTACATTAATTTCGCACCAAAAGGCAGTCCATGATGGTCGTAAAGATTACGCATGCGACAAGTGCGAGAAGAAATTTGCAAGACAACCCGATTTGATCGGGCACCAAAGAACAGTACACAAAGGTCAGAAAAATTTCGCGTGTGACGTGTGCGAGAAAAAATTTGGACAAAAACCCCATTTGCTAACCCATCAAAAGACTGTACACGAAGGTCGCAAAGATTACGCGTGTGACAAATGCGAAAAAAAATTCGGAGTCAAAAGTAATTTACTCGCCCACCGAAAGACAATTCATGAAGGTCGCAAAGATTACGCATGCGACAAGTGCGAGAAGGTATTTGGAACATCAATAGATTTGACTAGACACCAAAATACAGTACATGATGGTCGAAAAGATTATGCATGCGATAGGTGCGAGAAAAAGTTTGGACGACAAAGTGCTTTAATCAGACACCATAAGACAATACACGAAGGTCGCAAAGATTCTGCATGTAATTATTGCGGGAAAAAATTCGTAAATAGTCTTAATTTGCTCTCACATATAACAATTGTCCACCAAGGTCGCAAAGATTTCGCATGTAACAAGTGCGAAAAGAAATTTGGACATAAATCGAGTTTGCTCGTTCACCAAAGGACACTCCATGAAGGTCGGAAAGATTTCACGTGTGACAAGTGTGAAAAGAAATTTACACAAAAACCGAGTCTGCTTTACCACCAAAGGAATGTACACGACGGTCGCAAGTTTGACGCATGTGACAAATGAGAGAAAAAATTTGGAAAAAATGGCATCTGATACAGCACCAAAAAACCGTCCACGAAGGTCGCAAAGATTTGTAAATAATCGTAATTTGCTCTCACATATAGCAACTGTCCACCAAGGTCGCAAAATTTTTGCACGTGACAAATGTGAAAAGAAATTTAGACAAAAATCGGATTTGTTGAAGCACCAAAGGTTAGTCCACGAAGATCGAAGAGTTTACCTATGCAACAAGTGCGAGAAGAAATTTGGACAAAGAAGTAATTTGTTCAGGCACCAAATTACAGTTCATAAAGGTTATCATTATCAATTATTCGACAAGTACGTGGGGAAATGATGATTGACAAATGTAAATAATCTATAGATATTTGTACGTATGTTTTTCAAAACATTTTAATAAAATTGTGCTGAAATGATAATTGTATATTACCGACATAAATATTTATTAATATAACTATAACTGCAACATACTTTATTGTTTTTGCATTAGTTCATGAGTAATAATATTGAAATTCGTCACACAAGGCTTAGCCAATCAGCCCCCGTATAACGGCTACACTCCGAACGTCTATGTACATGTGGTTATTATTTACTAGACATTTTTTATGAAATCTATGTTGACTGTCGAGAGTTTTTTCGAAAGAACGATTTAGTTTTTATAGACCCAAAAATTCAATCACAGAAAGTATCACTGAATAGAAATTTTAAATTGTTTCAAATGTTGTAAAAACAATGTACAAACGGATGAATCAGCAATTTAATTGTAAACAAGGAGATCATGAGCGATTTTTACCTATATCTTCGATTACCGATCATATTTAGAGGAAAAACAAATTAGATTGTCTTTCTCGACGAAACAATTTCCGTAACTCCAAATAGATACATTTTACTCATTTAATTTCTGTGTCAATAAATAGAAAACCTCATCATTGATATTAGGCGTCAAAATGGATAAAAGTAAGAAGAAATTCGAGGAAATCGTTTCAAAAGATAACTCATGTGAAAACGACATTGTTGTTTCGGATGACGAAAAGTACGTTTGCGACATTTGCCACGAGGCATTTACATTAGAATCAAGTATGATCGCACACCGAGACACAACTCACAATGAGCGAAAAGATTTCGCATGTGACAAGTGCGAAAAGAAATTCGAGTTCCGAAGTCATTTAAGTAGACACCAAATATCGGTACACAAAGGCCGCAAAGATTTTGCATGCGACCAGTGCGAGAAGAAATTTTTGAAAACATCAAGTTTGTTAACTCACCAAAAATTAGTACACAAAGATTATGCAGATTTCATTTGCAAGAAGTGTGAGAGAAAATTTGAAAATAAATCAACTTTACTCAAGCACAAAAAAATATTCCACGAAGTATTTCGAGATTACTTATGTGAAAAGTGTGCGAAGAGATTTGAAACTAAACACAGTTTGATCAAGCACATAAAGACAGTGCACGAGGGTCAAAAAGATTTCACCGTCAAAGTCTTTAAAGATTACTTATGTAACAACTCTGGAAAGGAATTTGCAAATAAGCGAAATTTAGTCTTGCACATGACAACAGCCCATGAGGGTCCTAAAGATTATGCTTGCGACAAATGCGAGAGTAAATTTGGACAAAAATCGAATTTGCTTACGCACCAAAAGACAGTACACGGAAGTCAGAAAGATATCGCATGTCATAAATGCGAGAAAAAATTTCGAACTATATCAAATTTTTGGAAGCATCATAGGATAATACACGAAGGTCGCAAAGACTACGTATGCGATAAATGCGAGAAAAAATTTGGACAAAAATCGCATTTGCTTACACACCAAAAGGCAATTCACGAGGGTTGCAAAAATTTTGCATGCGATAAATGCGAGAAGAAATTTGGACAAAAATCGAATTTGCTTAAGCACCAAAAGACAGTACACGAAAGTCAGAAAGATATCGCATGTCATAAATGCGAGAAAAAATTTGGAACTATATCAAATTTTTGGAAGCATCATAGGATAATACACGAAGGTCGGAAAGATTACACATGCGTCAACTGCGAAAAATCATTTGGACATAAAAGTACATTAATTTCGCATCAAAATACAGTCCACGATGGTCGTAAAGATTACGCATGCGACAAGTGCGAGAAAAAATTTGCAAGACAACGCGATTTGATCGGGCACCAAATAAAAGTACACAAAGGTCAGAAAGATTTCGCGTGTGACAGGTGTGAAAAGAAATTCGGACAAAAACCGCATTTGCTATCCCATCAGAAGACTGTACACGAAGGTCGCAAAGATTACGCGTGTGACAAGTGCGAAAAAAAATTCGGACTCAAAAGTAATTTACTCACCCATCAAAAGACAATTCATGGAGGTCGCAAAGATTATGCATGCGACAAGTGCGAGAAGAAATTTGGACAACGAAGTAATTTGTTCAGACACCAAATTGCAGTTCACTAAGGTTATAATGATCAATTATTCGACTTGTAGGTGAGGAAGTAATGATTGAAAATTATAAATATTTATAGATATTTGTACATATTTTTTCCAAAACATTTTAATAAAATTGTGCTGAAATGATAATTGTATATTATTGGATTCTCGTGCTATCAACCATCATTATAAACTTTTGTTCACAGTCGTGGTCGATCTTTTATTTCTAAACCAAACGACTATTTTCGCTATTTACGCTATTCTTCGTTCATTTATTTGCTACTCGGATCCAGCATGAAACAATCAACCAAGAATTTTTTTCACATCTCGTTTGGAACTGGTGAGCATTTAGTTGGCTACTGGATTTTTGATAAACCTCATGAGATGAAGTGCGATCCCGAATTGATCAAATACGTGAAAAATGAGTGAAAAATCTTGATTAATTTGTGGTCAGACTAAATGTTTCTACCAAGAGAGACGTGATTGGTAACGACATTTTAAACAACCATCGGGGGAAACCATTTAGCTAGTTAATTACAACAAAAATATGTTTTTTTCAATTTCTTCAAAATTAGTTAAAGCTCTTATAATTGTTTTCGAATTGCGCGTGAGCGTTTAATGGAAGTTCATGCGGGCACTTTTCCTAATCTATACTAAAACTCTCAAAAAAAAAAAATCATTTACAATGCGCCTGTATCACTGCAAAATACTGACATCTATCGCACTACGCATTCATAAAGTGATACTTTCAGTGAGATCTACCTTACCATCGGTCGTGCGACCGCTGAAAGATAAAGCAGATTTCATCTTTATCATTATGGACAAAGGTAAATACATTCTCGCGTATGCGCGAAAAGTATCGCACATTCGCAACGCGTCCAGAACTTTCTGTACAAGTATAGCAACGAGCTGAGGCATGTGCTTCTAGATTGCTCTCGAAGCTTCGAGAACAATTTGACGTTTCGGCTCGGTAAACAATAACAAATAATAGAACTGGAAAATTCGCGTTCGTTGAGAGAAAATATTTCAAGATGCGCATGATTACTTTATTTTGACCACAGTTTAAATGCGTGGCTTTTGAAAAATTGATATTATTAAAAATAATCTTTATTTTTCACTCGACTTTTCATCAATGAAAAGTAAATTTCAGTGAAAATAAAATGCAATCCTTTGAAAACATTAAAAGTGAATTTTTCAAAGTTGTAAAACTCATTGACATTTGAAATGCACGTAAACTTTGACGTTTGACAGTTAAATTCGAGTTTCCCATTGAATCAATTGATCAAATGCGTGGTAAATAACATTTAGATGCATGAAAAATCAAAATCTAATTGATTCGCACGATAATTCGCAATTTTTCGAACTGCATCCAAGGGCCTGGATTTGTTTGGAAAGGTGGAGACGCTTCGGGACGTTCTAGAAAGCCGGCGAATATCAGCTGTTCGCTATATAAGCCGGGGCGCTTGCGCTTGGCCGTCAGTATCAAACAAACAGTCAAAGCGTAAGCATCTCTTAGCAAAGGCTAAAGCTAAAGCTAAACTCCAAGCTTTCTTACCAAGCTTGTCTCTACACAAATCTACACACGAGTGTCAATATCGAAAGTGCGTGTTTATCGTTTCGTTAAATCGTTTTAACAAACAAAAACAAAAAAAAAAGTCAATCATGTCTCTCGTACCGTTGCTGTTCTCCGACTGGTGGGAGGATCTCGACAGACCCCATCGCATCCTGGACCAGGACTTCGGACTCGGCCTGCACCCGGAGCAACTCGTCTGTCCGCGCCGACTCGAGCTGTACGTGCCCCGTCGCTCGGCCCAGTACCAGCCGAACTATCTGAGGCCCTGGGCCGAGCTGTTGCGCGGCGCCGACCAGGGCGGCGTCTCCACCGTCGAGGCCGACAAGGACAAGTTCCAGGTGACCCTCGACGTGCAGCAGTTCAAGCCCGAGGAGATCGACGTCAAGGTGGTGGACAGGTACGTGGTGATCAAGGCCAAGCACGAGGAGAAGCGCGACGAGCACGGCTGGATCTCGCGCGAGTTCACCAGGAAGTACCTGATCCCGGAGCAGTGCGACATCGACCAGGTCGTGTCGAAGTTGTCCTCGGACGGCGTGCTGTCCATCCAGGCGCCGAGGAAGGAGCAGCCCAAGGCCAAGAACGAGAAGGTCATCAAGATCGAGCACACGGGCAAGCCGGCCCTCAAGCAGCAGAGCGACGCCGCGCCCGCAGCGGCCGACAAGAAGGTCGAGCAGAAGAAATAAGCTGCGGCTTGAAATAAGTTCAATCTAGATATCTTTCAATTTTTTTTATTTAGTTTTTTTAAGTTCTCGATCATTGTATTTTCATTTTTAAGATAAAAATTCATCGTTGTATGACTCTCTTGCACGTAATGTATGCATTTCTTTCTTAGCCTTTATTTCAAATTATTGCGTCGATAGCAATATAGAGCGAGTGTGATTGTAGAAGATCCGAGCGAGTGTAATTCATCGAAATAGTCAATGTAATTTTGAATTGTTTAGTTCCTTTTTTTTTCACGTGAAGCCTATATGTGATGATATTGTAATTACGATTTTTCTAAGAAAATAATAAATAAAACCACATAAACCGTATTCAAATATCTCGTCATTTATGTCAAGCCCTTCCTCGAAAACCAAAACTTCAATAATTGAAATATTTTTTCTTTTAACGAAAATTAGTTTGACAATATTTTTATTTTGCACATTTTAAAAAATAATTTAAATTGAAAATAACATCAATTTCACTTGCATTGAAATACCCAAAAAGTAATAATTCGTTTATTTTTTTACAATTGAGATTAAATTCAACACTTGAGAGATTTAATTTTCTGACTTTTTTTAATTGTTTTTACTTGTTATAGCCTTATTAGCATTATTATTTGATTACTGAGCATCAGCATAAGTTTCTGGATTGGTATACAGTGTATATACTATGCACATTTCTGATTCAAAATTTAAGTAAGTATATAAGTAAATCCAGTGAAAATTCCATACTTCATTCAGGGTGAAGACGATGCGTATAACTTGCATATAACTTTTTTCATCATGCAAGCTCGCTAAAATGTAAAATACTATAATAAATTTTACGGCATGAAATCTAGCTCTACTAAAAAAATTAGAACTATTGTCGATGACACCTTCTGGGTACATCGGACTTTATAGAAAATCTCATATCACAAATGCGTGCACATATCACATATGATTTACCCAGGGATTGTTTTTCGCGAATGAAGATATTGTGTTACATAAAAATTCTCGGTGTTTTGCACAGATTTTTTCATTTTTTCATGTTCAAACGTCGGATTTCAAATTAGATACAAGATTTGAAAAAGTCATTAAATTCTACGTTAAACTATGTAATTTCAAAGTTTTCTCAAAGCCCTCAACGTAGAAAAAATTCCACTTTAAAGCTATACATTCTAAGAGTTAATCGGTTAAATGTAAATATCGATTTTAATTTTAAGGCACGGTTTAAACTTGTGCCTATGGGTTATAAACCGTACTAAATATGTTTTTATATCACTAAAAAGTTATATCAATGTCTGAAGCAAGGATTTTTAATGTTTGGGAAATAACGGACACCCTAATAAATATCGATGCAAAATCGGCCCGGTCTATCTTAATGCGTATCTTGAAACATGCAACTCATTATCGATGCGCTTTTAAAATCCGCATGCTATGTCTCCAGATCGAATTTTGGGTATCTGTGTAAATGTTTGTATAAAGATTGATAAAACAGGTAGATAACTCCCGACACTAGTTAAGAAAGCTAGACATAAGGCGAAATTGCGATCTTCTAAACTGAAAAATTTTATTGAGAGTTTAAATAACTATGTGACATTTTGAAAGTATGTTCCTGTATTTGTATACTTGGACTGTTATATTTATATCCATCTGTGTAAGAGCGCGAAAACTCGATGTTGACGTGAGTCTGATTTTACATTTGTATAATTGTTAGTATTAATAGAACTGTGATTGTTTTCGGATCTTAAAAATCAAATTGTGGAACATTGATTAATCCATTTTTAGTAAAATATTTATTATATTCATCAAACATCAAACCGTTTTAAATATATTATTTCATCGGTATCGAAGCATTCGTCACACTGAAAAAATGGGGCCAACTTCAATAAATCGAGAATATTTTCTTACAAGACCGAATGCTGAGGTTCTCATTAATTTGGTAAATTATTTAAATGATAACGAAATTGAAGAAGAACAATTAGAGGATAAAAATGTTCTGAGGACTATAATACGTGATGGGATGAAAAGATATATGAACCAACCACCTCCGTCCATGTACTTAGACACGTTTAAAAGTACAATTATTACTTTTACAACGGATTATTTAAAAACTGTAAATTTATATCGCATCAATGACGCCGTACTTCTTGTGGGATGCATTGATTATATTTTGTTTCCTGGATTGGACGATGAAGAACTGAGAAAAATATATCATTGTAGCCACGTAAAGGCGAAAAAGATATATAATAAATTGCACGGTTTCCCAGAACAGAAAGAACAAAACGATAATATAGTTATAGCAGCTAGACAATTTTTTGAATGCCTAATTTTTATAAGAAAAAGTGAATTTTTAAAAACAATTCGAAATTACTTGAGAGGCCTTGAGATAGACTCTAACGAACTACAATTTATACGAACAAAATCTATTGAAGTAATGTGCGTACATTTTTTAAAAGTGACTTATATAATTTCTTACTCAAAAATAATTTATAATTTTCAGTGAAGAAAAGGCAGCTAACGTCATTGCTCAACTACCAGTAGATCGTNGGATGACATCGCTCGATCCAATTTTAAATGAAAACGAGCCAAGAAATATTTTTAATGCAGATTTGTTCGTTGACGGAGTACATGGAAAATCCTTGAAAATTGATGAAATTTTCAATATTTAGATTGGTATCTCTGAAAAACAAATAGTTGATATATCGTATGTCCACGATAAAGCGCGCTCTTTTGAAATGGTCTTACCGAGATAGATCAATGAACAGGAAAAATTTTCTTTTCTTGATATTACATCGTTTCAACACAAATATTAGAGTCGTGGGCCGAAACGATTTTAGTCAATGCAAACGCTATTTATGTATCTTATTGAAAACTGGTTCGAAGCTGAGTGTAGATCGATCTTTGAGAAAATATATACACATATGTATTCGTACACATATGTGTATGAAATACCTACTAACCATCATGTACGGAGAGAAAAAAAATATATAATATATATATTATAATATATATGATAAACACATGTATGGTTAGTAGAATATAGTATATATTATAATAGTATATATTATATATATTTTTTTTCTCTCCGTACATGATGGTTAGTAGGTATTTCATACACATATGTGTACGAATACATATGTGTATATATTTTCTCAAAGATCGATCTACACTCAGCTTCGAACCAGTTTTCAATAAGATACATAAATAGCGTTTGCATTGACTAAAATCGTTTCGGCCCACGACTCTAATATTTGTGTTGAAACGATGTAATATCAAGAAAAGAAAATTTTTCCTGTTCATTGATCTATCTCGGTAAGACCATTTCAAAAGAGCGCGCTTTATCGTGGACATACGATATATCAACTATTTGTTTTTCAGAGATACCAATCTAAATATTGAAAATTTCATCAATTTTCAAGGATTTTCCATGTACTCCGTCAACGAACAAATCTGCATTAAAAATATTTCTTGGCTCGTTTTCATTTAAAATTGGATCGAGCGATGTCATCCAAGCCACGGCCGATTCATAGAAGTTCACTCTACCACTTTCAGTTTTTCATTTCGAATTATCCAAATTTCGAATTATGATATTGTGCGAATTATCCAGGTAAATGATCGTTGATTTTACATCGAAAACGCTAAAAACAGAGCTTGAATTTGAATTATCGAGAGTTTCGAATCATCGAAGTTCAAATTATCGAAGTGTTACTGTATCAACTATTCGTTTTTCAGAGACACCAATCTTAATATTGAAAAATTCATCAGTTTTCAAGGATTTTCCATGTACTCCGTCAACGAACAGATTATTGAATGACCCACATTTGGTAATATTTTTTTTCTTTTTTTATTTCATAATGGAAGTAAAAATTTACTTCTCTTCATTTGACATTAATTATATATTTTATAGCACTGCGTGCCATAAGTTCACATTTATGGCACGCTTTTCGGTGGCATAAGTCGCACATTCTGGCAGCGCTGCGTTCGCATCACACTTGCATACGCTCGTGCGCTAACCTCACTTTGCGTTACCAGAAAGTACGACTTATGCATCGGAAAAGGGGGCATAAATGTCAACTTAGCACAGTGCTATATATTGTTGTACGATACTCGTGACATAGGGGACACTTTTCGGCCCAGCTATTAGGATCCTCGCTGTGCTCAGGCCCTAAACTACGCCGTGCCAAAAAGTGTTATTTATTCCACTAGTATCGTAAAGTACTATTTGTGTATGGGTAAAAACGCGAATAATGCCCCAGTGCCACGCGTGGGCAGCGAAAACGGCCAAATTGCTCAGTTTACCACACACTCGTAAAGGCTTAAATAAAATTCAAAAAAATAAACCAACGTTTTTGAAAGGTTTTTACCTCAGCTTTATTCTTTAGAGGTCGAAAGTGCAAAAATATGCCTCCATAACTTCAAAAAATGGACTTGAAGATAAAACACATTGTAACTTCCAGAGTTCAACTCCGATTAACTTTCTGAGTAGCTAAATCGAAAGATCTCACGATTTTACACAAGAAATGACTCGTAGACAGGAACTTTTTTTATTTTCTCGAGCGGTGAAGAAGGAAAGAGCGTCCGGTCGCCCTTTTCCAGCACCGCGGCCTGTTTTTTCGCTACACTTTCTGTTTATTTATCTATCACGAGTTTTACTTGTGCCACAAATTTAAACACAAATATTACACACGAAAAAATACCCCGGAGTTAAGGTAAAATTGGTGTTTCTCCGAGTGAACCTCAGCTATTAGAAAACTAGAAAAATTGCGATTTTTTTCCATTTTTTAGCAATATTCAAATGGCTCTACAGCAGTTAATTTTGAAGCAATAAAAATTTTGAAAAGAGCAAGTTAAAGGTCTTTTTAAGACCTTTAATTTGACAGGTTTGAATTTTGATTTGCTTAAAAATTGACGGCTACAGAGCCATTTGAATAATACTGTAAAGAAGCGGTAAAAATTAATTTAAATCGAATTTAAAAACCTTCAAGCGACTGGGACACGGGTTGTCTCAATTTAAATGAGCTAAAATTTTGCACAGACTATTTTTTTGGTAAAAAGATCACTTTTCCGTTTGGTCCGGGCAAAATAAAAATAATTTTTTTTTTGCTTCCAGTCTATTATACGTGTAAATGTTTGTATAAAGATTGGTAAAGCAGGTACATAACTTTCGACACTAGTTAACCCGTTAACGCCAAAACGGACAGAATTTTTTTCTCTATTGTAGTCTGCAATTAAATCATTTTATCGGAGCGACAAAAATTTTTGAGTACTCATTTTCTATGTAAAATTTAAACTTTGATTCAAATTTTTTTTTCAAGTTTCAAAATCGTGTTTTTTCGCAGTAAATTGTTTATAACTTTTTTTAATATTAATCAGAGGTTAATTATAAACCCATATTCAAAAAGTACATTAAATTTTACATAGAAAATGAGTACTCAAAAATTTTTGTCGCTCCGATAAAATGATTTAATTGCATACTACAATAGAGAAAAAAATTCTGTCCGTTTTGGCATTAACGGGTTAAGAAAGCTAGACATAAGGCGAAATTGCGATTTTCTAAACTGAAACATTTTATTGAGAGTGTGTTAAATAACTATGTGACATTTTGAAAGTATGTTCCTGTATTTGTATACTTGGACTGTTATATTTATATCCATATGTGTAATAGCGCGAAAACTCGATGTTGACATGAGTCCGATTTGACATTTGTACGAGCGAGCGTGAACGAGCTAGGTAATTCGCTAGTTTGTATAATTGTTAGTATTAATAAAACTGTGATTGTTTTCGGATCTTAAAAATAAAATTGTGGAACATTGATTAATCCATTCTTAGTAAAATATTTATAATATTTATCAAACATCCAATAGTTTTGAATATAATATTTCATCGGTATCGGAGCATTCGTCACACTGAAAAAATGGTGCCAATTCCAATAAATCGAGAATATTTTCTTGCAAGACCGAATGCTGAGGTTATCATTAATCTGGTAAATTATTTAAATGATAACGAAATTGAAGAAGAACAATTACAGGATAAAAATGTTTTGACGACTATATTGCGTGATGGGATGAACAGATATGTAAACCATCCACCTCCGTCAAAATATTTAGACACGTTTAAAAGTACGATTCTAAGTTTTACAATGGATTATTTGAAAACTGTAAATTTATATCGCATCAATGACGCCGTACTTCTTGTGGGATGCATTGATTATATTTTGTTTCCTGAATTGGACGATGAAGAACTGAGAAAAATATATCATTGTAGCCACGTGAAGGCGAAAAAGATTTATAATAAATTGCGCGGTTTCCCAGAACAGAAAGAACAAAACGATAATATAGTTATAGCAGCTAGACAATTTTTTGAATGCCTAATTTTTATACGAAAAAGTGAATTTTTAAAAACAATTCGAAATTACTTGAGAGGCCTTGAGATAGACTCTAACGAACTACAATTTATACGAACAAAATCTATTGAAGTAATGTGCGTACATTTTTTAAAAGTGACTTATATAATTTCTTACTCAAAAATAATTTATAATTTTCAGTAAATAACAAAGTCATGAACATCAAAAGTGTTTTTTCAATCCGTTTTTCCTAATGCACATTTAATTTTTTCAAAAAATTATCCATATAAAGTTATAAGCAAATTCATATCACTCTGTTTTCTGGTAAAAAAAACAAAGATATTATGGTATGTAAATGGATAACCAGTTCACTAAAAAAAGTTATGCAATAATTATTGTAAAATTTATAGGGATACCTCCTGTTTTTGTCGTTTAACTTCTGTAACTTGGCTCGTATTAGTGCGATCGAGCTTATCGACATCTCATTTTGAAGGTAAGATATGGGCTAAATAATCATGTAATATAGTTTTTATCTCAACTAAATTGTTTATAGTCTAGAGAATGAATCAATGGACCTTTCGTTTTTTAAACAGTAAGACATATCGAGATGCAGTCTTTTGCATTCGCCTTGTGAGAGCGTCTTAATATGTTGTGAACAAAATTCATAAGGTACCAATTGAAAACTGTATCTGAGTGTGAAAAAAATGCATTTTTGAAATACATCTTGCGCCAAGATTCGAAAAGTACATCAAATTTTACGTATGAAATGTTATCTGAAAAGTTTTTTAAACATTTTTTAGTCGGTGTAATTCATCGCTATCAATGCTGTCAAAAAATAGTCATTTCAGGCGTTAAAAGGTTAAAATCGAACTAACAAATTTTTCATTTCGAAAAGAAACGATTTGAAAAAAAACAAACATTAAAAGAGTCTGAAAGTTAACTAGATAATAGCAAGGTATATGACGTATTCCACGCTCAACCAGACAGTGCGCTCGCGCGGGGCATTTTTAATGTATCGCAACTTTTCTAACTCGCCGTGGCTGGTGCAATTGGGCCTGGAAAAATATTGCACACATGCGTTCCGATAGATTTTTGTCAGTTCTTTCCAATGGTGGTATCAGTTTTTCGAAAAAAGTTAATTTTCATGGAGAAAATTGACTTCAAAGTTAAGCCAATTTTTCGGCAAGTTTGCCCCCTTCGATTTCGTTAGAAGCTATCTCAATCGAAAGGTAATCTAATAACAAAGGTCTGTATAAAATTTCAAGTTGGAGACTCAAACGGTTCAAAAGATATGAACAATTAAGTACTGAAAAACGTGATTTTCGGACTGATTCCGGCCGCGCACGGCTGCTCTCCGCTCAACCGGTAGGAGAGGGGGTAACAGGAGTCAACGAGAATAGACGCGCGTGGCCAGGTTCGTCCGTAAAACCACGTTTTTCAGTACTTAATTGTTCATATATTTTGAACCGTTTGAGTCTCCAACTTGAAATTTTATACAGACCTTTGTTATTAGATTACCTTTCGATTGAAATAGCTTCTAACGAAATCGAAGGGGGCAAACTTGCCGAAAAATTGGCTTAACTTTGAAGTCAATTTTCTCCATGAAAATTAACTTTTTTCGAAAAACTGATACCACCATTGGAAAGAACTGACAAAAATCTATCGGAATGAATGTGTGCAATATTTTTCCAGGCCCAATTGCACCAGCCACGGTGAGTTAGAAAAGTTGCGATACATTAAAAATGCCCCGCGCGGGCGCACTGTCTAGTCGAGCGTGGAATACGTCATATATGTCTGCTTAATGATTGAAAAACTATATCGAAAAAATGTTAGCTGGTCTTAGAAAACTCAAATATGAGAAGAATGCCTTTAATAAGTTTAATTGAGTAATTCGAAAAGTTGTCAAAAATGAAATACGAATTTTCCCATTAATAACCAAACCCTTTCATTAATATAATTTTTCATGAGGAAGCACTTTGCCAATGAATTGGCAGCGGTTTTTTACTGTTATGAGAGCTTTTTTACTTGTCTTTATGCCAGAGGTGAATAAAAGTAAACGTGTCTTTTGAATTAGGATTATTTTCGTCTTTTTATATTCATTTATTTGAGTGGATTTAGGTGTGGATAAACACAGCGTTAAAATTACTGAAAAATTGCAAATATTACCGTTATTAAAGTTATTATTTCGAATAGTTTTGGTTTCTGTAATTTGCATTGCTATGTGAATTATTAAAATTTTGATAACTAAAACTTCTACAATTATTGTACTCGTTTATGGTATGAACTGCTTGATTGTACCAAGCAAGGGCAAATGATCATTTGTTATTACTTCAGGTATTTTTTTCCCTATATTTATTGCATTTCGACGTCACGTGAACCGATGCACCGCAGTGCGCACATTTTTTCAACTTTTAATTACGTCTTTCAACTTCTGCTCTCAATTCATTTTCTACCCCTATGAACGACGCTTCGTAAGCATTTTCTGAATCATTTACCGCTGGAATACGTGATTTTATTTGACACAATTTGAATTACCACGTCGCAGTCTCAAAGTCTTGTTGTAAGTCGACTTCTCGCCTGTAATAAAACGAATCATTTTTTCTCTTTTTGATGAATACTGCTGAGATCTTTAATGATATCAATGACCAAATCACATTCTCCGTAGGCAATAAGCATTCTTAAGAAATTCGCAAAATTGGTCAACTTTAATAAAAATATTAAGATTTATTATATCGATACACGGGCCTAAAACTATCTCTTCTAAATGTAAAATGAATTTTTTCTCGTTTTCATCGGTTGATGATTTTTTTAAATATCCATAATCTTCCTCCTCCTATAATCTCCTACAATCTTTTAAAAAGCGTTGTTTATTTTGCTTACTTGAGCCATCAAAATTTAATACCTTTGAACAGTTCTTTTAAACGCCTTTTGTGATACAGTCGTCCTTTAATCCTAGTAAGGTAAAAGCACCGATTATGGAACGGTGTACCAAGTTGTGGAACACCAGCATTTAAACCCTATAAATAAAGTTTTAGTTAAAATTTTATCTTAAAAGCAATTGAAAAGTATCAATTTGCATTAGTATAATCAATAAAAAATGATTTCGAAGCTAACTGTGTAATAATAATTTTGTCATGGAATAAATTAATCAAGTGTGTCTGAAAAGCGCGTTCCATTGATAGGCATACCCAAAAAAAGCAGTGTCCCTTTAGTGAAACAGTAGAGGTTAAGATCACCCATTGATTTGTTGATTCCAATATATGAACAATCGTTGATTTCGTTGATCCTATAATGGAACGCGCAAAGTTTGCATCTGTTCCGTCATTAGGTACCAAAGATACTTTGTTAATATTACTCATATAAATAAATAAGAGAATTAAGGACAACTTTAAACACAGGGATTTCGATATTAAAGTTACAGCGCATCTAATGATAAGTTTGTTTTAAAGTTTTATTAATTTTTCAAGTAGATACACGTGTTTGAAAAAAAGTTGCCTCGAAACCGTTCCATAATTGGTGTTTTTACCTTATAGAAATTTGACCTTTTACTGACCCAATGAAACGCTTGCTTGACTATTGGAGATTAATTAGCGCCCTCTGTAAATTCAATGTGGCCGTCCCATAAGAACCTTCGAGACCCCCGAAAATGGTTTTAGTCGAGTTTCGAGTTTTAGTCGAGCTCGAAGGTACTTATGGAACGACTGCATAATTGAATTTACAGAGGGTGCTAATTATCGTTTAATCTCCAATTTATGGGCCATTAAACGACCCATACGGCGAATTGGCCAATATGTGGTCAAAAAAACATTTCATTAACCCGTCTCATACCAAGAGATCCCTATTTTCGACTTATTTTTCCATCGCTCTTTTAAAATCTGGCGTCAAAATTACGATATATGCAACCGTTTTGAAAATAAATTTGTTTTAATAATAAAAACGTGGTTTTTGAACATTTTTTCTCAAAATTATCGTTTTTTTCACCACGATTATGCATTTAGATCGGCTCGAAACTTTTTTATCAAGTTCGAGTTTCGCAGTACTATGATTGTCTATGGGATATAAATAAAAATAATTAATTCTGATCTTGTTTTGATAAATAAAGATATCAAATTATATTATATTAATTTCATATTATATCAATTTTGTATTAATGCCCGCATAAATATAAAATTTATATCTTTATTTATCAAAACAAGATCAGAATCAATTATTTTTATTTCGATTCCAGGGACAATCGTAGCACTACGAAACTCGAACTGAACAAAGAGACTCTCTCCACGAGTCCTTTCTCCTCGTCCAAAATAGTCTCGTATTGTTCGCAGCAATATATTAAGGTCTATGGTAATGCAAATAATTGATTCCGATCTTGTTTTGATAAATGAAGATATTTATCATAAATCTAGTGTAAAATTGGGCAGAAATCATTCATCATCATCATCATCTATATTGAAGGTTTTTAAATAACTTATTGGAAAACGAATAATTGTGTTATTATGTCATATTAGTGTAGTTAGTTAGTTCAATTATAACAATAATTTGTCAAGTTCAACAAAATATTGTCAAGATAACAGCGTGAATGATGAACTAAAAAGAGATAAGACTACTGAGTATGTATTATAAGTTTATTGACATTCAACGATTAGGTACAATTACATGTATATCGGCTATTTATTTTTCAGAGATACCAATCTAAATATTGAAAAATATTTATCAGTTTTTAACAAATCCTCGTGTATTGTGTTAAAGGACAGATCATTGAATGACCCAGATTTGGTAATATTTTCCCTTTTTATTATATAATGGAAATAAAAATTTACTTCTCTCTATAGACTATCTACATTTGATATTATTATTAGATTTTTGTTTATAACAGTTTGAAAATATACAACATTTTCAAGAAAAGCTAGCCATAAAATGAACTGTAGCTACTTGTGTGTACAAATTTCTAGAATTTAGTATTCATTTTTTATCATTTTCTATAAATTAATTTCACTTTGCTATATGTGGGTCATATCAGAAATGAGTTGATAGGTCCAAAAATGACCTATCAACTAAATGCATTTCTTAAAAGTACATGAAAAAACAAAACTTTTCATGTGTTTAAAAAGTGCCATGGTTCCTTCCTTCAAAATCTACAGCTGTTCAAAGTTAGAATCTGAAAATTAACTTTTTTCTCCATAGGCCCAATGTAGCTCTGAAAAATAAATCAAACATGGTATTTTTATGTATTTTTTGATTAGGAATTCATTGGTGATATGTAAAAAGTGATTCAGATACTCTTACACCATTAAAAATCAAAAAAATGCATTTTAGGCCCAAAATAGATGTGTTCGTCCTCTCAGATTTGCCTGAAATTGATAGAGTATCATTACAACATCAAAATGAAGTCCTCTACTAAGTGGCATTATCGGTTGGCCAATATCGAGGAAGATATATACTATGAAATGTGGTTATCTTTCACTTTTACATCATGATAGACTGAATGTCGACTATCGATACTGCCTAGAGCAATGAACTGCATTAAAAACAAGCTAGAAACACTAATTTATCTTTTTAAAGTTCAATCACAAGTACTTTCTGCACAGAGTTCATATTTAATACCACTGTGAATGAAACAAACGCTAAAGTAATATTCAATCCAAACAGTGCATACTAGTATTACTTATCTAGCATAAATGAAGTTATTAATTGATTACATAAGAATAAGGTGTGAACTCTGTGCAGAAAGTACTTGTGATTGAACTTTAAAAAGATAAATTAGTGTTTATTGTAGTTCATTGCTCTAGGCAGTATCGATAGTCGACATTCAGTCTATCATGATAAACAATTAAAGATAACCACATTTCATAGTATATATCTTCCTCGATATTGGCCAACCGATAATGCCACTTAGTAGAGGACTTCATTTTGATGTTGTAATGATACTCTATTAATTTCAGGCAAATCCGAGAAGACGAACACATCTATTTTGGGCCTAAAATGCATTTTTTTGATTTTTAATGGTGTAAGAGTATCCGAATCACTTTTTACATATCACCAACGAATTCCTAATCAAAAAATACATAAAAATACTATGTTTGATTTATTTTTCAGAGCTACATTGGGCCTATGGAGAAAAAAGTTAATTTTCAGATTCTAACTTTGAACAGCTGTAGATTTTGAAGGAAGGAACCATGGCACTTTTTAAACACATGAAAAGTTTTTCATTCACTGAGTAGGTGACTCAACTTGTTTTAAGGGGACACACCTATGTTTATGCCTATAAATGAAAAACATGAAAATTAAGGATTACTATTAAAATTTTTTGTTTCTGATGTAAAAGATGTTTTTATATGTCCTTTTACAACAAAAAATATGTCTGTAGTTCCTCTTATTATTGAAAATCATCCATCAAACATGTATATTGACTTGTGATTTCTAAGTCATTGACCGCATGATTTCGAATGCTATTTTTCACCAATCCGGATCTTTGCTGTCTCAAAAGTTTTGTAATAAAATTCTTTTCCACTTAAGGGTAGCAGATTTTTTTTTAGTTATTTTTTTAATCTACTCTTCTCCAAATATAGCAATAAGCGTTATTAAAATAGCTATTTTTGTCATTTTCTTTGTACTTTTTTATGAATAAAAATTTCCAAGCCTTTTCTTGAAATTCTACTACACTTAAGTGGAAAAGTATTTAATTACAAAACTTTTGAGACCTAAAGGAATCCAATTGAATAATTGTTGTTCTCAAAATCATGCAGTCAAGGACTTAAAAAATACAATTCAATATATATGAATCCTGGATGAATTTTAATAATAAAAGGAACTAGAGACATATTTCTTGTTGTAAAAGGACCTGTAAAAACATATTTTAACATAAGAAACAAAAAATTTTAATATTAATCCTTAATTTTCATGTTATTGCATTTATAGACATAAACACAGGTGTGTCCCCTTAAGAACCGTAATAGTTTTTTCAGTGTGATAATGACTATTTAATATCAAATATCAATTAAATAATACATGAATATGTATCACGTGAAAATTATCTTATTGAAAAAAGAACTAGTTTTCTTTCTAGCCAGATGACAGCGCCACCTACGAAGTCTACATTTACTCAATCGTCCAATGCACATCCACAGACATCCTCACGTTCTGCAGTTGCGTAATCGATCCACACAATATCGAAGTTGTATAAGTTTTGTACTTGGTGAAAGGTGAAAGTGAACCACGTGCAAAATGTTTATTAACCCTGCAAATGAAAGAGGGCCGAAAGTAGACGATATATGTGTTGAGATACCAGGACAAACATTTGATGGCGCATTAAAAATCATTAAAAATGATCCAGCCAAATACCTAGCCTACTCTATATTAATGGTGAGTACTTTTTCTTTACTATAATAATACTTTTATTATAATGATGTTGAAAGGCAACGTCCGAACTCTCAACTCTGAACTGCAGAACTTCCCACATCTATACAAATTGTCGAGCGATTGGTTGTTTACTAACAGCTTGCACGATTTTTTCACGGGCAACTATCCATACCCAACGGTTTTAATCAATTTTACTTAAAAACAGAAGCCATGTAGTTTTTTTGCAAATTAATTTTTTCATTTATTACATTGAAATGTGTTAATAATACCAATAAAAGTAAATCCAACATTTATAAAAAAAGTACTCTTGTCGCACAGATTCATATCATACTAGCGAATTTATCCGGGTTTGGTAAGAATTTTTAAGAAAGCAAGAAATCTAAAATAAGTTTCCTCAAGGTATATACCAGGTATATAGAATGTATATACCTTATGTACAATGTACATACCTTTTGGTATGTTATAGTACATGGTAAAAAGGTCCCAAAAACAAAATTTTTGACCCGCTCCCCCCTCCTACCTCCCCACTTCCGGTGTAAACGTCCATTTTCGATCTATATTTTTTCTGAGGACATGAAGTAATTAAAAAATCTGAAAAAATTCATAAAAATACTTTTCAACAATCCAAACAACCTTGAATTTTTTCAGATTTTTTGAGTGCTTCAGGCCTTCAGAAAAAATTATTGAAAATTTCAAAAATCGAGATATGGAGGTATGAGCCAATGTAGTAAACGAAAATTTTTTCAATTTTTTATCGCATTGAAAAACATTACCTCAATTTTTTTCAGATTTTTTCAGATGACCTAACGCACCTTTTGAAGCAAAAAACCGCTTTTTTTAACGAAAATAATTTTTTCAGAGCGATACGAACCCTCGAAAAATCTGAAAAAAATTTTTTCTTGTTTTTCTCATAAAAATACATTATCTCAAATTTTTTCAGATTTTTTAATTGAAGGCGATAGCTTCTAGGGCTGAAAAATGCTATTTTTAACAAAAAACGGTTCCTAGAACCCGATGGTTCCGGTAAAAAAATTTGAAAATATCGACATATCGTATATGAAACTAGTTTTATCATTCCTTAATGTCTTCAGAAACGTCTTCAGATATTTTGCACTAATCTTTGTCCTGCTCTAGAATGAGCAAGGAAGCTTCAATCGAACTTTTGAAATGGTCAAAATTTATTAAAATTTGTCAAGGAATTCAAAAAAAAATATTTTCAAATTTTTTTACCGGAACCATCGGGTTCTAGGAACCGCTTTTTGTTGAAGCTATCGCCTTCAATTAAAAATTGTGAAAAAATTTGAGATAATGTATTTTGATGAGAAAAACAAAAAAAAATTTTTTTCAGATTTTTTGAGGCTCCGTATCGCTCTGAAAAAATTATTTTCGTTAAAGAAAGCGGTTTTTTGCTTCAAAAGGTGCGTTAGGTCATCTGAAAAAATCGGAAAAAAATTGAAGTAATGTTTTTCAATGCGATAAAAAACTGAAAAAATTTTCGTTTACTACATCGGCTCATACCGCCATATCTCGATTTTTGAAATTTTCAATAATTTTTAGGCCTGAAGCACTCCAAAAATCTGAAAAATTTGAGATTATGTATATTGATGAAGAAAATGAGAAAAAAATTTTTCCAGATTTTTTGAGGCTCCTTATCGCCTTAAAAAAATTATTTTCGTGAAAAAAGGCGGTTTTTTAGCTCTAGGCTTCATGGGCATGAATGAAAAATTCTGAAAAAATCCAAGATCGTTGGGATTGTTGAAAAGTACCTTCATGAATTTTTTCAGATTTTTTAATAGCTTCAGGCCTTCAGAAAAAATATAGAACGAAAATGGACGTTTATACCGGAAGTGGGGGGCAGGAGGGGGGAGAGGGTCTGAAATTTTGTTTTTGGGACTTTTTTACCATGTACTATAACATACCAAAAGCGCGTCAAGATCGGTGACATACGTGCGCACACGGTTTTGTAAAAAAGTATTATTTTGACCTATATATATTGTTAGATGTCAGCATCTAAGTGGGCTAGCGAGTCGCTCACGTGGGGGGCCCGCAAGGAGGGGGCAACGCTCACGGCCTGGCTCGCGAGGCTCAGTTTTGATATAGAGTACGGAAGCGCGAGAGTCTGGCCTCCGCTCCGAACTTGTTTAACTACTACACCACCATTTGATTTTGTTGTTTAATAAACCCAAAGTATTTTTGTTAAATCTTGTGAGTGTTTATTTATTTGAAACTCCTGCTCATACTCGTTCGTCGACATCCTCGCGACGTATAAAAGCAAACATATATTGTAAATACAAGGTATTTTAAATATGAGCAAATCCAGAATTTTTCTTCCATTTCGTAGGCCAAAATCAGCACCAAAAATTTTTTCGTGGTACGCGAGTAAGGGTCACGGGAAAGCGTTCTTTGGGGTCCTAGAAACATAAAAAAATTCGTGAACACGAAAAATTTTGATAGTGAATTTTTCTATATGCATTTTTGTGCATCGCTAATGAAAAATCATGATTTAGCATGGGGAAGGTAAAACACTTGTAAGTATCGCAAAATAAGCGTGAAAAAAATTTCAAAAACCTCATACCTAATGTATTTTTCGTCGAGGAAACCAACGGTGACCTTGAATTTGACCTTCAACGTAACCTTCAAGCTCCAGTGATCCAAAAATCGATTTTTCTAAGGAGAACCCCCATTTTTATGACAGATTTGAAAAGAGCAAGAAATTTTACATTAGAATTAACGTTTTGTATTTTTACCAAAATATTTTATTGATCTACCATTTGCGAAAAATCTCTGCGTGTTGAAAACAACGAAATTTACGGATTAATCGCCAAAATCAATATGGGGCGAAATTTTTAACTTTCGAAACTGGCGTTGGAAAGGTGAGAAAAAAACCTAACAGATACTGCAATTTTTTTCATGAGTGATTATACTCAGCCATTTTCTTGAAGAAACGAATATAATTTTTCATTTTTCCATTTCTTTAATATCGTTTATTGGGATAAAGTTGTATTTTTCTGCATTAAAATGAATTCAAAGTGTATAATAATCGATATCGTTGGATTCGTCATAAAAAATCCTAAATTTTAGTGGTGTCGAAAAATATTCTAGATTTTTTTCTGTTCATTTGCCACTCGCTCGAAAATGAACTTTGCGGAATTTGCGAAAAAGAACGATCGAAAAAGTGTATTTTTTTGAATGATATTGTGCTCCTAGGTCAAAACTAACTACGGCATTCGATTCTGCAGACAAAAACACATAAGAAAATGTATTGTCAAGATTATTTTACCCTCTAAAAAGAGTTTGAAATAAATCGAATGATAGCTCGATTTTGCTTCTTTTTTGGAGCACGTTTTTAAACTTCAAAAATCCATCGACACCATCTAAAATTATTTTTTTGAGTTCTAGTTTACGGGAAAATTCATTTTAAACCTCAAACTTTCTGATTCCGATGGATTCCCCAAGATACAAGAAATTTTTGAAAAAGTGGACCACCCTAACCAGCGCACATAACGCCGATAGACCCAATTGAAATAGCTTCATCTTGATCATTCAACACGAACGCAGGTTTGACGCGACCAATTGACACAGATACGCGCTTCCCTTGAATGTTGAGCACCATGATTTTACCAGAGCGTTTCATCACCTCGAATGGTCCAGAATAAGGTGTGCGAACCAATGCTTTGGATATGCAGTCGTCCCGAAGAAAAACATACCTGCAGTGCTTAAGCTCTTTGAACACAAAAACTTGAGGTGTGCAATGTCTTGAAGCAGACTTGGGTTGTAAACGTTCGAAAATTAAACGCAAGCGATGCAATAAGTCAGATGGATCGCTAGTAGCAGAGGAAAATGACGTCTTGAATAACTCGCCAGGCAAACGTAATGTCTCACCATAGACCAATTCACTAGAGTTTGATGATATGTCTTCTTTAAATGCTGATCGAATACCGAGGAGTACTAATGGAAGAGCTTCGAGCCAATTGACATCTTGGTGTGCCATATTGAGAGAAGCTTTTAAGTGCCGATGAAAAACCTGAATTATTCCGTTACTTTGTGAATGCCAACTGCTGGTATGACGAAGCTGTATGCCAAACAATTGAACCAGATTTTCAAAGAGATGAGAAGTGAATTGGCCGCCTCTGTCGGTTGTCAAAATGTCAGGACAACCAAAACGTGAAATCCAAGCATGTAGAAAACCGTAGCAGACAGATTCCTTCGAAGTATCTTTCAAAGGATATACTTCCGGCCAACGAGTGAACCGATCGATAATCGTCAAACAGTATCGGTATGAATTGACTACTGGTAATGGACCAATTGAGTCAATATGCACGTGTGAGGATCTCTTTGTTGGCTGTAAAAACGATCCCAAAGGCGAGTGTACGTGTCTAGTCACTTTTGATTTCTGACAAGGTATGCAAGTTTTTGTCCATAGAGCACAATCTTTTCTCATATACGGCCAAACAAATCGACTTTTTAGTGATTTATACGTTTTTCTGTTACTCGCATGATTCAAAGCGTGAATCAAGTCGAACGCAATACGTCGAAATGGAGGGGTGAGAAAAGGCCGCGGTTTTCCAGACGACATGTCGCAATAAATCGATGTATTTGATCCAGGAAGGTGAACACGTTCCTATCGAAGTGATGATCGAGTGTTGTCGAAATACACGCGTAATGTTTCATCTGCTACTTGATAATTTGCTAAATCTTCGTAATTCAACGTCGTCAAGGCTGAAGATACTGCTTCGATTCGAGAAAATGCGTCTGCTACGATGTTCTTGGCACCTGTTATGTATTCAATATCAGTCGTGAATTGCGAGATGAAATACAACTGATTTAATTGAACCGGAGGAAGTTTTTTTTTCTATGTAAAAGCATGGACGAGAGGTTTATGATCAGTGTAAACCTTGAAAGAATATCCCTCTAAAATATGCCGAAAATGTTGAATGGCCCCGTAAATCGCCAAAAGCTCACGATAGTAAGCAGGCCAATTGCTTTCTTTCGCAGAAATTTTCTTCGAAAAGAATGCCAATGGACACCAAGACTGATCGACATACTGTTGTAAACATGCGCTAACCGCAACTCCATGCATCAGTAAAAAGGCCACGAGGGGTGCCAACACGAGGGTGAGACAGCAGGGTAGCAGAAACGATGCCATTCTTACAACTTTGAACATTTTCTTCGAGCGACTTTGACCAAATTATCGGTTGAGAGCCCTGGAGAAGCGGCTTACTCAATGCGTCGTGTAATAGGGGATCAGAACAACTCACCCTTTGACAATTCATCCTGCGACAGCTCATCCGCGACAACTCAACCGCGACAATTCAACCTGGGCGACTATTCAACCGCGACAAAACATCCTGGGCGACTATTCATCCTCAATAAAAATATACTTTTATTTTATATCATTTTTCTCCCGTTTCCTTCGATTTTGGCAATTGTGAGTGACTATACGTGATATTGGGTGTTCTCAGCTCACTCCCGAGCAGATTACATACCAGAGTGTGTATGTGTGTGTGAGTATCAACATTATATTATGTGTGATTTCAGCTCACTTCGAGCAGATTATATACATATGCCGCTCAGTCTTGTCCTGTGCGTCTGCATATTAACGTCGTTAAATATGATGTTGAAATTTGTTTTAAGCCAGCGTAATAGTCAGTGTGTTTTTCAGTTCAAATAAAAAAAGGTGTTAGTTTTTTTGTTATTTATGATGGCATGTTTGTTCTACGTTCGACTTGTTCAATTGTTATTTCTTTTGTCGTGTTAAGATAACATAATAAATCGTGTTCTCTACTTGCACAATTTTTGTATCCAACATTTCTTTATATTTATTCACAATTTTTTTTTTCGGGATGATTTGTCGTCCGGATGAATTGTCATAGGATGAATTGTCTTCGGGTTGAAATGTCCTGGATGAATTGTCGGATTGATTTGTCAAAAGGTTAAATAGTCGGTAACCCTTCCTGTACATCGAGACGACGTTTGCAAGACAGCGATTACATCACCGTTTGGATTATATGAATTTCCTTTCATGACATTCGGTTTGAAAAATTCTCGTCAGACATTTCAACGCTTCATGGACGAAGTAACGCGAGGCTTGCCTTTTTGCTTTATCTACATCGATGCTAGTCTTGATGTCTTTTCAAGATCCAAGGAAGAACATAGACAACATTTATGTATACTATTCTCTCGTCTACATAAATACGGATTAGTATTTAATCCAAGCAAATTTCTTTTCGGTCAAACAGAAGTTCGATTTCTTGGTTATTTAGTGTCAGCTTCAGGCATTCGTCCACCTGAAGATCGCATTCAAGCCATAGTTGATTATCCGTCACCGAAGACAGCACAAGGACTTAGACGTTTTCTTGGCATGGTCGATTTTTATCGACGATTTATACCACAGGCATCCGAATTGAAGGTGCTATTACACGGGTTACCGACTAAACCGAATGTCATGAAAGGAAATTCATATAATCCAAACGGTGATGTAATCGCTGTCTTGCAAACGTCGTCTCGATGTACAGGAATCTGTTGATAAGCCTTCACCAAATCAATTGTCGAAAAAATTTGACATCCGTCGATGTTATTCACGAAGTCGTGGATATGGCGAACCCTGTAACGATCTGGTAAAGTTCTGCTATTGAGAGCTCGAAAATCTCCGCAAGGTCGCCAACCATTAGATCCTTTTCTGGCGAGGTGCAGGGGAGATAACCAAGGGCTTTCAGAAGGACGGCACAATTTCTCTCCAGCTAGACGGCAAAAACGAGATGATATTGGCGGGCCTAACGTTGTCCTGATATGATGAACAGTATCGTGTTTAATTGTTTTGGGCCAGACGGGCGGGAGAGTAAGCGTAGGAAATTCTGCTAGAATGTCCGAGTATTCATGACTCACCGCGATCATCTTGACGCTGAGCTGCGAAGAACGACGAAGAGATGCCGGAACATTAATACCAGTAACTGAATCGATTAAACATTTTTTACGGCAATCTGGCAGCAAATGAAAATGTGCGAGAAAATTCGAGCCCAAAATCGGTGTCGAAACGTCAGCCACAATGAATTTCCACCGATAATTTCTCCGTAAGCCGAAATTAAGCTTGAGTTCGATATAGCCGTACGTTTTGATGAGGCTGTTGTTAGCGGCGCAAAGTTGAAAATCTGTAACAGCACGACAATCTCGAGTGAAGCGTTTCGGAAAACAGCACAAGTCCGATCCAGTGTCTACCAGGAAACTCTTTTTCGTATCGTTATCCGTAACGAATAAGCGGCTATGAACTATAGAGCAGTCGGCCGCCGCTACTGACTGCCGTTGGAGTTTTCCTTACATGGTGGTACGCATTTATCTGTTTCATAAATATACATAAGTCTCTTAAGGATCTTCCAGAGCTGGCAGATCGGTTGCGGTTGCGGCGGTCTTGCGATCGATCGTAACCACGAATTGGCGATCGCTCGAGACGGCGATTTGGCGATCGCTAATAATAATGACGGGTACGTAGCGCACTAAACTCAAAAGTAAGCTCTCTAATGAGGCTTAATAAAGAATCGTTAGATGCGAGTACTTGCTCAGGATTTTCAGCAACAGCGCGTACCGATGGCACAGGAGAAATTTCGACAGTTTTGTCCGCCAAGTCGGAAAATTGCTCGAGCAAAAGCTCAGGGCGAGCAGTCAACACCGTCTGCACATGCGTAGGAAGACGTCGTAGCCACAGATGACGCAGCAGGTTCGGTTGCACAATCGCAGGGGCAGCAAACGACTTGAGATGACGCAAAAATTGGGAGGGCTTGCGGTCGCCTAGCTCTTCATCGTTGAGTAACTGACGAACCCGATGATCCTATGATGTTGAGAGTCGCTCGATCAGGCGTTGTCGCAAGTTCGTGTAGAGTTGTCGTCCAGGAGGACTGCTAATGATGTCCTCAACTTCTGATCCCGCACGAACGTCCAATTGCGAGATAACCCGATAGTACTTGGTCAGCTAGCGCAAACTGAGCTTCCACCTGGGCAAACCAAATGGCTGGTTTATCCATCCAAAACCACCTCGCTGTTGTCGCTCTGCATGAAAGGCGGCGGCTGCATCGGCTGCATTGGCTCGCTGTTGCTGTTCTGCATGAAGGGCAGCGGCGGCGGCGGCGGCGGCGACAGCGTCATCGGCGAGAACTCGCTGCTGTAAATCGGCCTGATTTTGCGGCTCTATCTGCTGCGAACTTCCCGCTGGACTGACACTTGTTATTCGCGGACTAACTGGCAGAGATGTAGCTACGTCGTGACTCGTGTAGGCGACTGGCTACTGACGGAGGCTGACTCGATTAAGTCGATGGTAAACGAAAGAGGATGAGCCCGAATTGCTCGGAGCTTATATACCCTGCCGTATCTGTGTCACTTGAGGACTTTGTTATTCTCGCGCAACACCGCGCGTACCGTGGCGTCATGTTGTTTGTCCCCGATACCCCATGGAATTTATAGCCCTCTTCAGCGGGTCCCGCGCATCATCGCGCATCAAAGCGCGATATATGCGTAACGCCAGGTTACCTCGAATTTCGATGACATGCGTGAGCTTGTCCGCGGCCGCTCGACGTCTTACGAGTCGCGGTGATCATTATCGCAAACGTAGTAAAGAACCGACAAAGACATCGACCCGTGTAGATGTTGTGTTGCGATAGCGCGATCTGTTTTCGGATATCTCGCGCTAATTTTCGGATCGTTCGTGCGCGTAATCTTCGCTGATTGACCCGATCGCGTAGGTCTATTTATCAGTTACATTGGTTATGTAACATAAACAACCATAACTGCGCCCGTTGAAAAATATACCGACTATTTTCGTTCGTGTTTAGCGTACGTAACTTGGAATTTTTAACCGGAAACTCAATTAGAAAAATTCAATTGAATTACATTACCAGAACAAAAAAAAATTTAGATGAATTAATTAATTTATTCAAAAAATGTTTTATTAAACACATTTTTTTGTTTTCTTCGCAGTTTCGAAATGTTGAGAAGTTTCCAGAAATAGAGTATGGCCATTATCTGAAGGAAATTCAAAAAGGCTGTAACGCTGAATATTTAAAAAAGGTAGATGATGATGGAATATTTAAGAACATTAGTAAGGTGCTAAATCAAAGACAAATGCAGAAAATAGCTAGATCTGCAATTAAAGAACCACCAGTAATACCCGAACATGATGAATGGAAGTACACTGCACGCGTGGTAGAAGAATTTTTTACAAAACATGAAACTCAAAAATTATACATCCGGGACATTGAAGATCCGCGATTGGGATGCACAAATATTTTAGGAAATATAAATTCGAATATAAGTTTGAATAATAAAGGAGTGAATAGGATGCCAGGAATAAACACACCCATGCACTATATTGGAATGGAGAATAGCTATACTCCAATGCACGAAGAAGATGGAGGTCTGAGCAGTATAAACATACTGAAAGATGGCGTTAAAATTTGGATAGTTGTTCCAAAAAGTAGCAGAGCTGAATTTGAAAATAAAGTTTTTAGAGCTTTAGAAACAAAAAAATTGACCAAATGCTCTCAAGTAATGAAACACAAGACGTATTTCATAACCCCACGCTTATTAGACGAATGGGGAATAATTTATAGCATCGTGATACAAAGGAAAGGAGATATGTTCTATATCAGAGCTGGCGTTTATCACGCAGTTATAAATTTAACCAGAAATATTGCGGAGGCAATTAATTATGGCTGCAAAGAATCCAACGCCAACTACGAGCCGTTCGTTTGCCAATGTAAAGATTCTTACAAAGTTTATGTCCCGCAAAACACGAAATTCGTCACTAGATATATTCAATTAAAGAAAATGAAATTTAACTGCCATTCATGCTCCGAAACGTTTATTACCAAAACAAAATTGAGACAGCATATAAAAAGGTTACACAATATAAATTTCAAGTTTTTATGCAAGTATTGCGACAAGAAATATAATCTAATCTATCGTCTAAATAGACATATGAAAACCCATACAATGGAAAAAAGTACTTGTAACCTTTGTTCTAAGAAAGTTTGGAGATTAGCAGAGCACATAAAAGATGCTCATACAGAACGTTCAACCTGCCCATTTTGTGGCAAAACTTATACAGGAAAATGGATCAAAGAACATGTTAAAAGGTGTCAGAATAAAAAAAAGCTTATCTGCATCTTATGTAACACAAACCAAACATTCGATTCACAACGATATCTAACTCTACATAAAAAAAAAAAACATCCAGAGACGGATAGAGCATAATAGATGAAAATAATAATCGTTATTTATTGAAAAAGGATAAATAAGTAAAAAAAAATGAGAATTTTATGTAAGTGCATTACTTGCAAAATTGAAAAAAAGAAGAATTGGGCACTATTGCATAAGCTTAAATTTGTGAAAAACAATAAAATTCAATATTTGTGACTATGAATTATAAAAATAAAAATATGCTGATAATAACAAGAAAGATAATAAAAAGTTAAAAATATATCAAGTAAGGTAAAAAGTATATAACACTTTGAAATTATCAATGAATATCACTTCCACAGCCTACGCAGGCGGGGCCGCCAGCGCTTTCTTCCAAACCCCGTTTTTTTTAAGTAACAATTCTTTAAAATGAGACATTCAACTCTCTAAAATTCTCAAAAAGGTCAAAAAGGGCTTGAATTAGTTAAAATTTATTCTAGCAGGTTAGAAAATATATAAAGAATATCGATTATCGATAAATATTCCTCCAATAGCCTACACAGACGGGGCCATCGGCGCCTCCGACTCGAACCCGTTATTCTAAAGTACCAACTATCTTGAATTTAGACAATGAACTTTCTGAAATTTTCTAAAATGTCAAAAAAATATAGTAATAGTTTAAACATATTCTAGCATGTTAGGAAAGTCATCATAAACTTCGATTATCGATAAATATTGTTCCGATAGCCTACGCAAGCGGGGCCGCCAATGCCTCCTTCTCAAACCCGGTTTTCTAAAGTATAGTCCACCCTGCTAGAAAAAATCAGGTGAAAAGTCAGATGAATTATCAGGTGAAAAATCATGTCAAATCTTTAGGGGACTTTTTTTTTAATTTTGAAAAATTATTAAGAATTGTCAGTAATTTTCTTTTGTCAGTTATAAGTCCAGCTCCCTACCACTTGAGCTATTCATTGATTTTACGACAAACATAGAAGAAGTTATATTAATAAAATATGAGTATCCATTTTCTTCGAGTACTTTTATCTTAATATATGTGGATCAAAATAATACTTTTTTAAATTTTTGTCCGCACGTATGTCACCGATCTTGACGCGCTTTTGGTATTTTATAGTACATGATAAAAAAGTGCCAAACCCAAATTTTGGGACCCCTTCCCCCTTCCTACCCCCCACTTTCGGTATCAACGTCCATTTTCTATCTATATTTTTTCTGAAGGCTTGAAGCAATTAAAAAATCTGAAAAAATACACAAAAATATTTTTCAACAATCCAAACAATCTTAAATTTTTTCAGATTTTTCAAATTTTTCGAGGCTCCGTATTGTCCTAAAAAAATTATTTTCGTCAAAAAAAGCGGTTTTTTGCTTCAAAAGGTGCGTTCAAATGTCTGAAAAAATCTGAAAAAATTTGAGATTACTTTTTTTAATGAAATAAAAAAGTGAAAAATTTTTGAAAAAGTTATTGCATTCTAACGCCTTATATAAATTTTCAAAATATTCAATGATTTTTTCTGAAGGCCTGAAGCACTCAAAAAATCTGAAAAAATTTAAGATTGTTTGGATTGTTGAAAAATATTTTTGTGAATTTTTTCAGATTTTTTAATTGCTTCAAGCCTTCAGAAAAAATATAGATAGGAAATGGACGTTGATCCCGGTTATGGGGGGTAGGAGGAGGGAAAGGGTCCCAAAATTTGGGTTTGGCACTTTTTTATCATGTACTATAACATACCAAAAGCGCGTCAAGATCGGTGACATACGTGTTGACGAAAATTTAAAAAAGTATTATTTTGACCCCTTGTATCGTAACATAATATGAAAACAAGTAAAACGATATAATTACTATTGGAAAATCTGGCTTTCACTTTCTCTCTGGATGGGCTCTAGGCAAGGATCCAGACTCGGAGATGACTTTCTTGAAGCATTCGTAATTTTTCGAAGATAATGACATTCCGGGTAGTCCGCTCAGTAAAGCAGGTTGAAATTGAACGTGGCGATGACTTTCTTCGGGAAGTCGAACTTTTTGTGTGAGTGCTGAATGAACCAAAGTGGACCACTTGGGTCTTCATAGTCACGCAGAAAACCACGAGTACCTGAAGAAAGTCAACATGAAGTTCAGTTCTCACCTAAAGCCAAAAGTAGGCTACCTGAGGTGATATTCTCGAACAAAAAATTCAACTTTCTGAAAAAAGTCATCGCCGGGTCCGGATCCTTACCTAGAGCCCATCCAGAGTGAAAGCGAAGGCGAGATTTTCCAATAGTACTTATATTGTTCCACTAGTTTTTATATTATGTTACTATAAATATAATAAGATAAAAGCACTCGAAAAAAATGGGTTCACATATTTCATTGATATAACTTTTTCTATAGTTGTCGTATGATCAATGAATAGCTCAATTGATAGGGAGCTGGACTTATAAGCGACTGTTTGCCGGTTTACGTCCAGGTCTCGGGGAACTTTTTCACTTCTCTAAATGTACCATTGAATAAACTCTCAATTATTACGTGTATAATTTCGTATTAAATAATAATTTCGAAAATTACTGAAAATTCTTAATAATTTTTCAAAATTAAAAAAAAAGTCACCTGGCGATTTCACCTGGATTTTCACCTGATTTTTTCTAGCAGGGCACCGTCTTCAAGATCTCATAGTATAGTCGTTTTAAATGAATAAAATCTTGAAATTGGCATTTTGACGCTGGAAAAATACTGGACACTTTTACTATAGTCCTCATATTTGCATTTATGTATGGGCTATTACACAACAGGTTTTGCAGGCCAAAAAAATGAAGTTGAAACTAACCATTTTCTCTTCAAGAACACAATGAAAAATGAAAATCCTGAACTTCACAGCCCCCCTAGGCCCAACCCTCATGGATCTACAGGGACTCAAAGTTGGATTTTCATGTTTTGAGAATATTCTGCTTGTTACTCTGCTTTTCTAGGGTGCATAAAACAACTTTATTTTTGACATGGTATTTTACACTATTTTTTCAATTTTAAGGGGTTTTGAGGTTATGAATGTCTCATCTGAGTACAGATTTGAATTCTACATTAAATTTTACATGAAAAAACATGGTTTAAAAATTTTTTCATATGCACCCCAAAAAAGTAGAGTAACAAGCAGAATATCCTCAAAACATGAAAATCCAACTTTGAACCTCTGTAGATTCATGAGGGTTGAACCGAGGGGGTTGTGGTGTTCAGGATTTTCATTTTTCATTGTGTTCTTGAAGCGTAAATGGTTAGTTTCAACTTCATTTTTTGGGCCTGCAACACCTGTTGTGGAATAGCCCATATACTCGATCATAAACATATTGACGTTTATATTAACATATATCCGATTATTCACATAATCTCGAGTATGATAATATTTTGGAATATTCACGGATATAAAACAAATTGGCCTATGTAAAAATATATGAGAATATCTGACACTTTGATAATATTCTTGAATTCAAAATGCGTTCGTGTAGTTGTGTTATTAAACGTGCGCTCTACCTTGAACCTGTAGACTTTACCAATGTGATTAATAATGTGATCGCTACGCTTCAGTGAGGCATCCTTGAAGATAATGCTACTTGAAGAAAAAATACATTTAATGTTTATTGTTTTATCTTGTAACCTCTTATCTTACGCCGACGCACCTCGTTGGTTACGTGTGTCCTTTGGGCTTGTGGATCCGTTCTGCACGTCCGGGGTCTACCTGTAAGATTCATGCAATACGGGGAGGGAAGCTCTTTACACTCACACATCAATCAAGAATCAAACACTCAATGTTAACAATAACAACTACAAGGTTTATTCATATTAAATAAACATTATACACGGCCTCAGAGAGTACCCGAGTACCCGGTCGACGGCAGACGCGACGATCGTAGACCTGGTGGGCGCGTCGGCGCTCACGACTCACAAATACAACGACTAAGATCTGGACCGCCCGACTCACCACACGATGTCCAGATCTTCTCCTGGTCCAGATCCACCCTTGGTTGTCATTGTGGTCTGCTCGGCCGTTGGATCCACTGGTCCTCTCTCGCGCACTCGGATCGACTCGTACCGGCACTCGTACTCTTCACTCTGGCGACGTAGGATCTTACTAGCCGCGCGATACTCGTCACTCCGACATAGACATCCCCGAGGATGTCACGCTCAACTCTCACAATCGAGCTCCGTTCGCTCTCAAAGCAAATCTTCGACTCGGCGCTCCGCGACGCGCACACATTTTCTCTCCCAGGTCCACGTATACTAACGAAATTTGCGAACACGTTCATACGACCGGAACGAGACAAAATTAAAACAGTACTCTATGTAAATCAGCGCGCGCGATCCATCCGAAGTTCGCGTAGCTCACTCTAAAAAAACATAAACTCGAGAAGTGATCGATGTAGGCCTCGCATTCTATCTTTTAAACTATTCTATACAAAATACGCTACCAACATACACGCACTAAACTGCCTTATTTTCAATCAAGTATTAGAAGCACATAACACAATCGGAAGTATCTCGCGGGTGCTATCTACAGTTCGCACACAATAAGTATCCGTCTAATCCTACAATCCGATTAGCGTTCGGACTATCTCAACTCGCGAAGGAGCGTGCCTCATCAACGCACAATTCGCGTATCTACATTTCGTGACCTACTTACAAGCTATACTTGCCTAATACCAATCACGTAGATAAGTCGAAATGTAAATGAAAATTTTTTACCCCTTACTTAGCTCTGAAGAGCGGGTAACGAACTTATGCATCTCCCCAGAGATGACAAAACAAAAAGCCCAAAATTATAACTACTTAAATCCTAAATAATTTTTCCCAAATTATTTTACACAAATCTCATACACACCAAGGAAGTCGACGATGGTTCGTCAGGGCGGCCCAACAGATAATGCCAGTTCCGGCATTACAATCTATTCTAAGATTTATTGTTTAATCTATTCTAAGATTTATCGTTCCATCTATAATATGTTTGATTCAAAAAATAAATCGATTTTCACTAAAAAATAATAATTGTTAAGTTTGCATAATAAAAATATCAATAATAACATTCAATAACGAACTAGTTGCAATTCATTTTAGATTTCAATATGAAATATATGTGCGAAATATCGCAAGCAAATTTTGAACTTTAATTTGCGATATAGTGTCTAAACATTGGCAAATACAAACTTGCCAATGTATGTGCGATACATCGGCGATATAGGGCACATATACATAGCCAAGTGTTTCGATTTTTAGTCAGTACACCATAATAGGTCGAACATAATTTTCTATATTGAATCCATACAATTTTAAAGGTTTGTTCTCACATATGTCAATGCTGTAGCATTTAATCGAACTCTCGGAACAGGTTGCAGTACAATTTTTGAATCCACAGTATATATTTTTTAAGTCAACTACATAAATACATTTGATTACACTAAATATAGGATTAGTTTTATTGTTGTTTGATTTATTCAGAATCCTTTTTTTTCCGTATAATATAGAATTAATTTTTACAGAAGACACCTCTGAAAGAAATTGGTCACTACAGTTTAATCTAACAATTTATTTTCGTCGATTACTTTCCCTATGTCAACTTTTAATTTCAATCCTTTATTATTAATTAATCTGTTGCAAAATTTCAATTGAATTTTAGATGAGATAGAACACAAAATATTAATTCTAGAAGTTACAATTCTTTTCCGGGTATATTTATGAAACGATTCGAATTTTTGGCAACTCAAGTACCGAACAGGACCAATATTTCTAATAACACGTGGATAGTGAGCGAGAATGTGATATTTTGGTTTGAGTGGCTCATTAAATAACTCAATATAATATTTATTGTGATTTTTTATTAGTTGTTCTAAATGTATGATGTCTACTTCAGAGATCGTAGAAGAGTAAATAATATCCACTATTTCATAAAATGTTAAAAAAATTTGCTATACTGGATCATCGTGTGGAAAAAATAACAAAATAAGTGGCTTATAATTTAAATAAATTTGCTTAAAAATGCGCGCGAAGCACGCTCAATGACAATTAAATTAAAATAGCAGTTTTTCGGTAAATTGTAAAAAATGTACACTCAGAAAAAAAATTCATTGATTCAATGAAATATTTAATTAAATACAATCTATGAAATAATTTCATTGAAATAATCTTGTTTTATTTCATCCAAAAAAATATTTAATTGTTTTTACCAAAGTTTTATCGCTTCAATCAATCATTTGATTGAATTAATAGTAAATAAAATATTAAATTAGATTTCATTGAATCAATGAATTTTTTTTCTCAGAGTATATAAAAATTAACTCACCCTAAAACAGTGGAAAATATTCGTTGAATTCATTATCTTTCAGTAACGCCTCCATGTTTATATAATTTATTAACAACTACAGAAGTCATGAAAAACGCGCGCGAATTAACTCCTTTTTGGTTTACGTATCAAAAAGGTGGTTATATTTTTTCAGGACTCCAAGCTCTCGAATGACCAATTGTCATTGTCCCTTCACATGAGTCTCTTGTCTCTTTTTACATTATAATATCACAGCGCTTACTTGGCACTGAATTAAATACAGCATAGTGAATAATGTAACATCAGGTAACTTTGAAAAAGCATTGATTCATTACAAGTATTCTACATGTTACATAAATTCTAAATTTTTAATCGCTTACATAGTATTAAATCTAATAATTAATTTCAAAAACTTAAAGTTAGCAGTCAAGCTTCAAACAAAATAAAGAAAAATCATGTGATTATTTATCACTGCTGCTTAAGGGGGAGGTATAGTTAATTTTTAGTTATTTTTGCTCATTTTTGAGATTTATTTTTTGCAATCTAGTAATGAAAATGTAGTAATATCGATTTGTACACTAAAAAGCATGACTTCAAGAGTATTCAGCTAAATTTTTGTTGAAAAATATTGAAAAATGAGCCTGCGCCATCGGTTTCAAGAAAACACGTCGAAAAATGCGGTGTACACAATAACTCCTCGCAGAATCATCAGAAACGAACCCAATAACATTTTTTTTTAGTTCAGAGGATTCTGAAGGTACTGACGTCGAGTTTTTTGAAATATTTTCATTTTTGAAAATTTGGCGTGACTTTGAAGTTGAAAAAATAGGAAAAAAACGGAAAAGTGCACTTTTTTTCGGAATATTGTTGAAAAAAATGAAAATTTTCGCAAAAATGAAAATATCTCGACGTCACTACCTAGTAAAATAGTTAATAAATAACGGTGTAAATTTTCATAAGGATCAGTCAATAAGTTTTTGAGATAAGATGTACACCGTCTTTGAAAATGCTATTGTAATGTCGCTACGACAATCAATAAAAGAACAATATATGCAACCTAAAACCCTGCCTATTCCAATCATCGTAAGATGATCTGTAATCTGGAATTAAATAAATTAATAGAATTATAACAGCCAATAATATTTGAACCATTAAATCGAACGATTAAATCGAACCAATAATTGAACCATTAAATAGAATTGTAACAGCCAATCATTTTTGAACCATTAAATTAATAAATAAATCAAATTGTAAATAAATCAATAATGAAATCTTTCGGTTAGAATAATAGTTAATAATATTCGCCATTAACAATAAATTATAAAATTGTAAGATAAAACAGTAACTGTTTTATCATGAGAACCTAAATCTGTACGAACACTTGACACAGAGAAATGTAGTGGCGCTTTGAGCATCAGTAAGAAAGCCTTTCTCTTTTTCAAAAATAAGATGATTGAGCTGATGATGATGGATCACTTCCTTCTCTCGTTCTCCGACTCTCAGTGTGAAAGGTGCTCTGTGTAAAAGTTCTCTCTCTGTGTCAATCAAGTTCGAGGTTCACAATGTAAGTCTAAGTTAAAATAAATATCATAATTATAATTATAATAATCTTAACTCATTCTTTCTATTTCTTTTTAATATTATAATACTTTTCACCTATCATTTAAATATAACAAACATGTCTTCCTAATAATAAGTCATGGTCATAGAGACAATTAACGTTATCGTTTTGCCTCTGTGGAATTGATTGCCCCTTTCCCAAATAATTTGTTAATAACCAAGCAACAGAGAGAATGTCGAACAGCGCAACAATACCCTGAGTTATTGTACGTTCGTTCGGCAGACTCGAAAATCGGAATACTTAGGCCAAACAACGAATTAAATTGTCTCAGGATAATTAATTACGTTACAAAA
>NW_019641022.1:116083-135792 GCF_000599845.2 Trichogramma pretiosum
TTTTTGCTTTACACTTACCTAGATTGTTCCAATCACTTTGGCATATTTTTTTTCTGAAAATTTGGACAATTTCCAACAAAAAAGTTGCTGGGCACTTTTACTTTTGAATCATTCTACTTTAATCCAGGAATTATTTTAATATTTGTGATTTTTCATGAATTTCAAAAAAACCCTAAAATGGCCAACTTTGGGCCTCTGAAAAAGTGTCATAGAAGGCCCCAAAAATTCTAATAAAATTTGGGGACATTTCTGACATCAAATACAACAAGTTTTTCATATTTGCAGAAAATAGTATATTTTCTTACAAGGGGATAAAATTGAATTTCCGCATGTGCGTGAAGTTAGGCCCGAGGCGAAGCCGAGGGCCTAACTTCACGGCCATCCGGGCATTCTATTTTATTCCCGTGTAAGAAATAATATTTTTCTCTATCCTCGCGCGAAAGTATTGAGACAAAATAGTAATAAGACTCATTAAAAAATAATTTACATAAAAAAAAACTGCCCGCCCAACATTTGCGGCACGAGCGCAGCGAGTGCTGCTGGTTGGGGCGGGCATGATCTGGAAAAATCAGATTTATAAGTTAAGAGAGAGAGAGAGAGAAAGAGAGAGAAGAAAAAGATAAAAAAAAGAGAGAAACCTGTGGTAGATACAAACAATTTACTGTTTGTCACAATTTTTACACAAATAATAATTATTAACAATATTTCCATTTATGGTACAATTTTCGTATTTAACAATAGAATTCTTAAAAAAGTGCTGTAAATCTTCATTGATTTCTTGATTTGAAATAACAACTTGATCTCTTTCATTACTGATTTCAGTCTCGTTAGTTTCAGGGCCGGTAGGGATTACCGAACTTTTAAATTTCTTTCGTGGAGATTCAATTGTACCGGTTTTAAATGAGACTTTAACCGGTGGCTTTGAATGGAAATGCGCATTAGAATTAGATTTTTTCGCTGCAGTTATCGACAATTTTTCATTGTAGTAAATTGGTTTGTTTCTGGCGGTCAAAAATGTCGGCTGAGCTTTTTCTTGGTATACCATATCAGTAGAAAAGTCGCTCCAATGTAAATCCATCAAGTCAGCATCGTTTTCTTTATTCGGGCTTGAAATATTTTGCACGGAAGAAGCTTTACTGGTTGATGGTTGATAAATTAATGGTGTCGAGGAATCAGTACTGGTCGATGGTTTAGAATATTGTGCTTGACTGGTCACGCCATTGAAAATCTTTTGCCTATTGTGCATTGAATTTTCGACATAACCTTGGGCAACTTTTTCTGACATCCAACCGCCTAGCTGCCTCACTTGAGCAGAATTAGCACCTGATTCGGCAAGAAGAGACGCTCCAGTTCGTCGATAACAGTGACCAGTATATAATTTTGGATTTTTCAGTCCTAAATGCTCGGCGATCTTCGAAGGTGCTCCATAAATTGTGTTTATGCCTATAACTTGATGCGTACAGTGTCCTTTTTCGTAGCGAATAAAAAATTTGTCACTAAATTGTTTGACTGGCCTCAATGAAATATACTTTTTCACAATATCGTAAAATAACGGTCCAATGATCAGTTGGCGAGACGCAGAAATTGTAACGCTGCTATAGTCATTTTTTGAAGTTTGAATCGATACTAAGTATTTGGTTTTCAAATCTTCAACGTCGTTCACTTTCAAATTGTAAATTTCATCACATCTCAGCGCACCAGAAATTCCAAATATTAAAATTACCTGGAAAATAGGGACATAATAAGAAAATTTATTTAAAATATAGTCAAATTGTCAATAAATACTAATTACTTACCTTCAGAGCTAAATTATCAAGATCATCTGCTTCTTTTATAAATTTTGAAATTTCATCCCACTCTAGCACCAATGATTTTTTCGGCTTATAACCTTTTGAATTGGTTTTTAACATGGCTTTTAAATTTAAAAATCTGCTTATATCAACCTCGTCTCTGGCGTTTAGAGTTTTTTTAAGCATAGACCATATACTCCATAGTGTAGGAGGTTTACACTTTTCTTTCAGGTATTTAAAATATATAATCAAATTGTTTTCATGTGAGCTGGAAAGATTCTTTTCATTTTCTGACAGCCAAGCATGATAAGATTCATACACCTGCAAGTATCGGTCTGAGGACTTTTTGGGTAACGTATCACTATTAATAATTTCATGAGCTTCTTTGTCAAAATCTCGTAGCACAGATTCTTCATCTGTAGATTCGTCGGATGATTCAATTGGATCGCTCATAGTGACAAGAAATTAATAATTTTTACAATTAAAAACTAGTTCATAGGTTACGTTACCGATATGTGAGACACTTTCGCACGCGGTTGTTTGAGTGGTTAAAAGTTATGTTTCTTCTAGCCTAATCGATTGGCGAAACAAAGCACTTTCGCCGAACGGATAGAGAAAAAAATTTTTTTGACCAATCGATTTCACAGAGAATCGGCCATATAGAATCGAATAAGACAATAAAAAAATATCGAAAATTTTTGCGAAAACTACTATACCCCCCCCCCCCTTAAACTAAACTGACTCTTTAGCTACAAAGGCTCATTATTTACTATGAGTAATTTTTAACTCATTAAATTACATTTTGGTAATTAACACTTACAAGCAAGTTGAATGATTGAAATGATTATTGCATGATATTTTTTGAAATAGTTAGATTACAATTTTGCAAATACGAATAACAAAATAACAAGCTTATTTACTATAATTAGATTCTTGGTTGTAAACCATATTATGTTTATGTATCACGAAACTTAAGTGATTATTGATTGATTGATATTTTTTAATTTTTTGGTATACTGATATACAGTGATTTCATATTTACATGTTGACTTTGCGGCTGTGAAAGCTGAACTTTGGTACTCAAATTACTTAAGAAATCCACAAACAATAGCTTGTTTTGTCTTAAAATTTGTGATGTACATTAGTCAAAAGCGTGATTTTACTTAAAATTAGGTTCTAAATACAAGTCATTGACTAATAGTAATCGTTCTAATCGCTTCCGTCCGACTGCATCCAAATCGCGTTCCCAGTCAAGGCCAAATCGCTTGATAAATTTATTGTAGGAAGAGCAATTTTCGTTATTACAGATAGATGTGAGTGGCTGTTGCATTAAGAGTTGCTATCTAATTAGATGGTAAAGGTAATGTAGTTTGACAATGGACCGAGAGAAGGCGAACGAGTAAAGAAGATGTAATTTATGCAGTATTACTGTAGTGTTTAGTAAGATTTGATAGATTATTGGAAGATGAAGAGGGTTCTGGATTACTAACAGTTAAAGAATTTAAACTTGTACAGGTCAATTTTTGTGTTGGATTAGACATCAGTTGTTTCGTCGTCTTGAGAAAGTCGCGTCGCCAATCACACGGCTTCTGACACTTCTAAGCTCTATGTCGATAGAACTCATGGTATTTACAATAAATGCTAGTTGGTTCACCTGAGACGATAATATTGGGCTCAATTTCATGTACAATGAAAGGAGGTTTGAGCCTCACTGCTAGCAAGTTACAGTTCAAAAAATTGCCTCTAAACACATATGAAACACGCAACAATTACACGAATTAAGAGAAAACATTTTTGTGTCTTGGCTGGCTAAATCAGAATTAGCAACATCATCTTCTAGATGTAGGGATTGCACGCATGAGCTGTGTACATCAAAAAGTTGCAAACCACAAGCCGATGCTAAAAAACTAAAGAGGTCAATTAACGTCAGCAGCAAAAGTGAAATATAAAGGCACCACAAGCCCCGACGAGAATCACCTCGCAAAACCCTACTATTTCAAAGAAATACATCGGCAGGCAGTAAGCGTACTAGTAATTCAATTTAAAAGATTTCGAGAAATCTTAGAAAATTAAATCTCGAACACGCGGTTGGATGCAGTCGAATGGAGTGGAAAAGAGCAAGCTTACTTTCTGGCTAAATTACGTCATTCGTGGTAAGTGAGATCATCAACCCAAAAGCAAAGAAACAGGTCGTCATTCATCTTGGTCGTTGACTGCCGCTCGATGCACAATGTAAACCGCTGCCGCTGCTACCGAAGTCGATGTCGTCGTCGTGGTGCCGCTGCTCGCCCAAACACACTCAGATGAGTCGGCGTGGCTCTTGCTGCCTGTCCAAGGCGGACCGTTAATTTTAATTTTAATTTCAATTGTCCACTGAGAGACTAGAAACAAGCTGAGCTTGTTTTAAATTTTTTGATGTGAAACATCTATATTCGCGTTCGGTATCAGGTGTAAACCCGTAAAAACCGAGCGTCCGTCCGTCCGTCCGAGCGAGCGCAACTTTGGTAGTATAACTGCCTATGCAGCGACGGTTTGCGCTATGCGTTGTGATTGGCTGCCGCGCCAGCTACATAGAACTGCTTTTTGCTGCTGCCCGTAGCCGAGACTCGACGCGTGTATTTTAGAAATTAAAAATTTTAGGAATAATGTAGCCTCGAGTTAATATCGAGCTCGAAAATATGGCTGAAAATTGGCTGCTTTTTGCTTGCGAGCCAACGAGTTTCATTCGCAAAAGTCGAATGCAAAATATGAAAAATCTCTCGCTCGATGTATAATGGCTGCTGCACACACGTGCAAAACTAGCGAGAACACTCAAACGGCCGAGTTGACTTTTGCTGTGCGTAATGGCCGTGAGAACTCGCTCGCGAGCCAACGCTGACAAAGCTAGCTTAATGACGATTGCTATATGCTTAAATGATAATGATGATGGCCGCGGCGTCACTCAAGAAGCACTTTTTTGCACACAATTTTTTCGTCACTCACAAAAAACTTGAAAGAGACACTCACTTACACCTGGCGAGAAATTCTCGACTTTATCAGAGTCACCACTATCGCGTTTTACTAGATATGCTTAGCAGGGTAGCGAAATCACCCTTTACTTGTGTACTTGGTTGTCGGAGAAGGCAGCGGTTGCATGGGAGAGAAAAAGAGTGAGATAGAAAGTAGGTTGGAGCAATTTTATTCGTGTGCGTCGACTCGAAGGTCAGAGTGGTTGTTTCTGCCGCGAGGCTGGGCCAAGACTGAATCTGTTCGGAACGACTCTCATGCGGGCAGGCAGTAGCGTTCCCGCTCGGCTGCGGCTGGCTACGAAACTACTCAAGTGGAATATGCCACATCATGCACCAAAACGATTTTAGTCAGTGCAAGCGCCGCTGATATATCATATTAAAAATAGGTCCGAAGCTGAGTGTCGATCGATCTTTGAGAAAAAATGTGGAATGAAACACTTGTCCACAATTCATTAACGGAATTTTGCTCACACAATCTCGTGTTTGTCATGGGCATGGTTCGTGCGAGGTAATCTCAGGAACCACTGCATTCGTTTTCCATATACTTTGGACTTTCGAGCACTCTCAGAAATACTAATTTGACGGCGAATGCAACATTTTTCATTCTTATGACACATTTCTGCCTGGTAATTTTGGTCGATTTTCCATGCACGCCTAACAAGATAGCAGCCTCGCGAGTTTTGATTTTATTATCGCGAATTGAACGGATGGTAGATTCGTTCACTCCATAGAAAATGCACTTCCATGACTTTTTTTTAACTTTTCTTTACAGGTAAATTTTTATTGGAAGGAGCCGTCGAGAATAAATATTTAAAAAATATTTTCACCCCTAGATAGTAGAAAAGTGTCTCTAAATTTACAGGAGGTCTCCTTGACCAAGAAAATTACAAAATACATTGTATGGCTACCTATCGTTACTTTTAAGTTGAACCGATAACTTATTCAAGACTCAGATGGGCTTTTTTGTTTGTTGAAACTATGCGTATGGTCGCTACCTCTGGCACAGATATCCAATAAGTTAGAACCATAATATTCGCATTAAACCAATATGTTTATTTAACTTTGTTTCACTTTACTTGAATAATCTCACAATTATAGCTACACAAAACCTTTAAAGGGTTCTCTCACTTTGTCTACGGTAGCGACCATAGCCACACTTTCAACAAACAAAATGAGCCTCCCTGCGTCTTTAACAAGTTATTGGTTCAACTTAAAAGTTACGATTAGCGCACAAAAATTAATGAAATTATAAGTGTCCAGAAAATGCAGTTTAAGTATAAGCAAGAATTATTCATTAAAACTTTACTCCACTGATCACTGATAATATTAGTCCACCAAGATAGTTGACTTGAGTTATTAAATACTTTTTTCATCAAAATCACATCTACTAATAATTACTATCAACTAATGTTATGTACTAAATTCTATAAATAACAATGATTTATAAAAAATTTATGAAGACACATTTTTTCAAAAATTTCACCATGTTAAGGAGTCATTTTTTCACCAATTTTCTTGCACATATTTCTCACTTTATCCAACACAGATCCGCGCCTCTTCTCAGCAGTAATTCGACCATCTCCTTGTTACTCCAGTTTAGAGCATAGTGCAAGGCTATGTTGTCTAATTTATCTTGAGAATTGACTCGCACTCCCGCGTAAAGATCTGAACAATGTGCAATATATGTGCAATATATTGGCGATTTGTATTTGCGATTGACTTGCCGATATATCGCAAATACAGAGGCAAATGGACATGCGCTCATATATTGCCCATATATTGCACCCTAAGAAAATTTTTCTTTGCAATACGTCCCTAATATATTGCACGTAAACAATAAGAACATAAATTTTTCCACTTAGCCCATAATTATTATCAAGTTCAATCAACATTTTGAAATAGTATGACAATAAAACCTTCGTGACGTTCAATTAAATATAGTTTTTATTTGAAATCAATACAATAACAATTACATCAAAAGTTGTCATAATTTTTTGAATACAATACTAAATATAATATTTAAAATCAATATTAATAATAGATTCTGAACAAACTATTTTTTGGTAAAATAATCATAAAAAATCTTCATCATCGACGTGGGTGTCGAATACCGCCGATCATCAGATTTATAACATTTGTAAATTCTGCTGGTTTCAAGCCGGGAGAACATTTACGATTCACGTAAACTACAATTATTTAAATGATAATGTTAATAATCGGTTAACACTTTAAGTCTCGAATTGATTTCAAGAATTGAATTGAATTGATTTTTTTTTATATAAAAAGCAAGTTACATTCTACTTCAGTTAGAATATCCTTAGGAATTCCTGTTGTATTTTTTGATCGACCTCGTGCACAAATGTCGTACAAATTTCTAGGGCCAACCAATTCTTTAATTAGATGACGCGTTAGATCTTTAGGGGAAGCCCACCATCGTTGGAAGTAGGTAAGCTTGGTTTGCGACATCTAACAAGCGGATCAGCATCGGTTCTCTGTGGAAAATTTATGACAAGCATGTATGAAATTTTTTAGAAAAATTGTTAATAATATCAATAATTAATATCACCTCATCAAGAGCGTAATTGAAGTTAAGATTGTCGCCCATGTTCTGACCGGCATTGTTCTCTCCGATTCTTCGAGCTCATTCTACCCCTTGGCCCCTTATTCTTTCTTGCTCCTGTCTCTCATGTTCTTGCCTTCGCCGATCTTCTCTTCTGCGACGTTGTACGAATTCTTCAGCTACGCCGGCGACAACGTTCACTTCAAACTCATCCTCATTCTTCACTATCGGCATCGCTGTAGCTTGCTACTGTATCATTGCTGCCACTGCCGCGCCTGCTGCAAGCTCATTTTTGTCTTTAAAGTTAAACTTTGACCTAGCCTGAGTTTTAACTTGTTTTTTGTCCTTGTCAGCTGTCCTACGCCCTGCTTTTTCTCCCTTCTCTTCAATATCGTCGTTGTTTTCATCGCTATTTTTGTCGCTGCTTCCATCAATTTCAAGCTCTTGCTCTGACGCATTTGCACTTTCTTTCTCTTGACCTCTGTAAAAAATAAAATATTACTAAGCAGTTTAAATATTTTGAGTTACCTTTTATTTCATATTAATTTATATTATTTACTTTTTTACGTTGACTTTTTCATTTCTGGGGCCAGGTTTGAGTTTTTTCATCGAAACTGAATTTTCACAATCTGCTAGACTCGATGGTAAAGGTTCTTCATCCTCGCTGATATCGCTCTCGATTCGTGAGCGTTTTCTAGGATTCGGCTTGATGATCTTGCGCTTTTCGTTAGGGATTTCATCAATGCGTTTACTTTTCTTTGCGGTTATCACAAGCTCTTCTTCGTCACTGATTTCGTCGCTATTTGGTCGCTGCTTTTATGAATATCAAGCTCTGGTTTTGACGCATTTGCTTTTTCTCTCTGTTGACCTCTGTAAAAAATAAAAAATTAATGAGCAGTTGAGGTATTAAAAATTAACTTTTTTTTCACATTAATTTATATTACTTCTTGCTCTGTACTTCATTTTCTTCAGATTCGTCTAAAACATTTGTAAGCTTCATCAACTGATGGTTTGATACTTTAGAAACGTTATTTTTTTTTTTTTTTTATTGAGTTTTTTATTTTTGAGGCCAAGTTCTAGTTTTTTGGACAAATCCGAATTTCTAGAAGTTTTTGGCTTCGGTAGTAAAAGTTCTCCATCCTTGCCAATGCCAATTTTTTATAAATATTTCCTGTCGTCTCAAAAGAATAATTGATTTTCTTTGTTATATGTTATATCGCGAATTATGTAGAAATCAGAGATACTTGTATACGCGTTTATTTCACTATTGATAACCATCGCATCTCGATTGCACGTGAGTGCAGTGCAGCCTATAATAATACGGGAAAATCGTCGCAATCGTCCTTGAAAATTAACATTTCAAGCCAATTAGATAAATGCGCGAGAGTGTGGCACACGAGTTAATGCACGCATGCTAATTGACGTGCGCGCGCTCACGCGGCGTTGATTTTTAATGAGTAACAGTCAAAAGGCAAGAAATTGTACCTTGAGCTGCTCTAAAAAAAATATCTAGATACGTCGTGTTTTCGCCTGATTGTTTTTTTTTTTTTTTTTTTTTTTCATAACAATCTACAAATTGGATCACGCTAAAAACGTCGCCGTCGCGATGCCGAAAACATCCAAGGCGTAGAAATAATTTCATGCGATATAACAAGCAATAGATATAGCAAACTTTGATGATTATAATAAAAATAAAAATCGACGCGAAGCTTCCGCTGCTTTTGGAAAGTAATAACACCAAGATGACTTGAAGCAAATGATTCTCACTAACGCAAGCATTTTGAGGCTTTCTGATTCTGTATTTGCGTATGTCAAAATTAAATTTGGTTATGTATAGTTTCATCTGATGTACAAATATAACGTGAACACTGAAACTGTAATGATCGATATAGAGACATGTATAAATCACTGCATGCACATATCATCAATTTTTATTTTGACGTTTGAGAAATACAGAATTGAAAAATTTTATTATCAACACTCCAAATCACTATATTTAAAATGTCAAAGCGAACGATTGCATTCAATGAATATAGCGAAAAAATTAAAATACGTTCAAAGAAGTTTTTTATGGACAATACGCACCGTTGCACGGAGAAAATCAGCCCCTTGAATTGTAATTAGATGTATTCACGGTATGAAGCTGAGTATCAATTAGATCTTTTATGAATAGGTACGAGCTGTCGATTGCTCTTTTGGGCCATGCGTCGGTTTTCCTTGCTTTACGTTATTTTGATAAACAGCAGTTACAGCAACAACGGCAATACTTCATGTATACATATGTATTGCTTTCGCCTACCATCAGTCGAGTCTCTGCGTCTAATTATTCAATATGTATGTATTAAATGGAGAGTACGGAGAACTCATTAACTAGTGACGATGGCGCCTCAAGCTCTCGCGTTGACTGCTCATCTCAATTCGATCGTATTAACTGGCGAGATATACTTTGTGATTTTGTATATACTCGTGAAATTTGGTAAGCTTGGCAATTTACATTAAATTTTATATGAAAAAGCTTCCGGCTGCATGTGACTTTATTTTCACAACTGCACTCTCTTTTTTTCTCTTTCTTTCACTACAATGCAATGTAACTTGCACTCGCGCAAATGGCTCAAAGTTGATTCTTCATTTTATGTAGGGATCGTTGTATTTTTATTTATTATAAAAATTATTTTGGTATCGATTCCTAGGAAAATAAACGTCAAGAGGAAAGAAGTGCAGCTGATACTGTTCTTGCAGAAAATGAAAACGAGTCGATGGAGAGGACGAGCAATAACGCATTCAATAGTTTCGTTTTAATTTTTTTCTTTGCAACAATCAATATTTAGTTTCATAAATAATATCTCGTTTTATGATTTATGTAGACTCGAGCGAAATGTATGATGAAAATGATGAAGACGATGAATACGACGAATACGACGATTACGATCATTTGGTTTAATCAAGCTGTAATTTTGGGGATGATACTGCCAAGCCTGAGATCCAAAAATTAGACGCGGAGCTTTACGAAGGAGCTTCAATGACTTTGCGCGAATTCATCGTGTGTGCTGGAGCTATGAAATCAAGTTCTCATCAGACAGATACACAACTAGCTGCTACGCTTCAACTATTTTCTCTGGCTTTGCCAAAGCCTAATAAGTGTCCTATGAGCTTATACAAATTTAAGAAATATTTAAGAATTATTGATGGCAGCATTATGAAAAAGCATTTTTATTGCTCTGAATACAATGCATTATCTCCAAATGTGAATCATAAATTGACAATGACGAGTCACTAGAGGACGAAAGTCAAGTAGAAAATGTAGTATTGTGTGAATGCGAAGGAAAAAGTTCGTATTTTATTGAAGTCCCTCTTAAAAGGCAATTAAGCTTGCTATTTAGACGTCCGAAATTTTATGATAAATTATTGAAAAAAATTGACAATTCACAATGAGACGAATCGTGCTTTCGGGATGTGTATGACGGTTATATATAGGGTAGTCAGACCAATCAATGACCGGGTACCAGTGAATGACCATTTTGGAAAAATATCATATGAAAAACAATCAAAAATATATTTACATGGATGTAATTCAATTCTTCAGTGAACGATGCATCTTGTTTTCTATGTTCAATCATAATTTAACAAGGAAAAACGATAATTATTGCACATCCAAAAACGGTCATTTACTGGTCGACAGCGGTCAACCACTGGTATAAGTACCCTACAATAGTTTCTTACAAACAAGTTCACCCCCTGACTTTTGGGTTTCATTTTTGTGGTACACTGATAGCGTTAGAATTTTTTTATCATCGAACTACAATATTTGGCGATTTTTTCCAATTATACTAGAATTGCCATTTGAAGAACGATACAAATTAGAGAACATGGTTTTAGTATTGTTATGGTTTAGCGATAAAAAGCCACTAGCAAATCTATTTCTTCAACCATTGCATGAAGCACTCACCGAATTACGAAATGCGCGTCAGTATTTACGTCGAAGATCTTAAAACCAGTATAAATTTACATGCTGTGATCGTGTGTGGGACAGCTGATCTTCCTGCAAAAGCTTTATTTTTATTGATGATTCAATACAACGGTTGACTTGGATGTCAAGTTTGTGTTCAAGAAGGATGTACCGTGAACAAAACACGCTTGTATTCATTTGAGCAGAACTTGAATTTACGCACCGAAGAAGACGTTCTAGAATGCGCATCACAAGCAATGCAAGTAGGTTTTCCTGTTTGTGGTGTTAAAGGTCTGACCATACTATCAAAAATATGCTACAAGTTTATTAGTTCGACAGCAGTTAACGTAATGCCAATACCTACGAAGGCGTTGTAAAAATATTACTCGAGTTATGGTTCGATTCCAAGTACTCAACTGAAGATTTTAGTATATCGCACCTCACAGATTTAGGAGATACAAAAATTTGTTCGATAAAACCACCATCATACATCTCAAGACGACCACGAGCAAAAAAACTCATTTTAAACAGTATAAAGCTTCGGAATTTAAAAACTTTTGCTTGTAATATTCGTTGTCCATATTAGAAAATATTTTACTAGACGATTATTTCGACCATTATAAGTATCTAGTTTTGGCTATTTTTCTGCTTTCTCAAAGAAAAATTACACGAGTAGAATTAAATTACGCAGAAAAACTACTTTATGAGTTTAAAACTACTCTATGAGTTTACGCATATCACTATGCGACGGATGGGGGATGTATGGAAAACAACGACTAACAGAAGTAGCAGAAATGCTCAACTAACCCCGGCCTCACCGAAGCAATGCCTAACGGCGGATTCCGGTGAGTGTCCGAATGGGGTGGAGTAGAAAAAAAAAACACAAATAGGGTAAAGGGGGGTATTACTGCGCACCTTTCGCATCTCTAATTCTGAAGTAGATTTAACAAAAAATAAAAATGATTTTGATATCGGTAATCATTTTTCTAACAGATGAGAGCTTCGTTGAAGCATAAAAAACGTTTTTTTTGTAGGTTTATGAGATAAAAGTATTCAAAAAATAATAAATTGTAAAAAAATCCGATGCACCTATTACTGCGCGGGTGTAGGTATTACTGGGCGGGCATGTGTCTATTACTGCGCACTGAATTTTCCGTGATTACTAAGTATTTACTAAGTAATAATCATTTTCACACTTTGAAAACTAGCATATTGATAGGAAATTTCCTCAGCTATCGATTGCGACTATTTAAAAAAATCTTAAAAATAGGCTTTTTAAGATATTTGCATTTTAAACTTTATGTCAATTTTTCTCGGTGAAAATGGAAAATTTCGGAAAATCTGACCACACTGTCGGAAAGCTGAGGTAATTTCCCATCGAAATGATGGATTCCCTTTTTCTTCTAGGTGCATTTCGATACTTTTTACGTGAGTTAGAAACTGAGTGATTTCGTTTAATTGGGCCGCGCAGACACTTGTAATGAAATGCCTTATTATATACATAAGCGCAGTAATAGGTACATACAGTGCGCAGTAATTGATACATCGGTTCAAAATACATAACTAATTTTATTTTTCAAATTTATTGTAGAAACATATAACTAATCAAACTAATATGGACGTATAAATTAAATAGATATACTAAGTAAGTAAAAATGATATTTGCAAACCAAATTGTCACATACATAAAAAGTTGCAAGTACTTTTCTATGGGTGTTATCGGCAATTTCTTTTGTAAAAAATAGCTAAATTGAGGAGCTCAATTTCAAATCGATATTACATTAATAAATTGATGTTTTATAGTTAATTTTTTTTTATTAATATTGTGGGAGGACAATATCTATTATTTGAAATCATTATTACTCATTAATTTACAATACAATTGTCATAAACAATCATTTTCTGCAATGCGCAGTAATAGGTGCTGCGCAGTAATACCCCCGCTTACCCTACGCCAGCAATGTGTGACCACACAGAAGAAGTGACTCCACTAATTCAGTTTAGACCAATTTTTACGCAAAAAAATACACTTATGTGTATTTTCTCTGGTAGCGAGCGTATAGTATTCGTGTGCGTATCTTCTTCTCTTTAATCGCAATTCGTCGTGAAAATGACACAAGCTCACGAGCTCCGGTTAAACTTGTTGATTTCGGATGTTATTGATCTTCGCTCGAGAAATTCAAATGTATTTATGACTGACTCTCGATTTTTTCGATGAAAATGGAAAATTTTGGAAAATTGGATAGCACCATTGGAAAGCTGAGAAAAAAAAACATCGAAAACACATTTTTGTTAAATTTTTTGAGATAAATTAGTAACTGTTTTGGCACAAAACGCGAACACTCTGCCAACGTCCAAAAAAAAAAACACACACACACACACTCAAACCCCTCTCGATTTTTAATCTTCAGATAGACTGAGGGATTTCCGTTTCGAATATTAATCTTTCCAAACTCGAGTACGAGAGTGCATACTGTTTTTCTACTGCGTAGTGCACAATAATTTATGCATAGACATGAAACGGGTGAAAAAACTGCATATAGACGCTGAGAGTGACAATTAACGTAATTGATTGTGGTTAAACTCAAATGAAAGGTCTTATTAATCACTAAAACTTTTACTCGATCTTTTTCATCCTATTTATATAACGGTAAACCCATGCAAAATCTCTCTTCTCTCATTATCTTTCTAATACGCAATTTCCTTTGTTTTATACGTATATGGTTTTCTTTATCCGAGCCTTTTTCAAAGATACCAAACTTCACATCTAAAGTATAATAACAAGAAAGGAAGTATAAGAACGAGAAAGGGTTTTTGTGTTTTTTATTACATTTCTGAAAATCGCGCAACGATTTTACATTATTATATTGTATGCATGAATCGGTTGGTGTGACAATTTTAAATCGACAGAACATATGTCGCGGTCTATTGATTTCCAGCAGCTAGCGGGATTGAAATATTTCACTTTCTGACACGCGTGAAAATCATAGATTTCGATAGATTATTTTCAAAATTGGCCTTTCATAAGAAAATTTTATTTAGAGGTTCAAAATTGGCCTTTCATAAGATCATTTTGTTTAGAGGGTCAAAGGAAGCTTAATTTCTATTTACAATAATATGCTGTAAAAGTGGATAATAGACGGTTTACTAACAGAGCAGCACATATTGATTGATTGATTGACTTTTTATTAGGGACCTTTGGGTATAACCCTATCTGGCCCCACTGGCATTTTACAACTTATAGAATAATATACACATATTTACAAATTACAGTATAGATTGGATATTTACAAGTTACACTAGCTTGAGTTTATGTTGCGACATACTGATTAACAGTATGGGTATTTAGTCCGCTGGCACAGCACGGACACATCACACCAAGACAGGGCCCGCACCCACCCCGGGCAGAGGCAGGCAGGCGCCCAAGAGCGCGAGAACCGACGCAACAGCGAGACAAGAGGAGGCGGGGCAATGATCTCTTTAGGGAAGAGTAAGTGTGAGTGAGAGGGAAGAAGGGATTGGAGTAAGGCCCTCCAGTGAGCAGCGCTCCAGCCATTCTGATTTTTCAGTTGATAGCAGATGATTTAAAAGTGTGTAATGAAAGTTTGGTTGCGGGTGCATGAGATTAAATGGAAATGGAATATCGTTTATGAGGCGAGAGGATGTGACCGTGAATGACTTAAAAAGAGCAGCTCTGTGCACTGTTTCGTGGTAAAGCCTTGGGGGTCGACGACGCCGGGACGCCCGCTCAAGTTGCTGATCATTGGGAAATGAGAAGCCGGCTGCAAGTGGTGCCGGCGACGCAGTTGAAATGATTTTTACGGCAAGTTTGATCAGCAAGTATGAACGCCGCCCCGACACCCACAGCCAACCCAAGGCAAGACGATAAGGCGTTATATGGGCCATGCGAGGTATGTCACCGTATATAAAGCGTATGGACGCGTTTTGGAGCCGTTGAAGACGCAGGTTTTGGTCGGCTGTCAAGCTTGTGAGCAGGACAGCAGCGTAATCGAGGTGCGGAAGTATGAGAGCCTGCACTAACCTTTTGCGTAAGGTGAAAGTGAGTGAACGGCGATGATAGCGCAATGAATAGAGTGAAAAGTTTATTTTTGATGAGATGGATGTGTAGGTATAACAGCAACAGCAGCATACAGGTAGGCGCTGGGAGCTATACAAATACTGTACGCGAATAATGTGTAAGTGAATATATGTGAATACAATGATTTAAAATACCTTTTATGTCAGTTTTCTATTCATGCTAAGACCTCTGAAAAATATTACCGCGGAGATATTCTAAACGTATGAGTCATCGCTGGGCCTGTATACAAACATTCTCGAGGACTTGAACGCAGAAGAGATCGACGGATTTTTTTATCCCGCAGAAATAACGCCTTACGAGCGAGTAATTCAAAATCGAAAAAGTTATTCGTACACGAAGAGGAGGACCCCGTAAAGAGCTATTGTATGAATCAAGGATTTTTTAAATTTTGATTTTAAGTATTTTTATTTGCTAGAAAATCGTGAAGAAACGCGCGTTTTTTTGCTGTTTTTACTTATTCGTTTGCAGTCAATGAGCAAAAGCATAGAACAAACAATAACAAGTAATAATAACGCTAACTTTAACTTACAACTATACATAAACCTATAGTACTGATAATATGAATAAAAATTAAAAATTACAATCAGACATAACAAACAGACAATATTAGGCACTGAGCGGGCGTCTCATATGGTCGCGCAACAATCTTTTAAATAATGGGAGCGAGCTAGCAGAGCCGAGCTGTGCTGGTAGCGCATTCCACTCATTTGCTGCCTGGACGGCGAATACCATCTTATAGGTGGTGGTGTCCGCAAATGGAACCTCCAATGTCCGCGCTCCACCAGCTAGCCGCGCAGACCTGCGGATCTGATCGTTAGGTAGATGGTAAAGTTCATTGAGATACTCAGGACGTGCTGTTGAAATCATCTTGTATGTGAACAGATTAAGCAGGTAGGTGCGTCGATCGGATGGAGCAAGCCAATCGAGCCTGCGATAATAAGGCAACAGTTCAGCATCTCTTCTCAACCTAAAAATATATCGTACACACGTGTTGAGCAATCTTTTGAGTTTGATGTCAGTGGTAGCTTTGATGTCGATGAAGGCGAGACATGAGTAATCAAAGTTAGGCATAATGAACGTGCTAACCAATATCTTCTTTATGTCAGACGGTAAGAATACGGCTGCAGAGCGCAAACGATGCAACACCCCATGGACACGCGACGAGATGACACTGACATGATTCTTCCAGCTGAGGGAACGATACATTAACAGTCCAAGATTCTTGACACAGTTTTCGAAGGGGATCTCTGTGAGAAAGAGAGAGAGAGAGAGAGAGAGAGAGAGAGAGAGAGAGAGAGAGAGAGAGAGAGAGAGAGAGAGCGAGAGAAAAAGCGAAACAGAGAGAGAGACTTTTTGACCTTTTCGCGAATTTTAGAGAGTTGAATGTTTGTATTTTGCGCCATTCTTACTCTAGAAAAGCGGGGCTGCAGAAACATCGCTTGCGGCCCCGGCGGTGTAGACTATCGGAGTAATAATTATCAATAATAAAAATTCTTTACATATTTCTCAACCTGCTTGCATACATTTGAACTAGTGCAAGCCCTTTTCGACCTTTTCGCGAATTTTAGAGAGTTGAATGTCTACATTTTGTGCAATTCTTACTCTAGAAAAGCGGGGCTTCAGAAACATCGCTTGCGGCCCCGGCGGTGTAGACTATCGAAGTAATAATTATCAATAATAAAAATTCTTCACATATTTCTCAACCTTCTTGCATACATTTGAACTAATGCAAGCCCTTTTCGACCTTTTCGCGAATTTTAGAGAGTTGAATGTCTACATTTTTTGCAATTCTTACTCTAGAAAAGCGGAGCTACAGAAACATCGCTTGCGGCCCCGACGGTGTAGACTATCGGAGTAATAATTATCAATAATAAAAATTCTTTATATATTTCTCAACTTGCTTGCATACATTTGAACTAATGCAAGCCCTTTTCGACCTTTTCGTGAATTTTAGAGAGTTGAATGTCTACATTTTTTGCAATTCTTACTCTAGAAAAGCGGGGCTTCAGAAACATCGCTTACGGCCCCGGCGGTGTAGACTATCGGAGTAATAATTATCGATAATAAAAATTCTTTATATATTTCTCAACCTGCTTGCATACATTTGAACTTATGCAAGCCCTTTTCGACCTTTTCGCGAATTTCAGAGAGTTGAATGTCTACATTTTTTGCAATTCTGACTCTAGAAAAGCGGGGCTTCAGAAACTGCGCTTTAGGCCCCGCCGGTGTAGACTATCGGAGTAATAATTATCGATAATCAAAATTCTTTATATACTTTTTAACCTGCTAGAATACATTTGAACTTATGCAAGCTCTTTTTGACCTTTTCGCGAATTTTAGAGATTCGAATGTCTACATTTTGTGCTATTCTGATTCTAGAAAAATAATATACGTTAATCTCTGAGTTTCTCAAAGACAAATGAAATTATAACATATTAGTTCAATTTATCTTTAATAGTTTACATGATATGACCATTGAAACAATTCATTTGCGTATAACTTTTTAACGCGTGTGTTAACAGAAAATAAACTTTGAAAAACCGATTCAGCCCATCGAAATACGCATAGAAACATATAGAAATACACGACGGAAATCATGCCATTAGCTGGTATTTTTTTCAGCTAAACTGACATTTAGCTTCCTTTCAGCCTCCGAACAAAATTATCTTATGAAAGGCTAATATTTTTTTAAAATAATCTATTAAATTTTCTAAACTTCCCAGTAAGCTTATTTACAGGATGTCATATGCTTAGAGAGCATTAGCTTCATACACGTTATGTCAGAGTGTGAAGTATTCTATATAACTCGCGCCTCGCACATCCAGCAGTGGCAGTATAGCAACGAAACGGAGGGTGCGAATTTCTCCCTCGTCCTTTTACAGTCGACACACTTATGTTAAGACTCGGTGAGTATATACACACAATACACAGTAAGAGAGAGAGAGAGAGAGAGAGAGAGAGAACGATTCGAAGGAAGATGAATCAATACGCGATTGAGAAAGAGCCCGCAATAAGGTCAATATTCCTGGTCTATACTTAAGGTATTTGGAGAATCCGTGAATGAATAAGAGGATTAAGGCTCACACAGCAGTCTGTGGAGAAGCGGACCCCTCCAATACTCACCTATCGAGGACCAGACACTCGCTAGCATGGAAACACTAGCGTTAAAAAGAGGAACTCCCACCCTTCCGACTGCTAAGAGGCTAATGATGCGCGTACGGATCGCGGGTTCACTGCTGTAAACTCGGAGTGGCTCGCGAATTCGGCCAAGTGCTGAATTGTAATGATCGTGAAATCGACTAAGTCCCAATAAACAAGAATACTTCTAGAAATTTGTCTAAGTTCCGATAAGTAAAATATTCAAACATATCGAGCGTACCTTTGCCCTCGTTCAAGTTCGGTAACGGTCTGCCCTGCGGCCGTCCTGTGGCCCGGTATTTATACTGCATTCTGCGTCCGGTCTGCCCCGTCTCCTGGTCCCGTACACGACTTGCACATGTTTGTCGGAGGACATTTCAATCTCCGCTAGATCGAGGAGCACTGCAATTTTTCATTCGTTTGGCTCGCGCAAGTTTGTTTTTCGGTGAATTGCCTCGCGGGAAATCTACAAATTGCTTCGCCTTTTGGAATTTAGCCGATCCAGGCTTGTCATCGATAGATCGGCGGGATGTAGAAGCTTGCTTCGGCCGTCTTATGATTATGATCGTAAAGATGACATTTAATGGCTATTGCCTCCGCTCTTGCTCGTGATTCAGCCTGATAGTCATCTCTGTGCTTGGATGTCGCACAGTGGGCCGAAACGTCAGAAAAACGCTCGAAAATCATGTGCAAGCGTATATAAATTAAAACATGGATATGGCGATGTTTTCTTGCAGGTGTGGGTACCCTTTATCGTAATCCGTGTCCCTATCCAGTCCGGGGCCCCCCAATTGCATTGTTGCATTCGAAAAGTGCATTTCGAAAGTGCATTTCAATTATCAAAAATATGAAAATTGTTAAGTAAGGGTACAAATCAACCCAGAACTGTTACTCGGGGGTTTTCGAGGTCGGAGAACACGAATATCGGGTTTTCGAGAGCCTAGGACGCACCTGGTGCTATCTCCGGGTGATGAGAACGTCTTCTTCAGGACCAACTTGCCGGATCCCTATAAGAAAGCCCAGAAGCAGTTGCTCGGGGGGTTTTCGAGGTCGGAGAACACGATTATCGGGTTTTCGAGAGCCTAGGATGCACCTGGTGCTATCTCCGGGTGATGAGAACGTCTTCTTCAGGACCAACTTGCCGGATCCCCATAAGAAAGCCCAGAAG
>NW_019641022.1:136423-381215 GCF_000599845.2 Trichogramma pretiosum
CTTCTGGGCTTTCTTATGGGGATCCGGCAAGTTGGTCCTGAAGAAGACGTTCTCATCACCCGGAGATAGCACCAGGTGCATCCTAGGCTCTCGAAAACCCGATAATCGTGTTCTCCGACCTCGAAAACCCCCCGAGCAACTGCTTCTGGGCTTTCTTATAGGGATCCGGCAAGTTGGTCCTGAAGAAGACGTTCTCATCACCCGGAGATAGCACCAGGTGCGTCCTAGGCTCTCGAAAACCCGATATTCGTGTTCTCCGACCTCGAAAACCCCCGAGTAACAGTTCTGGGTTGATTTGTACCCTTACTTAACAATTTTCATATTTTTGATAATTGAAATGCACTTTCGAAATGCACTTTTCGAATGCAACAATGCAATTGGGGGGCCCCGGACTGGATAGGGACATGGATTACGATAAAGGGTACCCACACCTGCAAGAAAACATCGCCATATCCATGTTTTAATTTATATACGCTTGCACATGATTTTCGAGCGTTTTTCTGACGTTTCGGCCCACTGTGTGTCGGTCCGCCCGTCATAGTTGCGGCGCGTGTATGTGAGGCCGCTCACGCCTCTGCACACACTCTACGGTGGCGTATGTGTGTGTGCGCGCACATGCTGTCCACTCGTATGAGTGCTGGTGCACTCGTGCCCGTGTATATATTATCTTATTCGCGGGCATGCTCCCGTCCAGCTATTACAGCACAAAACGCGAACACTCTGCCCACGTCAAAAAAAAACAAAAAAACACACACACACACACACACCTAAACCCCTTTCTATGTCCTCGCTCCCTTCAATTCGCATTCAGACGAAAAGTATGAGCTGTAGTTTTGAGATTTTTAATCTTTAGATAGACTGAGGGAGCTCTGTATGTACATAGCTCGTTCTCTCTCTCTCTCGCTCTCTTAAATCGACAAAGCATATGAGCTTATATACACAGTACACGAATGAAATCATGCCATTAGCTGGTATTTTTTCCAGCTAGATAGACAATTAGCTTCCTTTCAGCCTCCGAACAAAATTATCTTATGAAAGGCCAATTTTTTTTTTAATAATCTATTAAATTTTCTAAACTTCCCAGTAAGCTTATTTACAGGATGTCATATGCTTAGAGAGCATTAGCTTTATACACGTTATGTCAAAGTGTGAAATATTCTATACAATTCGCGCCTCGCACATCCAGCAGTGGCAGTATAGCAACGAAACGGAGGGTGCGAATTTCTCTCTCGTCCTTTTACAGTCGACACACTTATATTAAGACTCGGTGAGTATATAATACTTGTCTTATTTGTACAAACACGTATACACAGTTAGAGCGAGAGAGAGAGAGAGAGAGAGAGAGAGAGAGAGAGAGCGATTCGAAGGAGGATGATTCAATACACGATTGAGAACAGCAGCAACAGCAGTAGGAGTCCGTGGAGAGACAAATCAGAGAGCGCAGAGAGATAGAGATACGTGTGAATTTAATACCCTTGCTTGCGGATATGTATCTGTGTCCCCTGCGATTCTCATATACGGCCAATTTTCTGTGAATTCGAATGTCGAATTTGTCTTTTGTTCTGATCTGAAAAACTTCACTAGTTTTCAATGTCACTCACCTTTCCGAACTTCTTTAAAATTGTTGGGACCTTTCGGGCAATTTTCGGGGACCTATTCTTTTTCAGACGCTCGAAGTGAGAGTTTCTCCGAAATTCGTGCTTCAATGTTTACTAATACCTCTTAAATACTTATAATCTTGATTAAAATCCGATGGCCACAAAAATTCGAGGGTATAGAAGAAATTTTGAAAAAATGTCAAACCAAAATACTGTAGTCCATCTCGATTCATAGAGAATCAATCATATACAATATCTATTATACACCCGCACAAGCTGCGGTACCGCGACCGACAAATTCAAAGTGAATTCTGTCAAAAATTCAAAGCTCTCAAGACACCTATGTCACGCACGTGTGTCTGTGAGTGTGCGTGTGCAAATACGTCCTTACATTTTTCGTAAAAATTGAACGTAGGCGAAGCCATGAAAGTGTCGCTATAGTATAATATATTTTAACCAATTGACTATTTATAATCTTGTTTCGCGATCGTAAACGTTAAGTTTGTTTTACCCCGACGGAAAAAAAATCATTCAGGGAAAAGTAAAAGTTTGCATTATTATGCAAACTAAAGTGCATTATTATGCACTTTATTTAAAAAAAAATTTCCGCTGGGGTAATTACTTCAAAGATTCAAACACTCTAATGTAGAATGATCGACGATTGTGCAGCGACATAACATGTGTATATTTTTTAATGTATATATCGATCGTCCTTCCACGCGAGGAAGAAATCTCGAGATGCGCAGCTATGCTTCTTCATACAGCGCATAATAATTGTGACGATTGAAAGTCCGTGTCGAAGCTGCAAATTACGCGACGGCGACGATCCTGTATACTAGGAATTCTTCTTGACAGAAGCAAAAAGCAACTGTCCTGCGACAGTTTTCTGTGCAGATCGAGGATCTTTCGACGAAACTCGCTGCTGCCGCCACTGCCGACATCGTCCAGTAGTCTCTTGTTGTTATTGTTAGTCGACGTCGACCGGCACTGGACACCGAGAGCGAGTCCTCCTCCTCGAGCAGCGGCTCGAAACGATGGCGCCCGAGGAACGAGCGGAAGGTCGAGGCGCTGGCGAAGCTGCCGCCCACCAACAGCTGCTTCATGCTGAGCTCGGGTGTGTTGCAGACCTCGCTGACGTCCATGTCGCTCGCGTCCATGCCGAGGATCTGGTCTTAAAAATTTTTAGCAGCAAGCGGCCTACACCACCTTGTGGAAGGTGTCCGTGGGAAGATGTCGGTGAGTCGGCCGCGATTTGGACAATAAATGTTTTTTTTACAAAATACCGCAAAATTTGTGTCCAGCTTTCGGTTTTTAATGTGAAACATCTATATTCGCGTTTGGCATCAGGGGTAAACCCGTAAAAACCGAGCGTCCGTCCGTCCGTCCGTCCGTCCGAGCGAGCGCAACTTTGGTAGTAGAACTGCCTATATAGCGTCGGTTTGCACTACGCGCTGTGATTGGCTGCCGCGCCAGCTACAGAACTGCTTTCTGCTGCTGCCCGCTGCCGAAACTCGACGCGCGTATGACTGTGTTTACGACGTATACGCACGAGGCAATGTAACAGCATAAGCAGCTTAGCTCACGGCATTGACTGCGTTGAGATATCTTTCTCTCTCTTGCTTATGTGTACGATAATACATAGAATACGTATATGCGTATACGTCGCAAGATTCTACGCACTATCATGCATGTTTTCAAATCTGATGTTTAACAATGCATTCATGTATACGTGTCTATGAGTGTGTGTCTTCTTAAGGGAAGTCGACATTTTTATCATGTTATATTAACATACAACGAACGATAACCGTTCAATGCACTAATTTAATTAATAAAAATGTACTTTCGAAGCTACAATTGAAAGTTAAAGAAAATAACTAAAGTACGAGTCATTTTTTTTGTGAAAATGTGATTTCCAATAATATAGAAAAGTAAAAAAAAATAAATTAACGACAAATTAAAAATTGAAAAAATTATAAAAAAATCAGCTGTTTAAGAACAGCTGCAAGATGTGAAACATCTTCATCTATTAATTAAAGGAATGAAAATTCAGAGACAAATAAAATTTAAAAATCACTTGCAACCTCGTATCTCACCCCGACGTACCTCGTCGGTTACGTGTGTCCCTTGGCTCTGTGGATCCGTTCTGCACGTCCGGGGTCTACCTGTAAAACTCATGCAATACGGGAAAGGAAAGCTCTGTACACTCACACATCCATCAAGAATCAAACACTCCATATAACAATAACAACTACCAGGTTTATTCGTATAAAACAAACAATATACACGGCCTCAGAGAGTACCCGAATACCCGGTCGACGGCAGACGCGACGATCATAGCCCTGGTGGGCGCGTCGGCGCGTACGACTCACAAATACAACGACTAAGAACTGGGCCGCCCGACTCACCACACTATGTCGAGATCTTCTCCTGGTCCAGATCCACCCTTGGTTGTCCTTGTGGTCTGCTCGGCCGTTGGATCCGCTGGTTCTCTCTCGCGCACTCGGATCGACTCGTACCGACACTCGCACTCTTCACTCGGGCGACGTAGGATCTTACTAGCCGCGCGGTACTCGTCAATCCGACCTAGACATCCCCCAGGATGTCGCGCTCAACTCTCACACTCGAGCTCCGTTCGCTCTCAAGGCAAATCTTCGACTCTCTTCTCCGTTCATATGTACGCTCTAGTATCTCAACGTATACGCATGTTTACGTTCTATTATTTCACACTTGGCGCTCACATGAAATCATATTCAAAATACAATTAATTAATAACGATTCTTATAACTAACTATACACTCGGTAAATCGACGATGGTTCGTCAGGGCGGCCCAACAGATAATGCCAGGTCCGGCATTACAAAGCCCTCCCCTAAACTATTCGTACCTGTACGAATAAGTTTACCAAATCACCGCCCCGACGCACCATCGTCGAGTCAGCCGTCCACTATAAGCTACCCAACACCAAACAACATTCAACTTATCATACACTCTTACACACTATGCTACACCAAGTAAAATAATTTCGATGAGATGAAATTTAATGAATATCTACAACCAAAAAGCAAAAAATAAAATCTTCCGCTCTCGACAAACATCTGTAACGATCTATCACCTTTGTCGTACGATACGTCGAAATCCTTCGGCTTCTCTATTCACCTTCCTCCCTCCAAAGTTTCTTCTACTACCGCCAATTTTTTCCTCTAGTTTATCTGTCATTTCGGACCTCTCTGTAGTTTTCCCGTCATCTCGGACATCATAGTTTACCAACGTCATCGCGGACCTCTCTATAGTTTTCCCGTCATCTCGGACATCATAGTTTACCAACGTCATCGCGGACCTCTCTATAGTTTTCCCGTCATCTCGGACATCGTAGTTTACTCGCGTCATCGCGGACAACACCATAGTTTTCCCGTCGTCTCGGACATCGTAGTTTACTCGCGTCATCGCGGACAACACCATAGTTTTCCCGTCGTCTCGGACATCGTAGTTTACCAACGTCATCGCGGACCTCCTAGTTTTCCCGTCATCTCGGACATCGCAGTTTACTCGCGTCATCGCGATTTTTGTTTGTGCGTTCGCTTTTCGCACAACCTTTTCGGTGGTATGACTTCGACTGAAGTCTCACACTGGTCCTGGTCTAGAGTCAGCGGATTTGTTCGCTCTTGGTTTTCCGTAGCTTCGTACTCGCCACCCACCGCTGATTCTAGCGACCACTTAGCCATTTCATGGGCGAGCGCATAGTCGACTTCCCTCCTGATGATGTCGGTGCACGACTTCACCAACTGCAATATAAACTCGTCGTCGGGCACTACGTTCTGCACTTGCACGTCGGACGCACTATCTCTATTCGAGGTTCTCTTGCTCATTGTGGCGTTCGTTAGTCCTCACAAGACCTTCAACGACCAGGAACGCTGCTTTCTACGCCTCGACGCTGCACTTAGCGCCTCCGCGCGCGGGTTGTCCAATCTCCTAGACTTTGCACGGGCACACCGATGCACCCGAGCGGTCAGTACAACCCCTGCAGTCGCCTCGACAAAACAAACATGAAAAACATCTGCAGGTCCAGTGTAAAATACGCTGCCACGCTTAGCGTCTACTCACGCGGCACATCCGATCCCCCTCAAAGGCTTAGTACTTATGCGAGAACGCACTTGTACGATCAAATGCACCCCGCAGCAGCGAAAATCTAACAACCTTCAGATGCCATGCACATATCGTGCACATCAGTTGTTCACAACGCTCCTACCACTAGCTAAACACGAATCGTTTTTTTTTTATCAATAAAAAAAAACCTACTCTTATTCGGCTTACTAATCGGACGATCGATCCGGGCACAATAATTCTTCGAAAGGTATACGAAACTCACTGTCATCTACGCTACATCTACGCAACAGATCCTTGTTTTCATTTTCTCGCGTAGATAGCCGAATGTTTACGTTTACGCTACACTGACAACTTATACACACGCGCTCATATACCTATGTATCGGAAGCCTATTTCCTCACATCCTATAAAATTTCCCGGCTCGGCGCTCCTCGACACGCACACGTTTTCTCCTTCAGGTCCACGTATACTAACGAAATTCGCGAACGCGCTCACACGACCGGAACGAGACAAAATCAAAATCTTACTCTACGTAAACCAGCGCGCGCGATCCGTCCGAAGTTCGCGTAGCTCGCTCTAAAAAAAACACAAAATCGAGAAGTGATCGATGCAGGCCTCGCATTCTATCTTTTAAACTATTCTATACAAAAATACGCGACCAACATACACGCACTAACCTGCCTTATCTCTCAATCAATTATTAGAATCACATAACACAATCGGAAATATCTCGCGGGTGCTATCTACAGTTCGCACATGATAAGTATCCGCCTAATCCTGCAATCCGATTAGCGTTCGGACCATCTCACCTCGCGAAGGAGCGTGCCTCATCAACGTACACTTCGCGTATCTACATTTCGTGACCTACTCACAAGCTATACTTGCCTAATACACATAACGTAGATGAGACGAAATGCAAATGAAAAATTCGCTACCCCTTGCTTAACTCTGACGAGCGGGTAACGAATTTATGAATCTCCCCAGAGATGACAAAACAAAAAAAACCAAAATTATAACTACTTAAATCCTAAATAATTTTTCCCAAATTATTTTAAACAAATCTCATACACCAATCATACAACTACCATCACCAAAATATTTACAAACACAAGTACGGGTATCGAGTCTCTCTGTTTCTCTACAAAAATAAAACTCAAATCTTAACGGCTTTTTCTTCTTCCGGTCGAGCCTATGTCGCTCGTCTCCGAAACCACCGTTTCTTCTCGGGATGCCAGCGAGCTTTGCGCCCGCGCTGCTAAGCTGTTCCTGTCACCGCTTACAGCCTCTATCACCATGCTCGACCAGGTCGAGTTCCACGACTACTTCACGACCGAGCCTAAATATCACACGTCATTCATTCACACATTTACACGGGCTAAATAGGGGTTCTCGGGTCGTCTTCTGGTAGTTGCTAAAAAAAACCAATTGTGAACTCATTTTACTCTGAGTTCCCCACAAGGCGATGCCATTTGCAACCTCGTATCTCACCCCGACGTACCTCGTCGGTTACGTGTGTCCCTTGGCTCTGTGGATCCGTTCTGCACGTCCGGGGTCTACCTGTAAAACTCATGCAATACGGGAAAGGAAAGCTCTGTACACTCACACATCCATCAAGAATCAAACACTCCATATAACAATAACAACTACCAGGTTTATTCGTATAAAACAAACAATATACACGGCCTCAGAGAGTACCCGAATACCCGGTCGACGGCAGACGCGACGATCATAGCCCTGGTGGGCGCGTCGGCGCGTACGACTCACAAATACAACGACTAAGAACTGGGCCGCCCGACTCACCACACTATGTCGAGATCTTCTCCTGGTCCAGATCCACCCTTGGTTGTCCTTGTGGTCTGCTCGGCCGTTGGATCCGCTGGTTCTCTCTCGCGCACTCGGATCGACTCGTACCGNGAGAGAGAGAGAGAGAGAGAGAGAGAGAGAGAGAGAGAGAGAGAGAGAGAGAGAGAGAGAGAGAGAGAGAGAGAGAGAGAGAGAGAGAGAGAGAGAGAGAGAGAGAGAGAGAGAGAGAGAGAGAGAGAGAGAGAGAGAGAGAGAGAGAGAGAGAGAGAGAGAGAGAGAGAGAGAGAGAGAGAGAGAGAGAGAGAGAGAGAGAGAGAGAGAGAGAGAGAGAGAGAGAGAGAGAGAGAGAGAGAGAGAGAGAGAGAGAGAGAGAGAGAGAGAGAGAGAGAGAGAGAGAGAGAGAGAGAGAGAGAGAGAGAGAGAGAGAGAGAGAGAGAGAGAGAGAGAGAGAGAGAGAGAGAGAGAGAGAGAGAGAGAGAGAGAGAGAGAGAGAGAGAGAGAGAGAGAGAGAGAGAGAGAGAGAGAGAGAGAGAGAGAGAGAGAGAGAGAGAGAGAGAGAGAGAGAGAGAGAGAGAGAGAGAGAGAGAGAGAGAGAGAGAGAGAGAGAGAGAGAGAGAGAGAGAGAGAGAGAGAGAGAGAGAGAGAGAGAGAGAGAGAGAGAGAGAGAGAGAGAGAGAGAGAGAGAGAGAGAGAGAGAGAGAGAGAGAGAGAGAGAGAGAGAGAGAGAGAGAGAGAGAGAGAGAGAGAGAGAGAGAGAGAGAGAGAGAGAGAGAGAGAGAGAGAGAGAGAGAGAGAGAGAGAGAGAGAGAGAGAGAGAGAGAGAGAGAGAGAGAGAGAGAGAGAGAGAGAGAGAGAGAGAGAGAGAGAGAGAGAGAGAGAGAGAGAGAGAGAGAGAGAGAGAGAGAGAGAGAGAGAGAGAGAGAGAGAGAGAGAGAGAGAGAGAGAGAGAGAGAGAGAGAGAGAGAGAGAGAGAGAGAGAGAGAGAGAGAGAGAGAGAGAGAGAGAGAGAGAGAGAGAGAGAGAGAGAGAGAGAGAGAGAGAGAGAGAGAGAGAGAGAGAGAGAGAGAGAGAGAGAGAGAGAGAGAGAGAGAGAGAGAGAGAGAGAGAGAGAGAGAGAGAGAGAGAGAGAGAGAGAGAGAGAGAGAGAGAGAGAGAGAGAGAGAGAGAGAGAGAGAGAGAGAGAGAGAGAGAGAGAGAGAGAGAGAGAGAGAGAGAGAGAGAGAGAGAGAGAGAGAGAGAGAGAGAGAGAGAGAGGATTTTGTTCGAAGATACCTCAATCGAAAGGTAATCTAATAAAAAAGGTCTTTATAAAATTTCAAGTTGGAGACTCAAACGTTTCAAAAGTTATGAACAATTAAGTAGCAGCGGTCAGCCGGTAAAAGAGGGGGTATAATAATAGGAGACAACGAGAATAGACGCGCGCGGTCGTAAAATCACGTTTTTTGCTACTTAATTGTTCATAATTTTTGAATCGTTTGAGTATCCAACTTGAAATTTTTCACAGACTTTCGTTATTACATTACCTATAGATTGAGATATCTACGAATAAAATCGAAGGGGGCATACTTGTCGAAAAATTGAGTTAACTTTGAAGTCAAATTTCTCCATGAAAATTAACTTTTTTCGGAAAACTGATACCACCATTGGAAAGAACAGACAATAATCTATTGGAATACACGTGCGCAATATTTTTTCAGACTAAATTGCGCTGACCACGGCGAGTTAGAAAAGTTGCGATACATTAAAAAATGTCCTGAGCGAGCACACTGTCTGTTCGAGCGTGGAATACGTCATATATGCTTAGCAAGGTAGCGAAGTCACCCTTTACTATTGTACTTGATTATCGCAGAAGGAATCGGTTGCATGGGAGAGAAAGAGAGTGAGATAGAAAGTACGTTGGAGCAATTTTATTCTTGTGCGTCGACTCGAAGGTCGGACTGGTTGTTTTTGCCGCGAGGCTGGGCCAAGACTGAATCTGTTTACGTACGGAGCGACTCTCTGGTCTCATGCGGCCAGACAGTAGCGTTGCCGCTCGGCTGCGGCTGGCTACGAAACTATTCAAGTGGAATACGCCACATCATGCTTCGAAACGATTTTAGTCATTGCAAGCGCCGTTGATGTATTATATTGAAAACTAATTCGAAGCTGAGTTTGGATCGATCTTTGAGAAAAAATGTGAAATAAAACACTTGTCCACAATTCATTACCGGAATTTTGCGCACACGATCTAGCGTATGTCATGGGCATGCTTCGCGCGATGTAATGGCAGAAACTGCATTCGCCGTAAAATTAGTGTTTCTGAGAGTGCGCCAAAGTCCAAAGTACATGAGGTACGAATGCAGTGGTTCCTACTTACACATGTTGTTTGTTTGGAATCGCATTTTGAAGATCTAACGAATCGATTGATATAAGTTTTGTTTTGTTGGATGATCTTTTGTATTGTGTGTAGAGCCTCCTTTTAATGTGTTGCATAGGACAATGCTTTAAGATAGTATTGTTCATAACGCTTTTTGAGTACGTTCCCAAAGTGCTGTATAAAGAATTTAAGAAAAATATTGTTTGTATGAAATACTAAATTATTTATAATAATGTAGCAGATTTGATAAATTTACAAAAGATTTTAAAACTTTATCGAAAAAGCTCGGCTCGATCAAAGTTGTAAAAATAAACTTTTCGAACTTTTAAGACCAGATTCGGAAACTAGAATAATTTTCTGATAAAACGTATATTTCAGTTTTTCCATTAATACTTTTGCATAATTAATGTCAGAAAATCAATTTGTCAGAAAATTAAATTCTCTGCATTTTTTCTCACGGGGCCAATACTGTGGCTTTCTTGCTTTTCGAGTTATTTTGAAAAAACCAAAAACAGGGCAAATTTTTCTCGGTTTTTAGTTTATAACTAAAAAAGTTCACCTCCATATGGAGACAGATTTTGTCTACATACTCCCTGAGACTCCCCCTACAACATGGTATAGGTCGCTTGCTACTATTATTTTTTGTCCAAATCGGCTTTTTTTCATCTAAGTGCACTGGACTAAAGTGACATGGGCTCCATGCACCACAAAAGTTAGAAAGAATCCGTGCAATGTGTGTACACAGAGCTTTGTGTATCGGCTTATATTCACAATACGATCGAGTAAATAGCGTACATACATAATTGTGTGCAACCGCGCAATCGAGTGCGGATTACCGACATTATAATAAGCAGCATTATGTATTACAGTTTAAGCGCGATCACGTTTACTCGTTGTATATTAGCACACACACACACACAGGAGGATCAACTAGTGTATATTAGACCGGTTCGTTTTGGAAATTTTTTTTTTAATTTTGGGAGCACCGGCAGAATATTTTTTTTCATAAATTTGACTAAGTTCATATTCGAGGACTAGTTGAATAAACAGAAAAAATCTAGAAAATTTTTTAATACTGCTGGTTTTTCATAAATCAAGCCAACTCAGAATTTTGGAATTTTAAGAGTATAGAAATATATAGAATAGAATAGCTATATAGAAATGCGAGTGTCAGAGGGGATCGCGTGCGGGTAGCTTATACTGTGCACACACGTAGACACACATACACACTGACAGACTTTTCTAGCCCCAGCTCCGTGAAACGACACGGCGCGGATACCACACACATTCACGAGCGATCCCCCTCACTTTCACGTATTGGCTACGGGAATCGCGTAGGAACAGCTCCGTGAGTGACTTACGGAGTATATCCGTGAAAAATCATAGCTGCGTTATGAGGTGCATTCGGCGAGATTTTGTGTATAAAAGGCGAGCGGTCAATTAACAAAATCGTACGAGAAGAATAAATAACAGAATTTTTTGTAGGATTCTCATGACATAGTGCTACTGATAATGGAAATGTATCTTATTAGTTGTAAAAGTAATTTTTTACCCCTTTAACGTGTGGAATGACCATTTTTGGACAACATTTATAGCGATGAATTACACCAACTAAAAATTGTTTAAAAAACCTTTCAGAAATAATTTCTTACGTAAAATTGAATGTACTTTCAAAATGAATTGAATTTTCAAAAATTTATTTAATTAAAAGTTATAAAAAATTTCGTAAAAAAAACATGAAATTTCGAGAAAAAAAATTTCGTTTAACTCAAATTTCATCACGGAAAAAAGGTTTGCTCGTGCGTCTCACGCGTATAGATTTGGTCAATAGCATGTATACTTCATTGTAAAATAGTTATAATTATGAAATTCAATATGGCGATCATAGATATGACTCCCGAAGACATGTATGTCATGAAATGTTTTCGACAATTTTTAACTCGATAACCATCAACTTTACGCGAAAAAGTTGTAGAATAAAAAGGGTTTAGAATTGATCAAAAAACATGCCTGCTTTTTGTAATTCATCGCTATATATGATGCCAAAAATAGTCATTTTAGGCGTTAAAGGGTTAAATCAATTTATTCAAACAAATAGGGAAATTTCTAAAATATTGTCTGGACACAATTGTTTTGAGCAACTAAACATTAAAAATATTCATCGAATTCTTTCAAAGGATCTGTAAATTTCATTAAATTGCCGTGAATTTTAAGATAGGCAGTGTTATATACCAATGACCCAGCGTTAAGTATAGAAAAATTCAAATATAATAATTAAAATAAGACCGTCAAATTAACACGTATGACGCTTGATCCCGCGGGTAAAGAGGCATGGGTGTAAGATGAACACAGAGACAGGCAAGCGCTGTCGCATGAACGTGTGTAAGCGGCCTACGCACACCGGCGCGTTAGGTCGAGCCCACTGCACATATATGTATCCCGCGCGCGTATGTGTATAAGCCGAACATAGAGCAACTAGCAAGGCGAAAGCTATCGCTTGAATGTACGTACGGACGTGCGCGACCAACATTTCCGACGCACTAGATCAAGCTCCGCACACGTATATATTCCGTGTGTGTGTACTCGCGTGTGTGTGCAAGCCGAACACAAAGAAGGCATAACACACACATGCGCAGGCCCGGACTGGCGACAGGGAATTTGAGCTTTGTGAAGCTGGCAGTGGAATTGAAAGCACACTACTTTACTTTATACCGCTGGATAGAGAAAAAAAATCTTATTAAGAATACATAAATTAAAAATATGGTTGACTTTTTATTTATTAATATCGTTTGAAAAACTGTCGAACGCTACTTGGAACAAAAAATAAATAGAGATAAGTTGTCGATGGGAGATTTTCTCAGCTTTCTCATGGTGCAATTAGATTTTCCAAAAAATTTCATTTTTACAAGGAAAAGTCAACATTATACAAAAATTTCACTTTTTCCGTACTGAATTTTTCGACATATTTAGCCCTCGATGTATGATGGCGATTTTCGCGGTGAAAATTAGATATTTCGGAAAATCTAACTGCACCATGAGAAAGCTGAGAAAATTTCCTATCGCATACAGTAGTCAGTTAAATTTTTCAGATGAGTTTTGATACTTTTTCAACGACTTGGAAATCGAGTAATTAGTCGTATTTGCGTGAAAAGATGACTTTTCGGCGTTTAAAACACAAAAGTGCCCTAAAAAAATTAACTATTTTCAAATTTCATGTTCAAACGTTTTTTTTTACTTCTGGAGGTCCTATGAACAATTTGCGGGGGTCCGGGCTGCTGGGCATGCAAAAAAGATTTCGCTTTTTTTTGTTAACGAAACGGAATTTTATTTTGAGATTTGACCATATAGATCAAAAGCAAAAAAGGAAAAATGTATTCTAAGATCATAGAAACCTTTCCAGTGGTATAATGAATGTACGGTAAAAATTTCAAAACGATTGGACGGGTAGTTTTATGAACATTGTAACGGTCGACTCCCCGTGTCCACCGTCTACAAGGCGTTCTCAGTGCCTGGCCGACTTTGTCGTAATACGACGCGCCAGACGAGCGACTGCTCGTCGTCGGCCAGGGTCCGGCTAGCTCTATAGGGACGGGAAAAAACGCGAGATACTACCTCGAGGTCGTGGGTACGACTCTCCTCCTGGAGGGGACGTCGACAGGTATGGAGCGGGGACTCCTGCAACTGCAACACTGCACCTAGAAAAACACCTGTAAACGAGAAAATTCGCGAGAGAGAGAGGAAAGGTAAACGACGGGTCTTGAAATAATAAAACAGTGAATTTCGATAAACACAAAGATTCTATTTTATTGAAATATCCTAAATACTCATTCACGCAGGCCGAAGTTCTCACACTCATTCGCACCGGGTCGCGGACGCGAGCTGCGTTGCCGTTCGGAGGGTCTATGCGAAGCGCGGTAATACCAATGGCTACTCACAGTATTCCTCGCTCTCGAGGCTCGCGACCGCACGGGTCCTAAGAGTTGCTGCTGTTTTTCCTCGTGGTCGTCTGTTGGCCACAGACGCGAACAGGGACGGGCCGGAAGGTCGAACTACGTCGCGTTGATGTTGATATGGTGCGCCGCACGTCTAGCCAGCACACCCGCTCGAGCACGTGGCCACCAACTGCTCGCTCTCACCAACACGCACCAAGACCATGCCTGCACTCAACAATCCCTCAACTTTTTGGCATACATTCTGAGAGTTAATCTGTTAAATGTAAATATCGATTTTAATTCTAAGGCACGGTTCAAACCTGTGCCAATGGGTTATAAACCGTACTAAACATGTTTTTATATCACTAAGAAGTGATAAGTCTGGAGCAAGGATTTTCAATGTTTGGGAAATAACCGTTACTCTTAACACTTGTTAAGAAAGATAGACATAAGGCAGAGTTTCGATTTTCTAAACTGAAACATTTTATTAATTACATGTTAAATAACCATGTGACATTTTGAAAATATGTTTCTGTATTTGTACACTTCGACTGTTATGTTTATATGCGTATGTGTAAGAGCGCGAAAACTCGATGTTGACGTGAGTCTGATTTTACATTTGTATAATTGTTAGTATTAATAGTAATGTGATTGCTTTCGAATCTCACAAAGCAAATTGTGGAATATTGATTAATTCATTCTAAATAAAATATTTATAATATTTATCAAACATCAAATAGTTTTGAATATATTATTTCTTCGGTGTCGGAGCATTCGACATACGGAAAAAAATGCCGCCAAGTCCAGTAGATCGAAAATATTTTCTTGCAAGATCGAATGCTGATGTACTCATTAATCTGGTAAATTATTTAAGTGATAACGAAATTGAAGAAGAACAATTACAGAATAAAAAAGTTTTGAAGACTATTATACGTGATGGTATGAAAAGATATGTGAACAACGCACCAATATCGTCAATATATTTGGACGCGTTTAAAAGTACGATGATAACTTTTAAAATCGATTATTTGAAAACTGTAAATTTATATCGCATAAATAACGGCATACTGCTCGTGGGATGCGTCGAACATCTTTTGTTTCCCAAATTAGAATACGGGGAACTTAGAAAAATTTATCGTTGTAGCTACCCAAAGGCGAAAAAGATATACAATATACTGTGTGGTTTTCCCGAACAGGAAGAACAAAACGATGACATAGTTATAGCAGCTAAATCATTTTTTGAATGCAAAATGTTCGAAAATGTACGAAAAAGTGAATTTTTAAAAACAATTCGAAATTACTTGAGAGGACTTGAGATAGACTCAAACGAACTGCAATTTATACGAACAAAATCTATTCAAGTAATGTGAGTAGATTTTTTAAAGGTGACACATAATTTCTTACTCAAAATTAATTTATAATTTTCAGTAACGAAAGAGCAGCTAATATCATTTCTCAACTACGAGGACATTTTACAGATTCTATCAAAGATAGTCTACTCACGTCTACTCCAGAATTAAACGTATTGAAATCAATAAAACATAAATCTATTTTACCTAACTCTATAAAAATAATAAAAAAACCAAAGCCACTTCTTACAACTCGAGAATATCTCAATGCTAAATGTAGCGCAGTGGTCATCATTAATTTGCAAGAATATTTAATTTCTGAGGAAATTGAAGATGAAAATTTAGACGATATAAATCTTTTAAAGGATATCATTTGTAAGGGGATGAAAAGATGTGTGAAGGCCCGTCCTAAACGAATAGAATACAACACATTAAAACGCACACTTCTTGATTTGACAACTGACTATTTAAAGACAATACATTTATATCGAATGAATGTTGGGGTATTGCTGGTTGTGTGTGTCGAGGTATTATTACACGGGAACGAAAATAACGAAAACTGTCTCATGGTATACCGTTGTGATAGAGGCAAAGCTATTAAAGAATATAACAAACTATGTAATTTACCAGTAAATCAGAAACAACCAGTGGATATAGCTAAAGCAGCTAATTCTTTTTTTCGTTGTGATATGTTTTTAAAAGAAAATGGATTCTTGCAAAAGATAAGATGTTACTTGAAAGCCATATCTGATTACATTGACAATGACGAGTTATCTTATATAAGGGACATTTCAATTCAATTTATGTAAGTAAATACTTTCAAATTTTTAATAATATTTTTTATCCTTAAGTTATATTCAATTTTCAGACATGATCATGCAGCTAAAAACCGAGTTTAACTCCCATTGTTCAGGTTATAGAAATATTATTGATTAGAAATATTATTGATTAGATCGATGATCATTAACTTTTCCCAAGAACGATTGGCAGATTCATCTGCCGACACCAGATGGGCCATTAGTAAAAGTCTGATTTATCAGACTTATCGAAAACTCTTAGTACAAATCTCTCCTGATATGACCAGATAGAATTAGCTAGAATATCCAATTCGAATTTATGATCAGTAAAAATTGTAGTATGTTGGATTTATTTTACTATAAGAAGAAAAAGTCGGAATCTTATCCAAAAAAGATAGTAAAAATTCACTGAAGAAAATATGAATAACACCAATACCTTCAATGGGAACCCTGATTTAACGCAAAAATACTTTATAATTCTAGTCACCTTAACTGTCCCCCAAATAAACAAAGAAAAATTTGTCAATGGAATATAGCAAATCTTTTAAATATTAAGGAATAAAATTGTAATTCAGATATGAATTTATAACTTTTTTAATGTAGTATGATATCTTATAATAATAAAAATGATCAGTTCTAAAGCGTTAACATCAAAATAAGTCTATAACCGTCAATAAGTTAATATTCTACTTTCTTAACTTATTTTAACACTCGTATTTGCGCGCCAGTAAAGAGTCGCAAGCTACTCAACGACCAATCACAGCGCTTATAAACTGCTTACGCTAAAAACCTCATCACTCTTATAGGATAGGATATTTTGAAATTTTTTTCCATTCTTAGCCAAAATATTGGACACTCAATTCCAAAACTACTCATATACGTGCGCACATACACATAAACAGTCCCACACTTACATACACACACATTCGATTTTCTCGAGTGGTGAAGAGGGAAAGAGCACGCGGTCTAGTCTAGTCGAATTAGTTTTGAACGTAAAAAAATTCGCAACCGGCGTTTCTCACCGGGATTTGATGATAAGAATGAAGTAATAACAAATGCCACAGTTAATTCGATTGAAATTTAAACAATTGCGCCCTTTGAAATTAAGAAAATCGGTTTTTCGACTGCAGATTGAAACCTGTACATTAAATGAAAAAAAGTTTCGAACAAAAATTGTAAGTCTTTGCAAGACCTTCAATTTGATATATGTGTTACCGGCAAAACCCGCTTTAAGGCAAAAGTGACTTTTGTCTAGGCAAAAACCGCAATGCCTAAAAAAGTATAGGGAATTCCTCAATTTTTTAGGCTGAGCCCGCAATGCCTAAAAATTTTTAGGCATTACTGCAACATTAACACGTTAGTATACGATTAGTCAGCATCTAAGTCGGACTTATTTGTTAGTTGTGTTTATAACCCAATATGGATACAAGCTTGTACTCTCACTAGTTACTTAACTTAAAATAAAGTAAAAATGGAAATTGAAATCGATAATTGGAAAAATCAGTTTGTCGCCGGGGCTGACGAAAATGAATATTATAAATGTTATAAATTCCGACTTATATCATAACAGGTAGTAGCATTAAATACTGTGTACCGCTTGAAGATGTCTTTGATATCATTCAAGCCGTGCATATTGCGACTGGACATGGTAGGCTTTTGAAAGAAACATCGATCAAGTATTCCAACTTTACAAGAGAATTGATTAAGTTATATTTAAAAATGTGTGAAGTCTGTCACCAGAAAAAAATAAAGAGAAGAAGGGGGTTGGTATCCAATCCAATTTTCCATTCAGAAATGAAAAGTAGATGCCAGGTGGACTTAATTGACTTTCAATTATCAAGTGTCGACGGGTTTAAGTTGATAATGGTATAGCATGACCATTTGACGAAATTTGTAGTTTTAAATGCATTAAAAACAAAACTTTTGTATTCAAATAAATGCTTATTTTGTCACTTTACATTAATTTTTTACTTAAAATTATTAGCTCGCAGTAATGCCTAAAATTTTTTAGGCATAAGATTTAAGAAGTTCATATATTTCTGCGGTTGTTGCCTAACTTTTTAGGCATTTCTGTTTTTGCCTAGGCAAAAGTCACTTTTGCCTAAAAACGGGTTTTGCCGGTATCATATATATATGTTCAAATCTCAAAATAAAATTTCGTTTCGTTAACAAAAAAAGGTGAATTTTTTTTACGTGCCCAGTGGCCTGGACCCCCCAAAATTGTTCATAGGACCTCTAGGAGTGAAAAAAAACGCGTGAACATGAAATTTGAAAATAGGTAATTTTTTTGGGGCACTTTTGTGTTTTAGAAGCCGAAAAGTCATCTTTTCACGAAAATACGACTTATTACTCGATTTCCAAGTCGTTGAAAAAGAACCAAAACTCATCTAAAAAATTTAACTGACTACTGTACTCGATAGGAAATTTCCTCAGCTTTTCGTGGTACTATTCGATTTTCCAAAATATCCAATTTTCACCGCGAAAATCGCCATCAAACATTGAGGGCCAAATATCTCGAAAAACACGGTGCAGAAAAAGTGAACTTTTTGGGTAATTGTTGATTTTTCCTTGTGAAAATGAGATTTTTTGGAAAATCTAACTGCACCATGAGAAATCTGAGAAAATTTTCTATCGAAAACATATCTTTATTTATTTTTTGAGCCGAATTACAATTCTATACAAGCTAATTTTGATTGTCCTGTTCTCCGTTTTCGGTTTTCTGACTACGAATTAAACATACTTGTATTTCGCGAGAAGCAATAGAAATTTATTAACAGCGCACTACTTATTGTAACTGTAATTATTCAGCGCGAGTGTTGAAGTAACTTATTGTATTGTACCGACAGGCACCACCAGCATCAAGATTGACGATCATCTGCCGACGTAGCTTGTAAGCTTTTTTTAAATAGTATTAAATTATTATTTTTGTAATAAAGTCTTGGGTGTGATCAATGAAATAGGTGTACAATGACTAAAAATAAAACAATAGACAAAGAGGCCGACCTTTAAATCGTGAACAGTTTGCTCAAAGATTTAACACTCGTCCAGAGAAAATTAAAAAGCGCGAGATTTAATAATACTTAACAATTTAGTAGGCAAACAAAAAGAAATTGACGACGAATTGAGAAAATACGAATATTTGGATATCAATTTTAATACATGTAGAAAACAAATAAATTCACCAACAAAATCACTTCTCGAAGAGATTATAGGGTGACGGCACCAATGAATGAGTGACCCCCAATGAATGAATGACCAAAAAAAGATTAAAATTAAAATATGAAAGGAAATTTTAACCCATGTTACGAATATGAAATTATTTATACGAATATAACATTATTACGAAATAGTACTATCCTTTTATGCGCGATTTAAAGACGTCGAAAGAAAAGTCGAAGCAGTTGCGCGACGCGATTCAAAATATAACCCATTGTTCAAAGCAAATTTACAAGGCGTACGCCACAGCTCTCTCTCCCTCTCTGCCTCTCTCTATCTAGACACGCTAGCGAGTGTCTAGTTATCGATGAACGAGTATTTACATATTAAACGTAAAAGGGCATACGTCCGCTCAACTTCGAGATACAGTGCCACTGCGCCGAGTAGCCAATCCTCGAACATTTTTTCAGTGTACCTATGTAATAGCTGGACGGAAGCATCTTCGAAAATACGCATAATAATAGCCGGGCGGCCCGCGGCCGACACTAACGTGCCGTAACGCTTATGCTCGCTTAGAGGCAGCACGCACACGCACAGACGCAGTGTGTGCGTGAAGACACGAGCGGCCCAGCGCGCATCAATAAGAGCGACGAGAATAGCTCATCGTATAATACATCAAGTGACAAGGAGACATCTCGCGCGAACGGCCCCTCCCCTCTGATATATTTTGAGCCTAATTAGTTAATTCACCTTTTATTTAACCCCTTCCCACGTAATAATAGAAACGCGAGGGTCGAAGGAGATCTCGCGCAAGTAGCTTATATACACTGACAGACCTTTCTGGCCCCGGTGCCGTGAAACGACACGGCGCGGATACCACACAAATTCACGAACGATCCCCCTCACTTTCACGTATTGGCTACGAGAATCGCTTAGGAACCGCTCCGTGAGTGACTCACGGAGTATATCCGTGAAAAATCATAGCTACGTTATGAGGTGCGTTCAGCGAGATTTTGTGTATAAAAGGCGAGCGGCCAATTAACAAAATTGTACGAGAAGAATAAATAACAGAATTTTTTGTAGGATTCTCATTACATAGTGCTACTGATAATGGAAATGTATCTTATTAGTTGTAAAAGTAATTGTTTAACCCTTTAACGTCTGAAATGACCATTTTTGGACAACATTTATAGCGATGAATTACACCAACTAAAAATTGTTTAAAAAACCTTTCAGATATAATAACTTACGTAAAATTTAATGTACTTTTCAAATCTGGGGTCAGAATTTTCAAAAATTTATTTAATAAAAAGTTATAAACAATTTTGTAAAAAAAAAAATATGAAATTTCGAGAAAAAAAATTTCGTTTAACTCAAATTTCAACACGAAAAGAAGGTTCGCTCGTGCGTCTCAAGCGTATAGATTTGGACAATGGCACGTATACTTTATTGTAAAATAGTTATAATTATGAGATTCAATATGGCGATCATAAATATAACTCCCGAAGACCTGTATGTCATGAAATGATTTCGACAATTTTTAACTCGATAACCATCAACTTTACGAGAAAAAGTTGTAGAATAAAAAGTGTTTAGAATTGATCAAAAAACATGCCTGATTTTTGTAATTCATCGCTAACTCGTAACAGGACATCTTAAACGAAAAATTGCAAAATGTACAAGTCTCAAAATTAGTCAAACAATACATTTGAATTTTTTCAGAATTTCTGAAACCTACTATCACTTATTTTCAAAGGTCTCTGTAATTCTTAAGAAAAAAGTAAAAACGCGTTAAATTTGAACCTTTGAAAATAGGTGATAGGAGGTCTCGAAAATTCTGAAAAAATTCAAATGTATTCTTTGACTAATTCTAAGATTTGTACATTGTGCAATTTTCCGTTTAATATGTCCTATATCTAGTTAGAAAATCACAAAGGTTTTTCAATAAACTAGAAAATGATTTTTAAAATGGGCCCTAAGGCCCATTGGATCAAACTAAGCATAGGGGGTTTCATTATTAGATACCAGGAGACCAAAAAAATATTTTCAGGACATTTGGTGACCCGCATCTCATGTGGTCTCCTTGTTGGAAAAAAAACTTTCCATATTATCACCTGATACATTAATCAAAAAACTATATTATTTCAACAATTCAACTCAACTCAAATTACGATCACCACTGTGGGCTATGTGCTATGAAGACATGTAACGCTCTCTGATTTGTCTCTCCACACGGAGAGAAAATATACGCGTTTGAGGGAGGACTTGTAGCAAGCGAAAATCGCTGGCTGTCCGGCAATGATCGCCGGAGACTCCACGTTAGGACTCGCGAGCGGCCAAAGCAACGCTGGGGTGTCTGACGATCACCGCCGGACAGCCAGCGATTGAGCCAGGCAAGCTTTCCAGCGATTTTTGCTTACTACAGGTCCCCCCTCAAACGCGTATATTTTCTCTCTGTGCACGGACTCCTGCTGCTGTTGCTGCCGTTCTTTGACGCATTCTCCAAATACCTCGGGTATTGACCTTATTGCAGTCTTGTTGAGCGAGAGAGAAATTCGTTTTGAGTATGTATTTTTCCCAACTCGAGTATATGAAGCTCTATGAGAGTGTACTTTGTTTTTTTACTGCGCCCGGCACAATAATTTATGCGCAGGCATGAACGGCATGGTGTCGAAACTGCATATAGACACTTAGATTCACGTACATCGCTTATCGGACGTTTATTCTGAACATGTTCATTTTTTTACGCTCGGTCAGACAATTTTAAATCGACGAAACATATGACGCGGTCTATTGATTTCTAGCAGCTAGCGGGATTAAAATATTTCAAATGTCTATTGAGGGGTCCGCTTCTCCACAGACTGCTGTGTGAGCATTAATCCTCTTATTCATTCACGGATTCTCCAAATACCTTGGGTTATAGACCAGGTATATTGACCTTATTGCGGGCTCTTTCTCAATCGCGTATTGATTCATCTTCCTTCGAATCGTTCTCTCTCTCTCTCGCTCTTACTGTGTATTGGGTGTATATACTCACCGATTCTTAATATAAGTGTGTCGACTGTAAAAGGACGAGAGAGAAATTCGCACCCTCCGTTTCGTTGCTATACTGCCACTGCTGGATGTGCGAGGCGCGAGTTGTATAGAATATTTCACACTCTGACATGACGTGTATGAAGCTAATGCTCTCTAAGCATATGACATCCTGTAAATAAGCTTTCTGGGAAGTTTAGAAAATTTAATAGATTATTTTAAAAAAAAATTGGCCTTTTATAAGATAATTTTGTTCGGAGGCTGAAAGGAAGCTAATTGTCTATTTAGCTGGAAAAAATACCGGCTAATGGCATGATTTCATTCGTGTACTGTGTATATAAGCTCATATGCTTTGTCGATGAAAGAGAAGGAGGGAGAGAGAACGAGCTATGTACATATACAGAGGCATAGCCGAGCGCTGGAGACTTTCTCTCCCCCACTTGGTATTAATGTGTAGTATACTGTGTATATGTATACCTATACCTATGTCTGGTGGACGAGGGGGTCATAGTTGCTGCTGGCAGCACAGAGGATGATCCCCCGCATACTGCTGCTGCTGCCGCTGCTACTACTGTACTACGCCGACCTAGATCCCCTTCTCCCGTCCGCTCCTCCGTTGCCGATACCGCCTTTGATGCTGCACACTGCCCATCGACCAACGCACCCATCTAGTGGGAATTCAAGTGGTATGGAAGCGAGAGAACATAGTCGCGTGCCGCCAAGCGCTTTCTCTCTCTCTTTCTCTTTCTCTCTCTCTATGCTACTTCTGCTGCTCGCTGTGTATATTGCTATCGTATAGCATACATACGCATATATGTCTACACGACTACGTGGGTAGATATAGAGGGAGACGCGCACGCGATATATACCCTCCCAGCGTGCGGTACCACCGCCACCCCCGGCTGATCACTCCGTCGCCCCTTCCCTTTACCCTCCTTCTTCCGCTTACCCCGTTCCCGGCCTCACGACTCCTACCTACGACTCGCTTCGCTATCTACGCTCTGCTGTTCTACACGTTATACTGCCGCTCTTATTATTATCTTTCATTTTTTAGCTTTGCACTTTCTGCAAACGAATAAGTAAAAACAGCAAAAAAACGCGTGTTTCTTTACGATTTTCTAGAAAATAAAAATACTTAAAATCAAAATTTAAAAAATCCTTGATTCATACAATAGCTCTTTACGGGGTCCTCCTCTTCGTGTACGAATAACTTTTTCGATTTTGAATTACTCGCTCGTAAGGCGTTATTTGTGCGGGATAAAAAAATCCGTCGATCTCTTCTGCGTTCAAGTCCTCGAGAATGTTTGTATACAGGCCCAGCGATGACTAATACGTTTAGAATATCTCCGCGGTAACATTTTCAGAGGTCTTAGCATGAATAGAAAACTGACATAAAAGGTATTTTAAATCATTGTATTCACATATATTCACTTACACATTATTCGCGTACAGTATTTGTATAGCTCCCAGCGCCTACCTGTCTGCTGCTGTTGCTGTTATACCTACACATCCCTCTCTGTGCTGCTCTGTTAGTGAACCGTCTATTATCCACTTCTACAGCATATTATTGTAAATAGAAATTAAGCTTCCTTTGACCTTCTAAACAAAATTATCTTATGAAAGGCCAATTTTGAAAATAATTTATCGAAATCTATGATTTTCACGCGTGTCAGAAAGTGAAATATTTTAATCCTGCTAGCTGCTGGAAATCAATAGACCGCGTCATATGTTCTGTCGATTTAAAATTGTCACACCAACCGATTCATGCATACAATATAATAGAGTAAAATTATTTCTCCGCATGATTTTCAGAAATGAAATAACAAACACAAAAACCCTTTCTTGTTATTATACTTTAGGTGTGAATTGCAGAAAGGTATCTGGGAAAGAGGCTCGGATAAAGTAAACCATATACGTACAAAACAAAGGAAATTGCGCATTAGAAAGATAATGAGAGAGAAGAGATCATTTTGCATGGATTTACCGTTATAAATAGGATGAAAAAGTTCTAGTAAAAGTTTTAGTGATTGATAAGACCTTTCATTTGAGTCTAACCACAATCAATTACGTTAATTATATACTGAGAAAAATGCAAAAAAAACCTCTAAAATGGCCATTTTTTCAATCGCATTCATTGTTATCAATTTCAGTGTAGTCAGCACTTACAATACATCAAAATGTAAATTTTGTAACGACAAAAACAATCAGCTTTTAAAAGTTAAGATCAGGCGTATAGTTTTCGGGAAACAGTCATTTGTTTATAAAAACACTCCCTCGGACCTAGGCTATATCTCGATTTTTAGCAACAATAACGAGTCTTTTCGACGCGCAAATGAAAGTTTAAGACTTGTACTTATAGGTAGCAAAAAGTTTTAGACGGAAAATCAAAAAAATATACGATAAACCATGCAATGAAAATTCGGTATTTTTTAAGTTATAAACAAATAGACGCAGAGGGTCAATTGTAATAGTTAGCCGGATAATTTTTTTTTTGTTCAATATCTGACATTGAAACGCAGATTTAAAAAAAAAGAATTTTTTCTAATCATTTCGATGTATTTAAAGCACCGATTGAACTGAAATTGTTTATAATAATGCAATTGAAAAAATGGCCATTTTAGAGGGTACTTTAATTATTCTCGGTAAATAATTAACGCAATCCATAAATTCTAACTTTCCTCCTCAAATATTTAATTCGACTGGACGAAACAAGTGAGTTCATCTTTGCGTCTTTTACCGCTACTAGAGATTCAGGTTTGAGTTGACGACCGCTGCTCAAACATAAGAGCAAATATTGATTGAGAACCTCTTACTTCTCTTCCAACGTTAGGCGAGAGTTATACGCAAACGCTCTACGCGCATGCGCGCACACACACACACACACACAGAAAGAGTTATTTCAGCGCTTCTTTTGAGAGTGCTGATTAACAAATTACTCTTAATCATTATATAAATAATCATGCTGAGTTATATGTGGGGATTGTCGATTTTATCCGTGCTAAAAGCTGCCCCGAGTATGGTTCTGTACGTGACTCTCAGCGTCTATATGCAGTTTTTACACCCGTTTCATGTCTATGCATAAATTATTGTGTACTACGCAGTAGAAAAACAGTATGCACTCTCGTACTCGAATGTGGAAAGATTAATATTCGAAACGAAAATCCCTAAGTCTATCTGAAGATTCAAAATCGAGAGGGGTTTGAGTGTGTGTGTGTGTGTGTTTTTATTTTTTTTGGACGTTGGCAGAGTGTTCGCGTTTTGTGCCAATAACAGTTACCAATTTATCTCAAAAAATTTAACAAAAATGTATTTTCGATGTATTTTTTTCTTAGCTTTCCAATAGTGCTATCCAATTTTCCAGAATTTTCCATTTTCATCGAAAAAATCGAGAGTCAGTCATAAATACATTTGAATTTCTCGAGCGAAGATCGATAACATCCGAAATCAACAAGTTTAACCAGAGCTCGGGTGCGCACCAGCTGCAAGTCGAGTCATTGCTGATACAGTCACGCTAGAAAAAAAGCATACACTGACAGACCTGTCTAGCGCTAGCGCGGTGAAACGCGAGACGGCGCGGATACTACACGCATTCAGGCACTGGCTACTACAGTAACACACATATGGTCAAATCTCAAAAACAAATTCCGTTTCGTTAACAAAAAAAGGTGAAATTTTTTTGCGTGCCCAGCGACCCGGACCACCGCAAATTGTTCATAGGATCTCCAGAAGTGAAAAAAAATGCGTGAACATGAAATTTGAAAATAGTTCATTTTTTTAGGGCACTTTTGTGTTTTAGACGCCGTAAAGTCATCTTTTTACGCAAATACGACTTATTACTCGATTTCCGAATCGTTGAAAAAGTATCAAAACTCATCTAAAAAATTTAACTGACTACTGTACTCAATAAAAAATTTCCTCAGCTTTCCAATAAGACTATTCGATTATCCGAAATGTCACATTTTCACCGCGAAAATCGCCATCAAACTTAGAGAGCTAAATATGTCGAAAAAATTAGTACGGAAAAAGTGACATTTTCGGATGATTATTGATTTTTCCTGGTAAAAATGAGATATTTTGGAAAATCTAGCCGCACTGCAAATTTTTACCATATATTCATTATAGCACTGGAAAGGTTTCTATGATTTTAGAAGATATGTTTCCATTTTTGCTTTCGACTTTCGAATATTTTTCGCTTTTCAACACTTCGCACACACTCACTTCATCCCCGCCCTCATCGCTCATAGATCTATATATATAAAGCAGAAACATCGTCTGTTTGTATTTTATGTTCTTAAAAACTACCCTTCCGTTCGATTAGAAATTTTTACCATACATTCATTATACCACTGGTAAGGTTTCTATGATTTTAAAAGAAATTTTTCCATTTTTACTTTCGACTTTCGAATATTTTTGATTTTTCGACACTTCGCACACACTCACTTCCTTCCCCGCCCTCATCGCTCATCGCTTATTCTATATATAACGCAGAAACGACGTCTGTTTGTATTTTATGTTATTAAAAACTACCCTTCCGTTCGATTAGAAATTTTTACCATATATTCATTATATAACTGGGAAGGTTCCTACGATCTTTGCATACATTTTTCCTTATTTTCTTTCGACTTTTGAATATTTTTCATTTTTCAACACTTCGCACACACTCAATTCCTTCATCGCCCTCATCGCTCATCGCTTATCTATAAATATAAAGCAGAAACGACGTCTGTTTGTATTTTAATGTTTTTAAAAACTACCCTTCCGTTCGATTAGAAATTTTTACCATATATTCATTATATAACTGGGAAGGTTTCTATGATTTTAAAAGAAATTTTTCCATTTTTGCTTTCGTCTTTCGAATATTTTTCATTTTTCGACACTTCGCACACACTCACTTCCTTCCCCGCCCTCACCGCTCATCGCTTATTCTTTATATAACGCAGAAACGACGTCTGTTTGTATTTTATGTTATTAAAAACTACCCATCCGTTCGATTAGGAATTTTCACCATATATTCATTAAATCACTGGTAAGGTTTCTATGATCTTTGCATACATTTCTCCTTATTTTCTTTCGACTTTCGAATATTTTTCGCTTTTCAACACTTCGCACACACTCAATTCCTTCATCGACCTCATCGCTCATCGCTTATCTATATATATATAAAGCAGAAACGACGTCTGTTTGTATTTTAATGTTTTTAAAAACTACCCTTCCGTTCGATTAGAAATTTTTACCATATATTCATTATATCACTGGAAAGGTTCCTATGATCTTTGCATACATTTCTCCTTATTTTCTTTCGACTTTCGAATATTTTTCGCTTTTCAACACTTCGCACACACTCAATTCCTTCATCGCCCTCATCGCTCATCGCTTATCTATATATATATAAAGCAGAAACGACGTCTGTTTGTATTTTATGTTCTTAAAAACTACCCTTCCGTTCGATTAGAAATTTTTACCATATATTCATTATATCACTGGAAAGGTTCCTATGATCTTTGCATACATTTCTCCTTATTTTCTTTCGACTTTCGAATATTTTTCGCTTTTCAACACTTCGCACACACTCAATTCCTTCATCGCCCTCATCGCTCATCGCTTATCTATATATATATAAAGCAGAAACGACGTCTGTTTGTATTTTATGTTCTTAAAAACTACCCTTCCGTTCGATTAGAAATTTTTACCATATATTCATTATATCACTGGAAAGGTTCCTATGATCTTTGCATACATTTCTCCTTATTTTCTTTCGACTTTCGAATATTTTTCGCTTTTCAACACTTCGCACACACTCAATTCCTTCATCGCCCTCATCGCTCATCGCTTATCTATATATATATAAAGCAGAAACGACGTCTGTTTGTATTTTATGTTCTTAAAAACTACCCTTCCGTTCGATTAGAAATTTTTACCATATATTCATTATATCACTGGAAAGGTTCCTATGATCTTTGCATACATTTCTCCTTATTTTCTTTCGACTTTCGAATATTTTTCGCTTTTCAACACTTCGCACACACTCAATTCCTTCATCGCCCTCATCGCTCATCGCTTATCTATATATATATAAAGCAGAAACGACGTCTGTTTGTATTTTATGTTCTTAAAAACTACCCTTCCGTTCGATTAGAAATTTTTACCATATATTCATTATATCACTGGAAAGGTTCCTATGATCTTTGCATACATTTCTCCTTATTTTCTTTCGACTTTCGAATATTTTTCGCTTTTCAACACTTCGCACACACTCAATTCCTTCATCGCCCTCATCGCTCATCGCTTATCTATATATATATAAAGCAGAAACGACGTCTGTTTGTATTTTATGTTCTTAAAAACTACCCTTCCGTTCGATTAGAAATTTTTACCATATATTCATTATATCACTGGAAAGGTTCCTATGATCTTTGCATACATTTCTCCTTATTTTCTTTCGACTTTCGAATATTTTTCGCTTTTCAACACTTCGCACACACTCAATTCCTTCATCGCCCTCATCGCTCATCGCTTATCTATATATATATAAAGCAGAAACGACGTCTGTTTGTATTTTATGTTCTTAAAAACTACCCTACCGTTCGATTAGAAATTTTTACCATATATTCATTATATCACTGGAAAGGTTCCTATGATCTTTGCATACATTTCTCCTTATTTTCTTTCGACTTTCGAATATTTTTCGCTTTTCAACACTTCGCACACACTCAATTCCTTCATCGCCCTCATCGCTCATCGCTTATCTATATATATATAAAGCAGAAACGACGTCTGTTTGTATTTTATGTTCTTAAAAACTACCCTTCCGTTCGATTAGAAATTTTTACCATATATTCATTATATCACTGGAAAGGTTCCTATGATCTTTGCATACATTTCTCCTTATTTTCTTTCGACTTTCGAATATTTTTCGCTTTTCAACACTTCGCACACACTCAATTCCTTCATCGCCCTCATCGCTCATCGCTTATCTATGTATATATAAAGCAGAAACGACGTCTGTTTGTATTTTATGTTCTTAAAAACTACCCTTCCGTTCGATTGGAAATTTTTACCATATATTCATTATATCACTGAAAAGGTTTCTATGATCTTTGCATACATTTCTCCTTATGTTCTTTCGACTTTCGAATATTGTTCGCTTTTCAACACTTCGCACACACTCACTCCCTTCACTTCACTCATCGCTCATACATGTATCTATCTATATAAAGCAGAAACGACGTCTGTTTGTATTTTATGTTATTAAAAACTACCCTTCCGTTCGATTAGAAATTTTTACCATGTATTCATTATATCACTGAAAAGGTTCCTATGATCTTTGCATACATTTCTCCTTATTTTCTTTCGACTTTCGAATATTGTTCGCTTTTCAACACTTCGCACATACTCACTCCCTTCACTTCACTCATCGCTCATACATCTATCTATATATATAAAGCAGAAACGACGTCTGTGTGTATTTTATGTTCTTAAAAACTTCCCTTCCGATTCCTTTGAAATTGTTACCATACATTCATTATACCACTGGGAAGGTTTCTATGATGTACGTTGCTGACTTCATATCTTCTGTCATTCCTAATTACGAATCATACCTTCAAGCACTTTTTTAAATACATTCCTGAATTCTACTCCGTGCAAATTGAATGTGAGCGAAGCCACGACGGGTATTCCTAGTACAATATATGAAGTGTAAGGAAGAACGAGGTGTGTTGGCATGTGGGGTAAGTTGGTAAAATGACATGTTTCCCCCTCATCAATAACTCGTATGGAGATGATAGTATCAGTCATAATATTTAGTGTTTACATGCAAACCACCATTTCGGTTTAAGCCATTGATAAGAAAAAATATTTTTTTATGCCAACTCATCCTACATACCGACATACCTCTCTCTCTACTTGAATAAATGTCCTTGACATATTTGGCTCATTTTCAGTGAAGTCAAATTTTTAAGTTTCTTTAGTTTATTTCCGAAATTGGAAAATCAAGTTTTTTATATTTGCACAAAGTTACTTTTTTTGGACATTTGACTCAACTGAGAATCGACGATTTACAATAATGAGATTACAATACTCTTTAACTTTGTCATAAGGAAATAATTAAAAATTACTGTAGAAAGCAGATGAATATTTCCACATTGCTTGAAAATGGCGAACAGCATTAAATGGAAATAGCGACTGCATATTTTGAAGAGTTACATCATTAGACCTGCAGGATTACTAGAAAGATTGATTGATAACTTATTGATCTCCTTTTTCATTTCGTAACAAATGTTTCTTTCACTTTCTTAAAACAAGTATACAAGTCGATTTCTGTAATAAAAAAATGTAAGTTGAGTAAATATCGAAGAAATTTTTCTAAGTAAGCAAAAAAACAAAAACGATTTTTTGATCGAGTCTCATGAGAGCCTCCCCTTAAAAAGAAGGAAAATTCAAAAATAGATAATTAAAATGACACTTTCAAGAGTAGCATCTCCTTAAACAGAGTTATTAAGATGCCAGATCTGGAGTCAGATCTTACATTCTATTTTCACCTGAGTATAATGAGTCTGTTTATTTGAAGACACTGCATTGAATGAATGTGCCTTTCATTTTATTATTATTAGTTTACTTACAGCCTTTTTTCTTGAGGTAAACAATTTTTTTATGCATCGGGGAAGTAATTTTTCTCTAAAATGTTGTATATTTTCAAACTGTAATAAAACAAATTTAATAATAATATCAAATATAGATAGTCTATAATGAGAAGTAAATTTTTACTTACATTATATAATAAAAAAAAAAAGGAAAATATTACCAAATCTGGGTCATTCAATGATCTGTTCTTGAACAGGATACACGAGAATTTCTTGAAAACTGATAAATATTTTTCAATATTTAAATTGGTATCTCTGAGAAATAAATATCTGATATACATGTAATTGTACAAACTTGTTGAATGTCAATAAACTTATAATACATACTCAGTAGTCTAATCTCTTTTCAGTTCATCATTCACATAGTTCTGTTATCTTAACAATATTTTGTTGAACTTGACAAATTATTGTTATAATTGAACTAATCCATTACTGGGTCCCTTTTTATATCTTCTAATAAACGATATAAATACATTTTCTTCAACATTTAAGTTAATGAACTAACTTTACTAATATGACATAATTACACCATTATTCGTTTTCTAATAATTTATTTAAAAACCTTCAATATAGGTGATGATGATGATGAATGATTTCAGTCCATTTTTACACTTGATTTATGATACATATCTTCATTTATCAAAACAAGATCACAATCAATTATTTTCATTACCATAGACCTGAGTATATTGCTGCGAACAATTCGAGACGACTTTGGACGAGAAGAAAGGACTCGTGGAAAGAATCTCTTTGTTTCGTTAGACTTTCGCAGTACCAGGATTGTCTGTGAGATATAAATAAAAATAATTGATTCAGATCTTGTTTTGATAAATAAAGATATAAATTTTATATTTATATGCCTGCATTAATACAAAATTGATCTAATATGAAATTAATATAATATAATTTGATATCTTTATTCATCAAAACAAGATCAGAATCAATTATTTTTATTTATATCCCATGGACAATCATTGTACTGCGAAACTCGAACTTGATACAAGAGTTTAGAGCCGATCTGAATGCGTAATCGTGGTGAATAAAAACGATAATTTTGAGCAAAACGGTTCAAAAACCACGTTTTTATTATTTAAACAAATTTATTTTTAAAACGGTTCCATATATCGTAAATCTGACGCCAGATTTTAAAAGAGCGATGGAAATATAAGTCGAAAATAGGATCTCTTAGTATGAGACGGGTTAATGAAATGTTTTTTTGACCACATATTGGCCAACTCGCCGTACGGGTCATTTAATGGCCCATAAATTGGAGATTGAACGATAATTAGCGCCCTCTGTAAATTCAATGCGGCCGTCCCATAAGAACCTTAGAGCCACCCGAAACTCGATCGACTAAAACAATTTTCAGGCGACTCGAAGGTTCTTATGGGACGGCCGCATTGAATTTACAACAAGACTTTGAGACTGCTAGGTCCCTGGTAGAAATCGTAACTTTTTTTTTGCCATTTACCAAACAATTAAAATGTAACCTGACCAAAAACTGGGCAAGCGAATTGGCGATTATTAATCCCTAAATGAAACAATTTTTGCACCAGTTTACCGCCAGGAAAAATATTTTAGTAGAAATGTCCAAAAAATGTCCAAAAAATGTTGCGCATCAAAATACCCTGGATTTATTATTATGATCATTAGGTGATTAGGTTAAGTAACGATTATCATGACCAGCAACAAAGCAGTTTTTTAGCATTTTTTGGTCAGTACTGACATTTAATGCACATTTTTTGACCATTAATGGACTTGATTCTTATAAGGAGACATCTCTCTTTTTGGATGCTGCAACAAAAAAGCAATTCATTTTCTAGCCAATACAGCACTAGTTATTTGACAGTTCTATGAGTACATTTTTTTAACATTTATGCCGGGCATTAACTGCTCTCCAGGCCATGATAAATGTTATGATTTCTACCAGGGGTGGTAATTCAAATAGTGTCAAATAAAATCACGTATGCCAGCGGTTAATGATTCAGAAAATGCTTACGAAGCGTCCATAGGGATAAAAAATGAATTAAGAGCAGAGATGAAGTTGAAAGACGTAATTAACAGTTGGAAAAATGTGCGCACTGCGGTGCATCGGCTCACGTAACGTCGAAATGCAATAAATATAGGAAAAACATACCTGAAGTAATAACAAATGATCACTTGCCCTTGCTTGGTACAATCAAGCAGTTCATACCATATGTGAGTGCAATCATTGTAGAAGAAATGCAAATTTCAGGAACCAAAAATATTGGAAATAACAACTTTAATAATGGTAATTTTTACAATTTTTAAGTAATTTTAACGCTGTGTCTATCCACACCTAAACCCACTTGAATAAGTGGATATAAAATGACGAAAATAATCCTAACGGACACGTTTACTTTTTTTCGCCTCTAGCATGAAAATAAGTAAAAAAGCTCACTTAACAGTACAAAACCGCTGCCAATTCATTGCCAAAGTGCTTCCTCATAAAAAATTATATTAATGAAAGGGTTTGGTTATTAACGGGAAAATTCGTATTTTATTTTTGAATTTCAAATTCCGTTTTCTTCAATGCATACAAAACTCCTAAAAAACTTAAAGATTTCTAGAATTTCGTGTTAGATTACCTTGCTACCGAACCTCTATGAAGAAGCAAAAGTACAACTTTTCATTTCGAGTCGTTGATTTTCATAATATTCGGTGAATCTCTATCTATCTCTATCTCTATCTATTGGTCTTTAATTAAAGCTTGGCTGCTCTGCTTTCACGATGAAAACAAAAAAATGGTTAAAATTCCGGCATTTATACCTGAAAAAATGAAAAAAATTTTTTTTTTAATTTACGAAAAAAATTCAAAAAATCGAAAACAAAAATTTTTTTTCCTGTGTATTGTCAAAAAACTTTTTCTGGCCTCATTATTACAACAAACGGCAATAAATGCAATTAAAATATATACAATCCACCGTAACATTTTGAAGATTTTGCCTCGGACCTTCGCACATACACACACACCTACCTGGGCCTGCACATCAACGTAAAGCTGAAGTTCGACCACCACCTCCGAACTGTCAGCGCGAAGGCAGCCGATGTGATCGGTGCCCTTACGAAGATCATGCCCAACTCTGGCGGGCCCAGAAGTAGCCGACGTAAGCTGTATGCCCACGTCGTTGACTCCATACTCCTGTATGGAGAGACGAAGAAATGGACAGAAGGGGATGACCGGACGATGTGGCTGGAAGAAGACGCCACCCCGTCCCAGCCTTCATGAAGCGCAAAACGCCAATCCCTCCACCCCCGTGAAGTAATGCCTAACGGCGGTTTCCGCGGGGATAGAACAAAGGAAAATTGATGTGGATGTATCTACATAACTCATGTACAGCCTAAAACAATATGCTACATTGCTACTTAATGTAAACTACTATTTTCTCTTTCTACTAAATAAAATATATTTATACATAAAAAAAAAAAATGAATAAAAATAAAAACATACATACATACGGACATTTGTTGAGAATTCAATCTAGTTTACAAATATGTAAACCAAATTGTCCGGCAAGGTCTGGTTCAAAATCTCGTTTTCGAGCCTATCACAGAGTTTCCTCTATGAGGAACCAAAAACAGAAAAAAAGCTTGTATCCACGTAATACTTATATACGACATACTATAAGCTTTTATTAATTGACATGAAGATTCGGATTTCAGACTATGATAAAAGTTATTAAAAGTTTAAAGAAGTTTATAAAATCATATAGGGGTTAACAACATTTTAAAGTTTTTTTCATTTTCTAGTTACAATAATGTCCATCTTTATAAAAAGTTATAATTTGTTGATAAAAATTATTTCATGATATGAAAGATAATAAAAGATTATAGATCTTTCTATTTAGCAATTTCAAATTTTGAAAAAATTAAAATGAGCTTTTGAACCATAAATTGTACGATAATTTGGTTTTTGATATTCGCTAACTACATAGAATTCTCAGCAAATGTCTGTATGTGCCATGTATAAATGTGTAACGGGGGGTTTGTTACATAAATAAATATATATTATTGCAGATCTTATCCTGGCTGAAGAGAATACAGGCAAACCCCGTTATCCGCGGATTCGTTATCCGCGATTCTTCGTATCCGCGGTACCCCTATTTGTGACCCAACTTCAGTATCCGCGGTTTTTTGTTTTCGTATCCGCGGTTTTTTTCTGGAGGTTAACATTTTGTGCGCATCAAATTTAAAAATTTTTTTATTATTTTTTATTTAATTAAGTCTCGACCAACACCAAAAAAAAAAGTTTCAATCGAAAAAAAGCGCGATAGAAAAGTTCTTAATTTGGTTGAATAGATCAAAATTCTCGACGCGTTGGCAGCTGGTGAAAAAGTTGCTACAATCGCAAGAAGATTCAACGTCAACGAGTCTTCGATCACAACAATCCCCGACAACGAGAAAAAAACTCGAGAGAGTGCAAATTCTTTAGGGTAACATGCAGAACAATGCAAGATAAGTCATAAGTAAAATTTTAGCTGATGCAGAACAACTCATTGAACGAGCCATGAATCATGATCCAATAATGACTCGCAGCCTTCAATTCAAGCAAGATATAACAAAATCATTGCAGTGTTATGAAAGTTTATACAAAGATTTGATGCACAGAGCGCAGCAAAAAAGTTTGACTAAGTATTTTACTCGAAAATAAATAAATACTTTGATTTTTCATAAAAAAAAGGTGTTTTACTCTTTCGTACATTGACATTTCAGCTGGACGAGGAACCGAACCCCCCTTTTCCCATAAGAACAATGCTTCGGTATCCGCAGTTTCGGTATACGCGGTACTTTTTCGGAACCGAACCCCCGCGGATAACGGGGTTTAACGAGGTTTGGTAAATAAAATGTGTGAACACTCTAATTATTGGGTACATGCGTTAAATTGTCACGTACTGTTCACACTTACACACAATTTTTGCAGCTCGTTCATACATACGCACGGAACATCCACGCCTGAATTGCTTGCGCTCCTCGACTCGCTTCGTCTCCATGACATCCATACTACATCCATGCACTCTCTTGTATTTATTGGCGAGCTAAGAGTCACCAATAGTAGTGCAAAATATTAAAATTTCACGAGATTTACTCATATATACTACTTCCACTTACCCACTTTCTTAACACAAGTACTTTACGAAAAATATATTCAGCTTACCGTTGTCTTATATATCTAGGCTTAGTGTGAAGGGAGAGGTTTACATTAAATAAATGAGATTCACACTTTTTAAGTATACTCTCCGATTTATTAATCATCTTTGTTATTGCATAATTTACAACAGTTATTATCTTACTTTTTGTCAATACGCAATGTGTTTTTGAGCGAGTCGTTAACTGGGCCGAAGGCCTGAAGGCAGCTGTCGTCTAGCTAATCTGTGCGACTACTCATACTACGCTTCACTACTACGTTATATGTACGAGTATTGGTAAATACACACACCTATGATGAATATAGAGAAACTAACGTGTTTTTCTGACAAAGTTTGAAAGTTTGCTGATTTTTTTTTTATTAGATGAAAGAGACAAAATGACAATAAAGAAATTTAGGAAATTGAAATAAATAATAACTAATTGAGAATTGAAATTTAAGCGAACGCCACATTTGTTTCTTTCACAAAATATTATATGAACGATTGACAAATTGTCAGGGAGACATTTTTTTTGAAAAATTTTTATAATTTATTTTTTATAAGGCTGAGTGGGGGAAAATGCTAGCTCGGGGAAGATGCCACTTTGCTACATCGTTTTTTTGCTATATTTTGCTATATTAAAACGCCACTTTTGAACCAAGTTTCTAAATTTGTTATAACTATTAAAGTAACCATATAAAGTGATAATTTTATTCTTCTTATAATCCATAAACGTGCTTTCTACAGTCCTAAATGCTTAAGATTTGAATTCATACATTCATTACTTTTTTATTCCAATTTTTTCCGTAGCTACGGCGTAATCCCCTGCTTGGCCTCAAAAAATTTTTTAAAATATGTTTCTCCATAGAAGGGTTTTTTTTATAATAGTATTTTTTCAAATAACTTTGACAAAATTTCAATACATTGATTACACTACGAATATATTATACTATAATTCAATTGACATTTTGTTAAGCATATGTTTATATTTCTTTGAAAATGGCTGAATTCATTCGTCCCGACTAAATATTTCGACCAGTTATGAAGCGATTTTACTCGTCGACCGACGACGGGACGAACTTGCATGATTTTTTTAAGGAATGAATAATCTTAATAAGTATAGTATATAGCATTAATGTATAAATGGCTTTTACTATCCTTTAACTCACGCGCCTACTGGCATATACGACGCACATCGTCAGTCAACGCATCCAGACGCTCAAGTATCTCGAGGGAGGTCACACGGCGATCCGCCAGCTTGAAGTCGGGTGGAGACCCGCGAGTCTGTTCATCCTGGCGCTGCTGCTGCCGCCTCGACTTGAATTCGAGATCGTAGCTGCGCTGTTCGCTGACCGCGCGATTCCGCAGCGTGTTTATTCCGCTTGCCTGACGGCGATTCCGAGGCCCAGCCCCTTCATCGTCCTGAGGTGGAAGGTCAACGGACGGCTCTACGTCGTCAACCGCGAGCTGCCTGCTGATCGAAGCCTTCTTTTTCTTACCGTCTTGAGAGCCACATTTTTCCTTTCTCCGAGCGGCTTCTGGGTTAACGTCCGTGGACACTTGCTCGGGCTCGTTCGGCTGCTCTTGCGGCTGCTCGTCCGACGGCTTGCTCGACTCTTCGTTTCGAGGCGTCGATTGTCTGACGGACAGCGGCAGCGGAGCCATTGCCTGCTGCGGTTCGATGAACTCAGCCGCCGCCCCGACTTGCTTCACTTCTTTACCATTTTCGGCCGTTGTAATTACTTGCTCTCGCGAATAGGCGAGTATAGGCGCATCTTGCTGATCGTCTATTTTTTCCATCTAAAACATGAAACACATATTAGCAATTCATTTATCTTTCGGCGCTTCGTACCGTTGAATCTCTGATACGTGCACCTTAGTCTCACGTTTACAATTGCATTCACTCCGGTTCAATACGTATTCGATAACACATGCACTTTCCGATACAAAACACCACTCAAACTGCTTGTCGTGGCCCTCGTCTGCAATACTCGGATACGGTTGCCTTAATTTCTTTGGCGCCTTCGACAAAAACCACGTGTCTCTTTGTTTAGAATTAATGTCGAAGTAATGACTCCAAAAAATTAATTAACATCAATTTAATTTTTTCAGAGAATGTTCAGAATAACATTCAAAAAGATTATTCGAAATTGTCTGACAAAATTTATTTACCGATTTTCTAGTCTGCCAAAAAATAATCCGATGAAGAAATATCGAAAAATGCAATTTTATAGCGAATATCTGTAAGACTTGACTTAATAAATACATGCAGAAATTTACATCTGTGAATCTACTTTCGCACAGAAATTTATCCGAAGTCATGAAAAGGTAACTCACGACTAATTTTTTCTTTAACTCGAAAATTCTCGACTCAGCCCTTAATTCTCTTTTACATAAAAATACTCTCGCGAGTAATCTTAAGCGCAAACACACACACACACACACACACACACACACACAAACACACACGTACAAAATACTGTACCGAACCCTTACTTTATTTGTCTGATTGCGTCGCACTCGATAACGCTTAAATCGGAGATACTATTCCGCTGACACCAGAGACTGGAATGCTGCATCTGCACTCACTCGCGAAATGAATGCTCTTATCGCTCACTCGGACGAAATCGACGCATCACTAGCTGCGCAGACTGCGCTGTCTCTCTCGCACTTACAACTCGTATCGCTATGTAGCGACTCTAGTTGAACACACGACTATCATTCGCTGCTCTTTCCCAAGAAAAAAAAATCCTGTTATAACGTATATCGTATCGGTCATCTGTACATTTGATTATTTATTTATTGACAGTCTTTTGATTAAATTTGATTGGATTATTTTTACAATGTTTTACACTTGGGTCTCTTCAACTTCATCATATAAGTTTCAAACTAAGGTGTGTTTCAAACGGGAATGGAATTTTTTCACGTATCAACGTTATTCCATTACTCTATAGAGTAGATCCATTATAATGGATTTCAAAGTGAATTGTGTTTGAAAAATGTTCTAAAACTTTTATACTAACTTAATGTTTTCATAACTGCATGATATTCTGAAATGAATTATTTCTCTCTAAAATGAACCAGATAAATATTATTTACATTTTAGAAAAAAATATAGATTCGAGAAGCCTTGGGTTCAAATCCTAATGAGGGCAATCGGATTTTTCCCGGTTTTCGCCGGCGGGGTGAGAACTCATGTGCTCCGCCTGCTTCGGGGCGGGGTTTTTCCCGGAGGATGGAGGAGGAGGGTGTAGTGCATATGCACTTCGTATACCCACAGGTCCTCGGGTCTGGGCAAATGCGAGACAGTAGAGAGGGGGGTATAGTAATCTCTTGCTGTGCCCGGGCAATAGCCCCCCAAAAATAATCCAATTGACCCTACTACAGAGTGTTTGGTAAATAAGTAGTTTTTTTTATACTACTCTAGCCTGAAAAAATATTTTTATTTCGCTCAGGAGAAGTATTTCGAATCTTTTATTATTAATTCTTGTTGTTGAAAATTTTTGCGAACGCAACAGCATCTTGTAATCTATTTTGTAAGCGTTACGTATATACTGTAACAGCAACGACGCGTAGCTCGTTGCGACTCTCTAGTCCAGTGAAAACTTACATGAAATTGTATTTTTTTGGGGAGAGATGAAACCTAGTCTACTTTATGTTTTTGGGTGCGCTGAATCCATTGCCGATGTTATTTTTTACCTAAAACATCAGCGTCAGGGTGAAAATCGAGGGTGAAAGAGTTTTTCGCTGATATCTCGCGCACGAAGCAAGATACAGAAAAACTAATTGCACCAATCGATTCCTCGTGAAATTTTACATCGAAATACACTTTAAACTTTTCAAGTGTCTGTGCAAAATTGTTCACAATATTGAAAAATTAGTTTACGGCGGTCGGCGGTAGTGGGGGCTGGCGGCGCCGCGCTAGTATATCTATATATGTCGCTTTCCCTTCGCTGCCGCCGACCGCCGTACACTAATTTTTCAATATTGTGAACAATTTTGCACTGACACTTGAAAAGTTTAAAGTGTATTTCGATGTAAAATTTCACGAGGAATCGATTGGTGCAATTAGTTTTTCTGTATCTTGTTTCGTTCGCGAGATATCAGCGAAAAACTCTTTCACCCTCGATTTTCACCCTGACGCTGATGTTTTAGGTAAAAAATAACATCGGCAATGAATTCAGCGCACCCAAAAACATAAAGTAGACTAGGTTTCATCTCTCCCCAAAAAAATGCAATTTCATGTAAGTTTTCACTGGACTATCTCCGGACGTTGAGATAATGTGAATTGCATCGCGTCATATCCTAAATAAAAGTATTCAATTGTCACGATCGTGCAGCACGCGAGGATGTATTGCAGAGAAATTGTCCCCTGTGAACTCACGTACTGCTTTCGCGAGTTCAGATCTGTTTTGGCTATCGCGGAATTAGCATCACGCAGCGACACTCCCGTTTAACAAGGAGGCCGATTCGGGAGATTTTCGACGCCCCGCTACTCGGAGAGAAAAAGTGGGATTTATTCCGAAGCGCTGCGCATAGACTTATTCTGTACTACGCTTCGTGTAATATTTCCATGCGTACCCCTGGAATTTGCTCGGCACAAGATCTTGCTGACCGCGTGCGTTGCCGCCGCCGTCGCCGCTGCTGCCGCCGAAAAGCGTAGCAACTACATGCTTGTGCATGTGACTACACGATTGTGTCGCTATACGTTTTTCGGCGGCAGCAGCGGCGGCGGCGGCAACGCACGCGGTCAGCAAGATCTTGTGCCGTGCAAATTCCAGGGGTACGCATGGAAATATTACACGAAGCGTAGTACGAAATAAGTCCATGCATAGCGCTTCGGCATCAATCCAACATTTTTCTCTCCTAGTATGCTTGCGAGTTGAATATATTGTAAAGCGGTTCGACGAAATCTGTCTTTCGCTTGGTTACTCTCTGTCAGGTTCCTTTGCTTGGCTCTTTCTCTGCTGCTGCTGCTACGCGACTGGCGGTCGGGATAAATACTCGTTGTTAATTATTATGATCATCATTCAATCTAATTTTTAACTCACATAATCTTATATTTTAATATATAATATTAGGGACAAGTATCTACGCTACCTCCGCGGTACAAAACAGTCTAGCACTCGGACACATAACGCGTGCCTCCATAAGGCCAATCGTTATGGTAACAATAAAATGAATTCGAAATGAATAATTATTCGAAATATTAGTTATAACTGAATCATACATGCGCAGTGTCAATTCGTGACAGTAAATTAATTATCGAAAAGAAATTCCAAAAAGTTGAATGTGGTGAAATATTGTTTTTCAAGCTCTATGAATTATCTATTTTTAATTATCCATCGAACAATCCTGTGGTTGAGATAAACCTTTGCGAAACTCGATGGGTGTAGCGTCAGCTTGAAAATTGGTATGCTAACTTTCTTGCCACTTGCCTTGATGAAATAATAATATTCTATCGAATCGAACGTTACGCAGCGTATAAATGGATGCTTGAATAGCATAATAACTCAGAGGCGGATCCAGAAACCGTCTTTATATTGACTTTTCATATAACGTATCGGGCAAACTTGCAACGTGCCTGCGCAGGCGCGTAATGTACAACCCCAGACCCTCGCTTATTGTTGCTAGAAGGCCAGGGACGAGAAAAAACGCGCGAACGTGAATTTTGAAGAGAGGTATTTTTTTTATCACTTTCGTGTTTTAGACGGCGAAAACTCACGTTTTTACATGAATACTACTATTCACTCAATTTTCAAGTGACTTGAAAAGTATCAAAACTCATCTCAAAAATGTAACTGACTACTGTGTTTAATCTATCTAACTATTTATCTTCTATCTATCTATATATAAAGCGAATATATATAAAGCGAAGTTGGTGTCTGTTTGTCTTTTATGATCTCAAAAACTATTTGTCCTATCAGCTTGAAATTTTTACCATGCATTTAATATATCACTGCGCAGGTTTCTATCATATTAAAACCATTATTTACTTCTTTATTTTTGAGTTCAGAATTTTTTTCGTTTTTCGCCATTTCGCGCGAGCGCGCGCTCGCCCCTTACCCGGTCATCTATATATATATAAAGCGAAGTTGGTTACTTCTTTATGTGAGTTTTGATATTTTTTAAGCTCCTTGAAAATTGAGTGAATTGTCGTTCACGCATTTTTTGTTAGCGAAACTTCATATTATTTTTAGATTTGATCCTAGATAAGTCATAAGAGGCTCTCAAGAATACTTTGCTCGTTTGTTTATGCAGCGAAGTATGAGCGTAGTTGAAAAACGAGTCACAAGCCCCTCGTTTACCAGCGCATTTCTGAAGCTGCAGCTGCATAAGGATTGTCGGGATAAAGCGGGCACCCCGGCTACGTTTGGCACGCGCAATTTATTGAATAAACAATTTTTTTTACATCATCTGTTAAAATAATATGTTTTACTAAGCATCCAAGTACTTTCTCTAAAAAAATGGAATTTAAATATGCTATTTATGCTTAGTTTTTTCACATTAAAACAAGCAACGCAACAATTTCGGTTGCTTCATTATTCGTTATATTTGTTATGCTTGAAAAATTTTGATTTCTTATGAAAATAAATACTTGCGTTTGATAATGCCACGTTGTGGGGGCGACATGAGCATTTTAAGTGTCAAATATAATAAAAGTTTGAAATAATATTAGGAATAGTTATTATGCAACGGGAGTTGCACTGGCCTTGCATGAGTTTGTGCCGAGTCCAAGTAGCCCATAGCACTGGCAATCGTTTACGTGTGCTTATTATGTATATTTTTACTGACTTTACCTCTTTTTGTATGTTTTTAAATTATCACTTTCACAGATGCAAAACAGAATACTGTTCATTGCATTGTGGCAGTGACTTGATAATGATTTCGTTTGTTATAATATGCTATTATAGAAATCGTTTGTTATAATATGCTATTATGGACAATCACGCACTTGTCGATCGGTAGCAGGTTGTAATGAGACTGAAGCTAATTATTCATGTACATTTGCAAGACTGCTTACACAAAGGCTCTACGTTAGTGGAGGAAGCTACTGGTGTTTTATAATTTGATCCGATTCGAAGGCGTATGTGCGATTAGTCATTCACTTCCGATTGTCATTCTACTCTTACGTTTCTTAGCTTCAATTATTATTTATTAATTATATACAATTATAATAGTAATAATTACTGTTATTTTCCATTTTATAAACAAATTGTACCATTCACTAACACTTTGTTGCATCGCGTCTCATTCGTAGGATCATTATTGGATTAAAGACCTGTAATGACCCAGTCACAAGGGTCATAGCATCCTTGCGGCCACAAGCAGGTAAAATACCGGGGCGGCAAATCAGCCCGGTGCAACACCAAGTCCCGAGCGGGCATGCTGGCCGCACATGTACACCGCGGCACGCAATTGTGTGTGTGCGCACACGGATAAAAGCAACGAACGTTAGTGTGCGACTGCACACGTATGCCGCGACGCGCACTTGTGTGTGTGTGCGCACACAGATGAGAGCAACGAACGTTGGTGTGCGACCGCACACGTACATTGCGGCGCGCACGCATGGAGAATGACTCACGCTTGCGACTACGCATCAAAATCGCGATGCTTCTTTCATAAGCACGCGATTTAAGGATGTTCCCTCAGACCTGACCGACAACTTTGGGCATATATCTAAAAAAAATCTGAAAAAATTCATACGCTTTCCTTGACAAATTCTAAGACTCTTTTGTTCTTTTAAAAGTTTTCGTAGAGTTGATAGTTATTGAGATAAAAAATCGCAAAGATTCATTGCTTAAAATTGTTTAAATTTGAATCGTTTATAGCTCGTGAAAAATAGATTTTAGAGAAAATTTACAAGAGCACTTTTTTGTTTAAAATGACCCTAAAAACCTTAAAAAGTGGGTTTCAGGTCAAAAAATAAAAATTTTTATTTTTGCAATGTTTTTACATTAACTTTCCCAAAAACTGTTTGTTCAAATTTTTCCAGTTTTTGAGCTATGTTTTAGAACATACTGAACAATCATCTCCTAGTTTTTGAAAAGATTTTATCGATGCGTTTTTTTATAATCACACAAAATAGCGTCTTTTCGACACGCTAGCATAGGGATCCCATGTTAAAGTACCGAACTTTGATTAATTATATTTCGGAAATGGTTCGGTTAAATTTACTGAAATTTCTCACACATATGAAAAGTACTGTCAATAACATGTGGTTAAAATTTCAAGACCCTTTATCGATAGTCATTTTTTTGAGGGAACTACCTTAATGATCAGCCCGGGCAATAGCTAAATCCCGGATGCCGGCGAAGGTCGTGTCCCGACTTACGCCGATGCTCGGGCAAGCGGGCCAAGTAATTAGGAAAACGACCCGAGCATCCGCTAGAATATTTGTTTATAATCCCCGCAAAAACGACCGGATGCGAAAATGCGCAGACCGCAAGCTCAAGAGGACACATAAGTCAACAACGATCTCCGCCCGAACAAGGGGGATGCCGAGAAACAGCCGGTATATATACCGGGACGTGAGGGAGTCCACAGCTCTTGCCTTTCATAGTTCAGTCATGGCGCATTCACTCAGGGCTTATTCTGCTTCTTCTTTTCACGGCAGTCACGGCGCGTTCACTTAAAGCTCGATCATCCAAGGCTTGTTCATTTCGCGACTTACCCTCAGCCAATCTGTTGCTTGGCTCCGACCAGATAGAATCAGTGTGCTAGTCAGTTATTCGAAAAGTGCGCGAGCCCGTACAGCTGCAACCACCGACGCCGCCGCTCTCACTTGTTCAAAAGTGCGAGACCGCTCACCTACAACCACTGACGTCGCCCAGCACGCCGACGCCGGTTTTTTCAATTTCACGGAAATTTTGTCCTCTTTAAATCCATATATGGAAATTGAAAAAACCGTGTCAATACGATAAATCTAGCCCAAGATAGAAGCATTTGAAAATCGACAAAATTTCGATGAATTTTTTTGTTGCGATAATTTTGTTGCCGAGTGTATTATATCAAAACAAAGCATTTTGAAAATCGCAATCAAAAATTGTAATCAAAATAAAAGCCTACAATCGCCGACAAATAATTATAATTCATTTTTGTATTTAAAATTTAATATAAATAATAAGATAACTTTTTCTAAAAAAGTTTTGTATGCATTGTATGCATCTAGACGATTCATCAAAACGAGTTTTCATGCGCTAATGTTGCCCCGGCCATGCTATGTCGTGCCGCGCCATGGCAAATTAGGGTGTCCACCATGCCTCGGTCTCCCCTACAGATAGAAAAATCCGGTAATCGTCACTAAAGGGTTCACAGTCTTCCCTGAAGTGTCAATAAAGGGTGGGTCGAGCAAGCAACAAAAAACCAAACTCAATGTAGCGAATCGAGTGGAAGCTTCTTCCTCTCTCTTCTTCACCAAGAAATTAAAATGAAAAGAAAGCCAGATCTCACTCAATGATAAAAAAAAAGTCAGCAAATCCAAAATCCAAGGTGAATAAATTAATGGAAGTGCGTGTGCGATCGTGCTTCGCTTTACGCTCTGCGGTATGATACTCATATTTTCCTGCACCTTAAGGTAAAGAGAAGAGGAGTTGAAGATAATTACTAAGATTCATTGTTTTTTTTTTTTTTTGCGTAATCAACAACAGTTTTTTCATTTATTGTTAACCTGGCTACAGATAAAGCTAGCGTATGGAGCGATTTACTGTTTTGGGCTCTAGTCCAATCAATTGTGATATCGCCATGAATAAGCCGATATTTTATGTAAATATTATTAATATATTTTCTTAATGATCGTACGATTGAGACGCAATGCAACAAAGTGTTAGTGAATGGTACGATTTGTCTACAAAATGGAATATAACAGTAATTATTACTATAATAATTTTATATAATTAATAAATAATAATTGAAGCTAAGAAACGAAAGAGTAGAATGATGGTTGGAGGTGAATGAGTAATCGCACATACGCGTTCGAATCGTATCAAATTATAAAACTTTTACTATCGCAATTTTACTATCGCAAATTAACTGGTAGGTCTCTATCTTTCATTTGCGACCTGTCTGTTCTTCGTACGTTGAGCCAACACAAAATTAATTAACATTCTTTAGGGGAGTGTTTTTTAATAAACAAATGCAATATCTCGATTAATAATGCACTTAGCGAGATTTTGAAAAATGCATTGGATTCTGCGTAACGAGGGCTAAATTTGTAAGAGATTTCATTGCCGTAGCACGTTTTAATAAATAATTGTAAAAAATTGTAAAAACGGCAATTTTTAGGATTTTTCGACCTGGAGAATAAACAAATGGACGAAAAAAAAAAATAAAAAAAAATACCAGAATAAAGGTCTCAAAAATGCCTACAGCTTTTGTTTGAAATACTTCATCATAAAACTTATACTTCATCAGTTAAAAATTATCCGAGTTAGTACTCTGATTGCACTGTGTAATTTCATAATGCCAAATAACGTCTATGGTCAAAATTTTTCCCCCTTTTCAAAAGCCCTTCGCAATTCATCGGCTACTCAAGTACCTACAAATCTTCGTGAGAGCAGTTGTTCTTTTTCTATTCAACGCAGCAACTTTTATTAAGAAAACATCAGACGCGAATTCATTTTAACAGGTAGGACGGGTATGCGTAAATCTCGAGGAGATAAAATTTTGCACGTCTCACGTCGACGTCGACTGACAATGAATTATTTTTGGGTAACCGTTGGCGCATCGACTCTGTTTATTGACATAGGGGTAGAGAGAGAGAGCAGACATCGATGTATTTCATCTTTTCCCCCGGTGTTTTTATAACAAATTAGCAGCCATGTTATAATAAGACGCAGTATATGTGGAAGTATAACACCCCTCTTTTCGAATGTTCGAATCACTTCGAGAAGCGCTTCATTTTTTCGCCATTTTCCCCCGACATTTTTGTAACGCTTTTTTTATTAATAACGGTCATTAAATAGTGAAGGCCCATCAAATGACATTATTATTAAAAAAAGGCGTCACGAAAATAATGGAAAAATGTAGCATTTTTACCAGGGATGCTAGTGCTGATAAGAAGCAGCTACCAACCACGCTTATACTGGACTAGGTAAAACGACATCGATGAAGCACCGTCATGCGACCTTTTCGTAACTATTTATTTTCTGTTATTATTATTGATGTATAGGTAAGTCGTCACTGTAGGAGAAAGGGCGAGAATAAAATAATAATATATGAATTTAATTTAAAACAAAAGTTAAGAGTAAAAGACTCGACGTGACTGCCGATATAATCATACTTTTAATATTACATTATAGGTCATACATAATTATAAATATTCAATTATAAAATAATATTTATAATCATACTAAGTTTAATTTTCCTCGCCGTGTACGCGGGACATGCAAGTTCAATCAAAATATTAAATAACTAAAATTAATATAGCTTTGAGTCATCATTAATAAATGTTATTACCAGTTTATGATGGGGTTTCAAAATTTTTGCAATTTCAACATTTTTCCCTATCTGTAAATGTGCGTAAAATGTATATGACAGCTCAGGACTGTGGAGAATTATTGTAGATGATGGAACCGCGTTTAGCAAAGGCTTATAGATGACCTGCATAATTCTGCTCGAACGAGTTTGCTACATACATATTTTTTTAAGAAAAAGATCTCTAGATAGTTACTATTATTTACACATTTTTAAATTCAATTATAAATTTTAAAAATTAATTTGATTAATTATTTTTTATCTAAACCAATCATCAAAAACAAAAATTTTTTGCAGGCCAACTCGTCCACTTATATCGTCTACCTATAGACACATGAAATAAATAGTATTATATTATTTGTATTTTTGATCAATCATAATTTAATAATTCATACGTATATATATAAAATTAATCAAAATACTTGTCGTATTGATATTGTGGGTTCAAAGTACGAGTTTATTTTGCGTTTGTTCTCTTATCTGCACCGCCGATTCGCTCAAAGTTGAATTGATCGCTGTCACTGTTTGCAACCCTTTATTAATTTTATATTTTGCTGCTTGTTTTTACCTCTAATCAATCTTAAATATTTCTTTTGGCATATACAACTCTGAGAGTAAGAGTTTATTGTTTGGGTAATGTATTTTGAACTTTAACGAAGGTGAATTAAAAAACATAATAAAAGAAAAAGAACTGTAATAGTTAAGGTGGCTCATCTTGTCATTTTAATTATGATTCTGCTTTGAGTTTGCTCGACGGCCGATACCAAATCATCCAATTGACTGTTATTATATGACTTATCGCGCGTTTCGAATGTCGGATGCTTGTTTATACGTGAGCTGTGTCGGCCGATAATAAAGCTGTATTGCCTGTTTATAGCCTTTTTTATATGAAAAAGGAAGGTGCTCTCATCGACTTGTGCATTCGTGCATGAAACTGGTTCCAAACTAAAAAAACATCATCCTCTCTCTCAAACGGGGATTTGCATATATTGTCCTGAACGTGCTTCACGCGCACAACTATATCCAAAAAAAGGAGAGGAATGGTTAACCTTTTTTTTACAGCGAGCAGATCGAAGAGGGGATTTTAGTTAGCTAAGCGACGTGCTAGAGTCCCCCTCTCTGAATATATCTCGGTCGTTCTTTTGCTCTGATCAGCAGTTGAAAGCCTCATTAGGTCTTAAACGATTGAAGAGTGTAGATCGAAAATCTATTGAGCATTACGCAAAAAGTTTATATCATTTTGAGGTTCTGTGAGTGGGAATTAGTTAACATTTTTCCGAGTATTGTGTGAAGAGTTTTTAAAGAATACAAGTCCAGTTGAGTTTATTTGAATTGTATTCGAGGTAAAATAATTATATAATATAGTTAAAATTATTAATAATAGATTATGGAAAAATTATTAGATTTTAAGTAAAGATAGTATGATTAAATTAATAGCAAACAAATTAAATGAATTGATTGCATCATAAAATATTTCTTCAAAACTTTTAACAGCTACAACTTCAGATTCAGATAAAAACGCAATACAACGTTATATCATTGAAAAGTTCTCAAAAAAATGAAAAATTTAGTTCCTCGCGTGTCTTAATAGCTGCAAAATTACGCAACGTGTAGCTTAAAAAACAAAAACGTGTAACTTAAAAAACAAAAAGTCGTTTTTCATCCTACAAAGCCACCTATAGAGCTAAAATTTTATTGCAAACCTCCTATTAATATGTACAAGCCTTGACAATTTTCACCTAAAACGATCAATATCGTATGGAGAAATTTTGCGATAAATTCTTTTTGAAGCATAATAATATTTTCTTTACATAATTCAAACTTCATGTTTTAACTGAAAATATCATTTTCATGCACCTACCTCGCGGCTTTCTCTTTTTTCAAGGTATACTAACGTTCCATTGCAAAGTTATGGGCATCAAAAGTGTTTTCTCAATCCGTTTTTTCTAATGCACATTTAATTTTTTCAAAAAATTATCCTTATAAAGTTATAAGCAAATTCATAAAAAAAAACAAAGATATTATTATATATAAATGGAAAATCAGTTCACTAAAAATAGTTATGCAATAATTATTGTGAAATTTATAGGAATACCTCCTGTTTTTGTCTATCAACTTCTGTAACTTGGCTCGTATTGCAGCAATCGAGCTCATCGACGTCTCATTTTAACGGTAAGATATGGACTTAATAATTATGTAATATAGTTTTTATGGCAACTCAATTGTTTATAGTCTAGAGAATGAATCAATAGACCTTTCGTTTTTTAAACAGTAAGACAGGTCGAGATGCGGTCTTTTGCATTCGCCTCGTGAGAGCGTCTAAAAATGTTGTAAACAAAAATTATAAGGTACAAATTGAAAACTGTATCTAAGTGTGAAAAAAACGAATTTTTGAAAGGCTTCTTGCGCCCAGATTTTATCGACTCGCTAAATATCGGTGCAAATGAGTTTTATTTTGTTACTACCATTTTGCGCATCAAAATTATCGCAACAAAAATTATTGTTCCAATGGAAAATTTTCAAAATTTCTTCGTTTGTTTAAAAAAATTAGTTTTAACAAATTGGTGCTGGAAAACTTAGGGGTAAGATTGGTTTTTACATTCAGGGTGTCATTACCGAGGGAATGACGTAAAAATGATCCATTAGACTATTTTTTTAGCCGACGATTTCGCCTCGGCGTAATATTAGCGCTGTGCCACGACGAGCAGTGATAGAATTAAAGTCGTAAAAAGGAGACGCCCCCTCTCTCCCCTCCCCCCTCCTAACTTAGGTTTCAGTTTATTTGGATTGGCTTGCCTGCACTCTCCTCACGCGCTTGCCGTCCACAACTGGCCAATCAGAGAGGGGCGTCATAGCGAACGCGTCGAATCCCCTGTTTTTCGGAAGCCTTCCCTTGAACACGGCTGCTATATCTTCTCGCACTAGCAGGTAGGGAGTCACGAAAGTGGGGAGGCGCATGAGGAGAGTTATGATAGATGCCTCAGTGACGCATGCGCCAAATAGTTCAATCGCACAGCATCACCTCCAGTGCGAATGTTTCGTTCAGTTGCTTACGAGCTGCCGAGAGATTCACATGTTTAAAGAGTTCTATCAAGTAATAAGCAATATTCACGCGAGTGAGTTAATATTGGTGAACATTTTTTGGATATTGTGTGAGTTTGCTAGTGACCTTCGATATTGACTAAGGTGACCTTTTGACTTTGTGGTGAAAAAAAAGGAGAATAGAATTGAACCCAGTGTAGTTTTTTAATTATCATCCAGGTACGATAATTGTCCATAAGCCTTTAAAAAAAAATTATGATCAAACTTACAGTTTACAAATGAAATTAAATTTTATCATTACATTTATTTTAACTATGTCAAGAAAAATATTTTCAAACTTTTACACAATTAAACTTAGTAAAGTAATTCTCACATTTGAGTTTTTAAGACCAGCTATCATTTTTTTGATAGAGTTTTTCAATCTTTAAGCAGTCATATCTTCATAGCTATTATCTAGTTAACTTTCAGACTCTTTTGATGTTTGTATTTTTTTTAAATCGTTTTTTTTCGAAGTGAAAAATTTGTTAATTCGATTATAACTTTTTAACGCCTGAAATGGCTATTTTTGGACTACATTTATAGCGATGAATTACACCGACTAAAAAATGTTTAAAAAACTTTTAGGATATCATTTCATACGTAAAATCATTGAGTTAAAAATTGTCAAAATCATTTTATGATATACAGGTCTTTGAGAATCAAATTTATAATCGCCACATTGAATTTCATAATTATAACTATTTTACAATGAAGTATACATGCCATTGACCAATTCTACATGCGTGAGACGCACGAGCGAACCTTCTTTCCGCGTTGAAATTTGAGTTAAACGATCTTTTTTCTCGAAATTTTATGTTTTTTTTTACAAATTTGGTTAAAACTTTTTATTAAATAAATTTTTGAAAATTCTGACCGTAGATTCGAAAATTACATTAAATTTTACGTATGCAATGATATCTGAAAAGTATCAAAAGTATCTGAAAAATTTAACTGACTACTGTATTTGATAGGAAATTTCCTCAGCTTTCCGATGGTATTATTCAATTTTTCGAAATATCCAATTTTCACCGCGAAAATCGCCATCAAACATTGTGGTCTAAATATGTCGAGAAATTCAATACAGAAAAAATGTACTTTTTGGATTATTTTCGATTTTTTCTTGAGAAAATTAGATTAGAAAGTTTAAAGTAACCCGCATATCTCTAACATTTTTTAAACCCGTTTTATTATCGGTTTTATAGAGATTTTACGAAAATTTGACGAAAAAAAGCGAGGAAAAGTCGATTTTTTGTGCTTAGATGTAATCAAATCGCTCAGCTGACTTGACCAGTCAATTTTACAGGCAAAAATACATAAGAAAATGTATTGTCTAAATTAATTATAGTGATACAACTATAACTGGCAAGCTATCGTCGAGTTTACGATCTTCACTTAATTTTGCCTCACAATTTTAAACTTTGAAAATATATCGAGACCGGTTCCCGTTACTTTTTGGACTTCCTGGGCACGGCTTTTTTCATGTCAAACCCTAAACTTTAAGTTCAGCCTTGAGCCCAGGCAATACCAAAACTTTTTGCAAAAACTGTACACTTTACGGTGTCTTCTCGCTTGCGCTAACTCGCCTCGACTTCCCACCACCAGACCAACAGATGTATATTGCCAATTGTTCCGATTTGTACGCGGACCGAAAATACTGAGTCGAGAATAAAGGAATTTATTCAGATTACTCTTATTAGATCGTACTATATTTCACTCAAAAGAGTATTACGCGCAGATTAATTTTGTGGAAAGTGTCACGAACGCAATCTAATCCTCTTTTAAAAATCTGGACAGTGACGGTTGATTGACGGTGATCTTTCACTAATTTTTAGGGAATAAATTAAAAGATCTGCACATTACGAGCCATGTTCACATTTCGGAATGATAAATATTAGGAATTATGAATATTCGGAATGTGTAAAATTCGGAATGTTTGAAAATCGGAATATTGAAAACGGAACGTAAAAAATTCGGAAAAACAAAATTTCGGAATTAAAAAACTTCGGAAAAATTAAAATTCGGAATCCACAAAATTTTTAGTGGGGAATTTTATAGCCTACATTTTCCACTCAAAATTTTGTGGATTCCGAATTTTAATTTTTTCCGAAGTTTTTTAATTCCGAAATTTTTTTATTCCGAAATTTTGTTTTTCCGAATTTTTTACGTTCCGTTTTCAATATTCCGATTTTCAAACATTCCGAATTTTACACATTCCGAATATTCATAATTCCTAATATTTATCATTCCGAAATGTGAACATGGCTCCACATTACGTATTGTTATATATCCTTTGCTGTAGGTAATAACTTTATTATTTTGATTTAATTGTTAACGTTGCTGTCTGAGGGGAGGAACATGGAATAAGTATAAAATGCTTGAGTGAGGTTCACACACAAGACTTTATTATAAACATAAAAACTTGATATTATTTGAACAAAGCTTACAAACTATTGCGGCAGAAGATCTTGATAATGACGGTCTATCGAGTTGATGAGTGGCTGGGGCTGCTGGTACCCGGCTGCTTGGCTGCTACCTCGAGTTTTACAATTTATACCAATAACTCGTTGCACGCACAGACTCGACTTGTCGTGGAGTATTAATTGCACTTGCTCTCAGTAATGTTAATTAATGTTCTTTGTACAATGTGAAGAATAAACCGGAGTTTTATTTAACAGAAGTTCGCTTTACTGCGAAATTAAATCGATCAGTCTTTGTTCTACTCAACGGTATAGAATGATCTGCCCCGAGGCCAAATTTTTACGCCGGTAATATACTAACTCATTCATGCATCTTCTCGGCGAGAGCATATCTTGGACGTTTTTCCCTCAATAGATAAACTACATGTTTTTTGTCGCTTTTTGACCCGTGGCCAGGGGTCAAGCTCCCGGTGAAAAGGGAACCTGCGAGCGCGTGTGCGACTATGTTTCTTTCTTTGTATCACTTTGAAGTAGGCCACGGGTTTTCCCCACTGTGCGTGTATCTTTCTTTCTCTGTATTCGGCTCGCACACACACGCAGGTACACATGTGCGAGACACATATATGTGCGGGTCCGATCCAACGCTCGGGCGCATGTTGGCCACACACACCCACACATACACTCAAGCGACAATTGGGCCTATGTGCGCTGACGTATGCCCAACACCGGCCTCGAGAAACATAGTGCACATCTCGGCTGTACTGTCTTCTCGCTCGCAATATCAAGCGTCATGCGTCCGTTTGCCGGTATAATTTTCATTATTTTTAATTATTATATTTTAATTGTTCAATACTTTATACTAGGTTATCGGTATATAACAATATAATCTGTCACTATCTGTGGACATAGCTATGGTAGACGTATTTTATGCAAAATTTTTATTTTTGTGGTGAACAAAAATGACAAAAAAAATTAATTTTATCCATATAATTTGATAATGTACGTATAATATCCAGACATCTTTACACGATCATTTTTAAAAGTTTTTTTAGCACTGCATTCTACTTCGGATGTAAAATGAATCTCTTGTATGAATTGTCAAGAATAAAAATATAAATATATGGTGCGCATATGTTATGCACATTAATCTTGAATAACTCTAAAATATCGTGGATAAGGTTTCTATACTAAAATGCGATACTAGTGTAATTGATATTTTTGAATACAACAAAATGATCTTACGATGAACATCTTGGTAAGTGTCATCTCATATACTTCTATGAACTAACCAAAGGTGAAACATTCATCGCTTTTAAAGAGCCACTGCCACAGCGCCACTCTCGTCAAAACGCTTATAAACCGCTTAAACCCCTTTAAACGGATGCTTTTTCTAAACGTGGATTACACTACAAGGAAATCATCTCTTGAAAAAGCAATTGCTTAATGAATAGTTAATCGGTTATTTTACAAAATTTATCTGAACTACTTTTTTTAAAAATGTGACTTGATTAAAATTCCAAATAAACGCATAGTGACTTTCAGTTCCTGAAAATGTAATCAAGTACGAGTATGGGTTTAGTGCACAATACGATAAAAGTGAGTTGAATATTATAAAATACAGAATATTAAAAGATAAATAACGGTTAAAACATGGAAAAAAATTATTACTCAACTGTATATAAAGAATTATACATTGACGTAAGTATAAGAAACTATGTATCAAATATATGATAATGAACTATTGAAAAAATATTCATAAATAACTTTGCATACAGTTTTATAAATTTAGATGAATACAGAAAAATAACACTTTTTTTCAACGATTGAACCCGAATTTTTCTTAGGTAATCCACTTTCAAAATAAGATTAAAATTAATATGGAATATAAAATGCAGGTATTTGGAGAATTGTGTATTAATGTAGTACTGCGCGCGCTCTTTTCTTTCTTATCTTATTTTGACATTTTTCAATACTTAAAGTAGAAAAATAAAAAAAAGAAGATTATGTTATAAACTGTAAAAATATGCGATGGGTAAACTTTTAGCCTCAGCTTTCCCTCGAGGAAACCAATCAAAATTAATGTTAAGCCATCAATAGGTTAATATTACACTTTCTTAACTTTCAACAACACTCGTATTTGCGCGCCACTATAAAACAATTGCAAGCTACTAAACGACCAATCACAGCGCTTGTAAACTGTTCACTCTAAAAACCTCACCACTTTTACAGGATGGAGAGAATAAGACACATATTTACTGTTCAATCGTACGAAAAAGAAATTGACCTATGATCACTGGTAAAAAATTTCGTTAAGACACTATCGCAAAATTTCCATTATGGTCAAGTAAAAGCTTTAGATATAAAAATTGATAACATAGATTTCATAACTTATACTGAGCCTCTATAGGTAATTAACCGTGAAAAGCTGCTGTAAGACAATTATTAGAAGTGTCAAAAATTAATTTTCTATTTCTGTACATCTATTGTGAGTAGATGGGTCAAAATATGAATAATGACTCAACGTCGCGCAGAATTGGCCAAAACCGGCCACGTTATTCAATTTTCATCTCACTATATCATAAAATCTCATTTTACTAAAAAGCGGACATGATCAACTTCCACAAGCAGAAAAAAAGGCACTTGGTCAGCTGATTTCGAGAGTTTCAGCGGGCTACGACACTCCTCGCTTTGATAGTGTACTAAATTACTCGCACAAAAACAAAAAAACGAATTGATATTTCCAAGTTCTTGTTAGAAAACTTCAAACAATAACCAAATTATCCTTTACCTATAATAATAAATTCGTATCAAGCAGAGAAGAATATTATTGATGCGATACAAAGTTTCGCATGATTTTGCGCCTTTTGATTCGCTATGCATGGCTTTGCAAAATAATATTTCTTAGCTCTTGTCTGAATACCTTAGACAGTAACCAAATTATCCTTTACCCATAATTATAAATTCATATCAAGCAGAGAAGAATATTATTGATGCGATACAAAGTTTCGCATGATTTTGCGCCTTTTGATTCGCTATGCATGGCTTTGCAAAATAATATTTCTTAGCTCTTGTCTGAATACCTTAGACAGTAACCAAATTATCCTTTACCCATAATAATAAATTCATATCGAGCAGAGAAGAATATTATTGATGCGATACAAAGTTTCGCATGATTTTGCGCCTTTTGATTCGCTACGCATGGCTTTGCAAAATAATATTTCTTAGCTCTTGTCTGAATACCTTAGACAGTAACCAAATTATCCTTTACCTATAATAATAAATTCGTATCAATCAGAGAAGAATATTATTGATGTGATACAATGTTTCGCATGATTTTGCGCTCTTTTTGCGATTTTCTCGATTTTTGAAAAAGAGCGACATGAGGCCCGTTAGTTACGCGCGCGTGCTAGACCTGTGTCAATTATTGACCAATATCAACCTCGCGATGTATGCAGCAACCACCTAAGCGGGGATGAAGTTAAGGTATATAAAACCTCCGGTAAATGAGGATCGTTAGCTCTGTGGTTCCTCCAATTTTGTGAGGGGCGATCGATCAATTATGCGCAAGCTCTGTAATTTCTGATCTTTTATATGACGTACAGTCATTCGCCATTCGTTACTGTGGACGCTCAGATTTTGAATCTCTCAAAAATGTGATTAAAAGTTCATAGTTGTTCAACAAAAAGTATTGCCCAACGATGTACTTCTGCTCGAATGAGTGCATGGGTGTGGTCTGTAGCAATGATGACACTTGTTAATTATCAATAACTATTATTGAAACCATCCCAATATAAAGTATATTATATTTTTGTAACTGAGCTATCATTGAATCAATTGCGTGGTACCTACATTATAACTAAAAGTGTATCGAAAATATAATATCCATTTTGTATGTGCAAACTCTACAATAAAAGTCTTGTATCAAACCTTAAACGTGTATCTAAGATTTTGGGGCAGTTACATATAGTCCCGACGGAATACATTTTTACTTAAGCTACAATATAAAACGTGCAAGTTCTTTAATCGCGTATTAAATAGATATAGAAGCCAGCCAAAATATGAAAATTTCAATCCAGTTTTCTAAAACATTTACTGAATATCTCTCGAAAATGCTTTATGGCAACCTTCATTTTGATGTTTTTAGGTCGCCATAGAGCTTTTTGGCAAATTATTCAGTAGAAATTTCAAAAAGCTGGATTGAAATTTTGATATTTTATTAGCTTCTATATCCTCTTAAACCAAAATTGTTTTTGTTTTTCATTTTGCCAAATTTTACGCATACTAGACAAAGTTTAGCCCGAAAAGTAATTATATAGCCTTAAAGAGTACAAAATTACCTAAAATTTAAAGTCTTTTAGAACCGAATTTTGTTTTTTCTTGATTATTTCTATTGTAGACGCCTCCAGAGTGATCATGTCGCTTTGGAACCCATTTATTCTGAAAATGTTGACAATTTCCAATAAAATAAAATCTTCGTCTCGCTTTTCCTATTGAGTCTCTCTACATTGAGCTCGAGCTTAATGAAATATTTTGCGATTATTTTATAAATTATACGGAAAAATGCGAAAAATGCCAACTTTGGAATTCTGAAAAAGGGTAGAAGGCCCCAATCGTTTTATCAATTTTCCTATAAATTTCTGACATGGCAAACAATGTGTTCATCATGTTAGATATAGAAAAAAAATTTGACCGGTTGAGTTGACAGTAATCAGCCATATACTGAGGATCGATAAAGTCGTTTTTTTTGTAAGAAAATAAATTTAAAGTAATACAATAAAATGTATATCCTTTCAATTTGTCAGAAACAATCCTAAACTTTGGAAGTGTCAAAATTTTTTTTAGATTTTCTTCTGTTTTTGTTTTGGAAATTTTTAAGACAACTTTAACAGTAATACAATTGCTCTTTAGGCAATTTGTTTATCAAAGTATTTTTGATATTTATCAAGAGTTTTCACGCAGTGGTTCGGTTGAGGAGTCAATAAGTTTAAGTACTTCAGCTAAACATTCATTTGTAACTTTGTAGTCAGTCGAATTATCATGAAGGGATCTAATTAAATAATTAAGTGGCCTTGGTGATGATTTCCTAGCAACCCTAAACTGCTTATTTTAGGTACTTATTGCACAAACAACTATTACGATCTTTATAAAATATAGTAAAATAATTAAATATAAATGTTTTACAGACGAAAGAGATCTGCAATACTACTGCTACTACTACTACTGCTCCTAATTCCGGAAAAATGGATAGCCAAGTCTATACACGAAAACTGCGTAGATTAGTAAAAACAACCAGATTACGAGAAATAGCCAGATTACAAACAGCATTATACAGTTTGATAGAACATTGGGAGGGCGAACTCCCGGATCTCCGGAACTTTTTTTGGCCCACAGAAATCGATTTTCTTCTCACGGAGGATTTGAGGCTCCAAAATTCGAACCTCAACAAAAGTGGAGAAGTCCCCGGTAAAAAAGTCTCGCTCATCGAATTCGTCGTGCGCAGTGGCTACCAGGACGAGCTCTGCCACGACGAAAACAAAAAACCATCACTGTTTCGTGCCACGGCGCTTCTCTACGCGGCCCAGCACAGTTTCCCTACACGGGTCTTCCACGATCTGTTCCGAATATACAACAAATTCGACGTGAACTACGAGGATAAAAAGTCGGGAAAAACGCATTTCCACGTGGCTTGTGAGTTGGGACTGTACGAGGTCATGGAGGCGTTCCTCAAGTTGGGCCAGGATCCGAATTACCTCGGGCAATCGAAATCGATCGATCCACCGCTGTTCTTGGTCATAGAGAAGGCCTTGTACGAGCCGCAGTTAGTCAAGCTTCTGCTGGAAAAAGGCGCTAATCCGAATCTGTCCTGCAAAGACGGAACGACTCCTATGCATGTTATTGGCGTGACGGAGAACGCTTACGATCTGGCGGAGCTATTCTTCAACTTGTGCGAAGGCAACAATATTGTTGTGCACATAGATGCCCGACACAAGAACGGTGATACACCACTACACATGGCTCTGAAGAACAACAATTGGGAGATAGCTGAGCTGCTACTGAGACGAGGCGCCGACCCAAACGCGGCTAACATGGAAGGATGTACGCCTCTGCACGTTCTCGCCTGGAAAGAATGCAATCATAACGTGACGAAGGTGTTGCTGAATTTTTGCGATGCCGAGGATCGGCCCCTGCGCATCGACGCTCGTGATAATGAAGGGCTGACACCGTTGTACACGGCCCTGCTCCATAAGAACGGAAAGATGTTTGAAGCGCTACTAAGACACGGCGCCGATCCGAATCAACCCACCAAAAGGAGGTGGACATCTCTACACCACATCTGCGGAGGTAACGAATACGACCAGTGGTGGGCGAATACGATGTTCAAGTTTGCTGGAGATAGGGTGCGAGTCGATGTCCAGGACGAGAAAGGCGACACGCCGTTGCACCTGGCCGCGAATTCCGGCAACGGAGAGTTGACCAAGCTCTTGCTGACGGTAGGCGCCGATCCGAACGCGGCTAACATGGATGAATGTACGCCTCTGCACCTTCTCGCCAGGAAAAAATGTAATCATCACGTGACGAAGGTGTTGCTGAATTTTTGCGATGCCGAGGATCGGCCCCTGCGGATCGACGCTCGAGATAGCGAGGGGCTGACACCGCTGTTCACGGCCCTGCTCTGGAAGAACTCGAAGATGTTTGCGGCGCTGCTGAAACGAGGTGCGGATCCAAATCAGCCCAACGAATGGGGGTGGACACCTCTGCACTACATCTGCGGAGATAACAAATACAACCTGTGGTGGGCGAGTACAATGTTCAAGTTTGCTGGAGATAGGGTGCGAGTCGATGTCCAGGACGAGAAAGGCGACACGCCGATGCAACTGGCCGTGAGCTCCGGCAACAGAGACTTGATCGATCTGCTGCTGAGGTGAGGTGATGATCCGAACGCGGCTAACGTGTAGGGATGGACGCCTCTACAAACTCTGCATTGTCGTTATCGTTTAGTAATATTATTAAAGTAAAATAAAAATATTACTTTTGCGTGAGTACTTGTCTTAATATGTTTGATTTCATTACTATTATAGCTAAGTAATTAATAAATGGTGGATTGAGATTGAGAGTTTCAAAAATTTTAAATACAAAAGTATTTTAAATTTAGACTCAAAAGAATCAGACTGTCATACTTGCCCTTATTTAAACTTTTGAAAAAAGTATTACCACGGTTTGGAATTATTCTATTGTAAACATTTCAGTAGGCTATTGGTTTGAAACAAAAAATTGTTAGTTTGTTCAATACTTGACGTGACTTATTTGATTTCAATAATATCATAGCCAAGAAATTGATTATCATTTACGATTTAAGATTACCAATTGAATAGTTTAGGAGCATAATTTAAACTTGAAAACGATGTAAGTTTTGAAAAAATTTGTTTGTATGCAATAGAAATTTCTTGAAATAAAACAGATAGTGTAAATACTTCTCACGAAGTAAATACACTTAAATATATAAAAAAAGGAACATAACTTATTACTTAACACAGAAATTTAAGAATAAGGTTTAATTTTCTTCCTCCAACGCATCTTTTTCTTTTCTTCCTCCTCTTCGCTGACGTAAATTCTTAGTTACTACCTGGAGAAAGTCATCGCCAAGTCCGGATTTTGACCTAGTGCGCCGAGCAGGTTACTCGGGGTGATATTTCCGCGGCAAAATCACGGCTTTCTGGAGAAAGCCATTGTCGATTTCTTATATCAACCTGCGATGCTCCGAGTGGTCATTCTAGGGTAATATTCTCGTGTAAAACAAGTAATTTTGTAGAGAAAGTCATCTTCGAGTTTCAACTTCGACCTGATGCCCCGACCGGGCTACCCAGGATAATTGCGAGAATCTTGATGTCGAGAGAAAAATCTACATTTATCGTTTAAATAAAACTCATACATATCAAATCGATGCGCAGCGTCTATACATAGATACATTTAGCCTAGCCCTATTAATCAATTAAATCAATGATATGAAGTTGGCCGTGAGACTACGTGAGACCGCGTGAGACCGCGTTTTGCGTAAGAGCGTTTTTTCGTCGGGAATTTTTTCTTTTATCATTCGTAGTTAGTTAATACTGCGTTTTTCGGGGACTATGAATGCACTATTTGGTTGGTCACTTTTTACGAGGAATCGATTTACCAAATCAGAATTATCGTATCTTTCCTAGATTTTAAATAATAACGTTAGGCTGTTTTCGTGGGTTCTGAAAATAGCGATTCTTGACATATATGAGATGAGATGATGATGATGGCGATGAAAATAATGAATGAATGAATGAATGATGATGATAATGATGATGAGGAGCGTGGAGTGACGCTGCTCTCGCCTGCCATACTTGCCATTCTCTCTTTATTATCTTGCGCTTTATATCATAATGCTTTTTGTCAAGCGTATTCTGGTAACATAGACTTTCGTACAAGCGCTGATAATTATTCATATTGAGGTTTTTGTAAAGTTATTATAAAAATTGCTCAATTTTTGAAACACGATCGATAAAGCAGTACTCAAAATACCACGTCAAGAAAAAGTATTGGAAAATCATAGGAGTTCGAAAGGGAATGACTTCGCTTTGCTCAGCATATAATGAAACTTTATGCTCAGTTCTAAAAATTCTTTGATATTTCTGTTTCCCGTTTACTGATTGGACACTCAAAACCACATTTTAAGTCCACGTGGAGAGATATAAGAAGTGGAGATAGTCTCTTACACAGCTGCCTCTCTCCTACGAACTATTAGAAAATATTAGTGGATGTTCGCGAGGACTGGAGAAAAATCAAACTGGCAGGTGGTCAGATTGTAAGGCGTAAGTACCGCTTGATGTCTCAAAGAGTACAGTATAACTCAAATTAGTTTTTTTACTCAGGAAGTTAGACTTGTTACTAATATAATTATGGAAGTTACTAACATAACTATGGATTCACGAATCTCTATGTTGTACATTGAAAACGCGTTTGTTTTCGAAGAGGAAAAGGCAAACATAATTTTTGAAGAACTTCCGAAAAATTCAATGAGTAATCGTGACGTGACAGTATTAGTGATACTGATTCTAACCAATTTCTCTATGGCAAAGACAAGAGTTGTGCACCCAATTCAACTGACCCAGATTTGTAATGATGTAAGTTAATCGTTTGATCTTAATATTTTAAAAATTATGAACATTAGAGAGTACTAACACAGTGTCAACTTATTCTAAAAAGGCGTTCTGGTCTTTATTCTCTTTGACGCATAAAATAGCCCCCTGTTTGGTAACTCGTTACAATTATTAATGAAATATGAAATAACGCAGTAGTAAAATTTGAACCGTTTGTACCTGAATATGCAGGTTAATTAAGGGCTAACAGGGAGTTTAATTATTTATCATTTTTCAATTACAGTCCTAGGCTATAAAAGTGAAAAAAAATGTTTTTTTTCAATAACACAAATGATAACCCTTTTCAATCGCCTATTTGAAAGTATTTTGTCAAGTTTGATACTTAGAAACAATTGAGTACAATAATAATGAGGGTATTGGTCCTCAACGCAATCTATACGCATATCTAAGCTACCTGTCGTAGAAATCCAAGAGTAAGCATTAATCGATGGTACCCCAATTGGTTTCATTTTGTTCGATAGCCAATTGGCCATGGTCGCAATCAAAAGCTAGCCATAAGATGAACTGCAGCTACTTGTACATATAACAAAGTGAAATTAATTTATGGAAAATGATAAAAAATGAATACTAAATTCAAGAAAATTGTACACGGGAGTAGCTACAGTTCATCTTATGGCTAGCTTTTGGTTGCGACTATGGCCAATTGGCTATCGAACAAAATGAAACTACATAGGCTCCTTTAGCTGAATGCTTGATCTTGGATTTCTAGGACAGGTAGCTTAGATATGCGTATAGCTTGCGTCGAGGACCAATACCCTCATTATAATTGTACTCAATTGTTTCTAAGTATCAAACTTGACAAAATACTTTTAAATAGGCTATTGAAAAGGGTTATCATTTGTGTTATTGAAAAAAAACATTTTTTTTCACTTTTATAGCCTAGTACTGTAATTGAAAAATGATAAATAATTAAGCCCCCTGTTAGCCGTTAAACACATTTCAGTGCAAATATCAGAGCAGCAGTTTTCCACGCCTCAAATTCGTAGTGGTACTTTATGTGACAATTTATACATTTACTTACAGAAGCCTCGAACTGACGCGTCGCGAGCATTGGTGATTACTTATAACTTGTATTCTATTTTTTTTATCTCCAATGACGCAACACTTATTGAGCATTTGCATTGATTTTATCTACGTATGTTAGTATCATAGCCGAATATGTTTAAGAATACAGTAGCTAGATTAAAGGCCGCGAACAATATGAATTTTTATTGATGTTTCTGTTGTTTGATTGATTTTTTATTCTAAAATGGTATGTATTATCTTATGTTTTTAGAGGTGACTCAGACACAGAAATTGTGTAATCTATGTTACTAATTTACTTTGTTTACTTTGTTACTTTGTTTACTTTGTTTACTTTGTGTAATCTATCTTACTAATTTTGTAATCTATGTTGGAAAATTCTCATTTTCTCAAGGTGGAAGGATGTTCAAAATTGTAAGATTCGACCGCAGTCAAATTTTCGCGCTTAGTGTGTTAGATTAGAGCCTTTTGTACACTGTCCGTGTACTAATTTTGTCCTTTTCGAACGGTATGGGACTTGTATAAGCATACGACGTTCCGTAATTCAGTGGACAAAATTAGTCCACGCACAGTATTCCGGTACTGCGTTAGCGACCGAGCACTGCTCACTTTGCTTTGAGACGCAAGATTACAAGTTTTTTTTCTCCACCCATAATATTACATTTTTCATCAATAAACTGTTTCATTTAGTTTAATAGACGCTAAGCATACCTTAGGTCGCTGCAGTCTCTTTAAATAATGTCCATGAAAAATTTTCGATCTTGAAACCCAATATTCACATGCACGTGCGCAACTCGTCAGCTGTCTAAAGTGTATATTTTCAAACTATGGTATGTTGACACTTTTTCGCGCGGTTGTCTGAACTTCGTTAGGATCATGAACCGATTTTTACAGCGTAAAAACGAACTAAAACGACTTTTGTGTAAATAAATGTCTTATATCGTCACGCTGTAAAAAGTAAGTAAAGAATGAGAGAAATATTTCTTTTGCATCCTAAACATACGGCAAAGTTGTATTTTAGTGTTTTCTTTCGACAAACCGTTCATATAGCGTCTGATATTGTTGAATGTCTATGTCGCCACGCAAATGTGAAAATGCTTCTATCTATGTCTATTTTGATTGTACCAAGACGAATTTTTTTCGATTTCTTGGAAATTTTGTCTTCTTTAAATCCATATGTATGTATTATGTATGAGTTCAAGTCAATATCGAGTTACTAGTAGTGTTTGAGCGCAACACTAAAATTTACTGAAAAATGGACTACAGTAATTAGTTGATCGAAATCTAAGATACGCCATCGCAAAGTAATATTTTCAACAATTCCTAAGCATTTTACGTACACAAATGGTACTTTTGAAACAACTTACAGGTTGCAGAAATAGTCGTAGAGAGCTCTATTTTTTTAAAATTATTTATGGAAAAGAGTTCTTTGCTATGGTGTATGTGAGATTTCGATTAACTTATTACAGTAGTCCATGGACACGTTTAAGCAATCAATTTTTTTCAGTAATTTTTAGTGTTGTGCTCAAACATTTTTGGTGATTCGATATTGAATTAAACCCATACATAATAAATATTTTTTATTAAGCACCATATTCAAGGGCTAGGAGAAAAAAATACCTTGCTTGGCTAATTATGCTAATAATCTAATCATAATTATGAATAGATTTACCTATTTTATCTAGTAAAAATTTTAAGTAGTATTTATTTTTTGAATACATTCATATCGTAAAAGATTTAGAAAAATGTAACTATTGTGAATGCTTTTATTTTTGAAATTGAAAACTACCGAGTTAATAAAAATATTTTTAACTTTCCTTTTTTTCAAATAAAATAATAAAGGACAAATTTTCCAGTCAAGATTATTCATTTTTTTCTCATTTTCGCCTCTTTAATTCCCACTGTAAAAATTCTCTGCATGCAAATAATGATTTTGAGCAAAAGAAAAGTTACTTGCTACAAGAACTTACTTGCTACTGTCTTCGTAAACACTGTCGATTTATATTCGTCAAAAGTCGGCAGCAACAGTTGTTAAATCCCAAGTGTGGGATAGCCATAACTGAAGAGTTAGAGGAAGCTAAAAATTTTTAAACGTTATAGGTTGGATAAATAAGCCTATTGAAAATTATTGGACGTTGAAGTTACTTTTTTTGTTCACTTTAATTATTCAAATTATTTAAATTTCTACATTAAGTATAATCAGTTTAATATAATATATCTCTACGATGTATATATTGGGATAAGAGAACCTCTTTGCCTGCCGCCGCCATATGCATTTTCATTATGTACATTCATGTAAATGCTACGTCGTTTATGTTATTTTTCATAAATGCCCGCCATCGCCCTCTATAGTACTAATATATAATTTTATTTTACTACAAAAGATAATTTTTATCTCCTTTTTAAGAATGTAACTCACTTTTCACTTTGTAAGCATGAAAAATTTTATTCCTGAGTGAATTTCCTGAGGCCACCCAATGAAAAATACAAGTCTATTACATATGATTTTACTAATATTTTATCTCATTTATTCATCTTATTAAACTTAAAATTTTAATTGTTAATTGTGTCATACCTCCCCCTTTTAGAATGTAACCCAATTTTTATTTTGTAAGCATGAGAAATTTTATTCTTGAGCAAATTTCCTGAAACCACCATTGAAAATTACTCATAAAACCCTTTACAAGACTATTTTATACTACTTTTCGTGCAAACTTAACTAACCTTATGTATCTGTATCGACAATAAAAAATACTGTTCTGTTCTATTTTGTATCACATATTAAAATTGAAAAATTAATTGTTATTTGTGTCATACTTTTACAGGATAAGCCAGAGTATCATCAATCATCAACCGATGAAAGGAATTATTTCATTTCAAATGACTTTACTACAAACGCTTATACTATAGATTTCCATAATAACTCCATTGGATATAATCATACCATGAGTTGACGTGGTTGTGTAAGAATATATTATAATCAACAATTATTTCGAAGTACTGAATGTTACGTTTTGATTTACAGGTGAATCACTATGATGACCTTTCAGAGAATACACAGTCCCCTGACGAGCAAATAATATGTGAATTTGAGAGGCACGAAGTGAAAATTTTCAGAGATTAAGAATAATTTTCAAATGACAAAATGGATGACCAAGATATCGTATGCGTTCATGAGGTAATATTTTTGAACCCCGAAATGTTTGATGTAGCATCAGAAAATAAATTTACAAATACCGAGACCGCTGAAGTCTTTGAAAAATGGGAAAGAGGCCAATGGGAAAGAGTTTGATGACAATAACGGAGGACAAATTAAGAGTAGCGATCCGTTTATCAATTGTTATGGAAAGGAACAACTTAAAAAAAATAAAGATATCAAGCGTAAAAATTTGACCATTCATGAATGTGATTTATGTCACAAAACATTCCGACAAAAATTATACCTTGAAGAACATGTCAACGCAGTGCATATGAAACTTAAACCTTATGAATGTTATATATGTCACAGATCATTTGCAAGAATAAAGTGTCTCAGGACTCATGTCAATATGGTGCATAAGAAGATGAAACCTCATGAATGTTATATATGTAACAAATCATTTGGATATAAGAGTTACCTTAAGACACATATCGGTGTAGTGCATGAAAAGTTGAAACCTTACAAATGTGATATATGTCACAAGCCATTTGGAGACAAAAAAGTGGTCAAGAAGCACATCAACGCAGTGCATAAAAAATTAAAGCCTTATAGATGTGAAATATGTCAAAAAACATTTGGATTATCATGTAATCGTAACAAGCATGTAAGAGTGTGTCATAAAACATTCAGAAACATTTAGTTCAAAATTGAGGAGCGCGCTTCGCGCATCCTCTGGCAAGTATGGCAGAGAGAGCAGCGGCGTAAGCTTCCTCGTATACATCGCGATTGAGTTTTTCGCATCCCGCGAAAACTATTTTTCACTCTAAATTATACTCACAGTTAGAATTTTTCTATGATGTTTTCAAACGAATGCAAAATTTTTTCAAGAAGTTTATTTGCTTATTCTAGCTAAGTACGATTTATTGATTTTTAAGTATTAGAAATGCGAATGGTGATGAAAAAATCGCTTCGTTTAAAATTTAAAAGTGAAAAGATTGATATTTCACTAAAGTCTACGCACGAAATAGAAATAACGTACTGGCTTTTGTTGATACTTTTTATGGATAATAAGAAAAATCCATTACTTACAGTGTGTCAATATTATCGTCTAAATTGTTTTAGTACAGGCATACCTCCTTATACGCGGCTTCGGTATACGCGGTTTACCCTTATACTCGGATTGCCAAATGCGACGATGTCTCGTTATTCGCGGATAAGTTCACGTTATACGCGGTTCAAGACGGTCGAAAATGTCCAAAACTCCACTCAAATAAAGGAAAGTTATAAATTTGGTTGAAAACGAAGAAACCTCAAATCGTTCGTTGGCTCGGTGAGATCGCAGACTTTGAATATGAGATTAGGCATCGTAAAGGGGTAAACATGCAACACGTCGATGCATTATCACGTGCTCCCGCTCTTATGGGAGGCCATCATAATTTCATACATTTTAAGCCATAACTTTTTTATTAAACAACACTTTTCCGTCCGGGGTGGGCCGAAAGTAAAAAATTGTTATTCTTACTGTCAGTCTAATGAACACGTTGAAATGTAAGGGTCGTATTATGGAACGCTCACAACAGTCTTTCAAATTATGGGTACTCGTGAATTTCAATCACTCGACCACATAAAGAAACATTCGTATTCGGTCGGACAATTTCCTAAAACGTGTTTGTCAACAATAAAGTACTCTTATTGTGTTATTACTTGTGAATCTTATCATCTTAATTGTCCGAAAATTTCTTTTGAATAGAGAATAGAGACGAAAAGGAAAATTTAACTCGTACTTCATTGAAATTATTATACGCGCAGATATTTCTATCTGCGATCTGCGGCCTTGTACCATCGGTAATTTACCGCGAGTCTTGCTAATTTGTATTTTCACCTTATAATATAAACACGTGCATTGATAATCACGATAAATCTGTTCTTGATTAATTGTTTTGGATTTAAATTTTGAATCAAGCAAATTTGGGTGTTATGAAGAAACATAACGATAAAAAGAAAAAGCTGGCGAAAGTAACATCTCGCGGAAAAAGCGTGGTTAAAGCTGTCAAAAAGCCAAGGCCAAAAAGGAAAAAGTATACGAAGGGAACACTGAAATATCATCTGAGAGCTTGTGACCACATTTTACTGACAACACTGTCGGCTGCATCAGGAATTCCAATTGCTACATTGTCAAGAAGAAAAAACAATTCAAACAAGTTAGCTGTAAAGGCTGGTGGAGGTATATCCTTTTTATACATGTATTTATATACACAAATGTATGTTATTATTTGTATGTACATAAATTGTTGTTCTCTTTAACTCTCCAGCTCCAGTTTTTCCATTGGAAATAGAAGCTAAAATAAGGTAGTGGATCATATACAGAGGCGAAATCGGGTTTTCTGTAAATTCGACCCATCTGCTCGACACAGTAGCTGCTTATGTAAAAGCACAAAAACTGGAGACTCCATTTACTGATGACAAACCTGGCAGACATTGGTTTGCTTGTTTTCGTAGACGTAATCGAGATTTGTCCATTCGAAAAGCTCAACGATTGAATCGTGCCAGAGGTGGCGTTGCTAGAAAAGACATTGAAGATTGGTTCTCATCAAAGACAAAATATTTAGAAAATAAAGGCATTAAATATGTGGAACCAAGTAGAGTCTTCAACCGCGATGAGATGACTGTAGCTATGTGCCCAAAAGCTGAGGACATCATCACAGCCAAAAGTGCTCGTACAGTTTATTCAATTTGTGACGCAGATAAAGCCTATGTTACTGTATTATTTATGTACAGTGCAGGAGGTGTACAAGCACCTCCGATGATCATGTATATAATTACAAAGAATCAGTACTTCTAGCAGTAGTAAAAAACTCCCGAAAGGTATGGACCATTGGATTGTCGGAAAACGGATTGATGACTACTGAATCTTTTTACGAATATATAATAAACATATCCATGGCTAATCAAAAAAAAATCTAGAAGAAAACTTAAACTACAGCAAGAAAATAAAACAGAAATGATAGAAGATGGGATTAAGTGTATTCAAGCAAAAATATATTCTATTAGCAAAATTATGAAAAAAGATAATATTGAAAACTAAATTTTCAAAGTATATATTCTATAAATACTAATGTTCAAGTACTAATGGTTCAGCACTGATGTTCAAGTACTATTGTTTTAAGTATTAATGTTTTCAGAACTAATTTTTTAAATGTTCATTTTTTAGAGAATTCAAAAAAATCTATTACCTTTTAATTACAAATCTGTTTTAAAATTTATCATTTCATCATTAAAAATGTTCCGATAAGAAAATGTACTAAATTTCAAATCGTTCTTGTACAACTTATGTATGTACCAAAATCAAAATGACAAAATGAAATAATCCGGACACATGCCTGCGCCAGTGTTCCAAATTATGGATATCTGGTTTTCTGATTTAAAACTCATATAAAAATTTGTTTCGACATTTTTTCTGCACAAAGGTCGTGAATTTATGATTAGAAATGATTATTACGTTGATATGTACGAATTCAAAGTGTTGGAAAAGCGTCATTATAAAAGTACACGCTTTTAAAGTCAATTGACCTAATATTAATATATGTGTCAAAAAGTTTGAAAAATTATCTATTATGAGATGTTTTAAAACTCTCTTTATCATGATCATCGGAGCTCATTAAAAATGAATATAATCAGTTTGATTTCTCGAATGTTGTACATCTGCAACCTTGAATCATGACGTATGTTAAAAATATCCCTACGTAATAAGCTTGTCTTGGATAAAAAATGCTAGACTTGATCCAAAAGACGCAGATAATAATACTTTGATTGCTGTATATTATATTTTGGTTCATTTACAAACAAGAAAATTTGTTCTTTTTTTTATAAATTTTTAAAATATTTTTGAAATAGTTTTTATATTTTCACCGAGAACAAGATTATATTTAATAAACTTTTTTTTGTTATTTTATTGAGCGAATATGTTTAATGAAAGGCAATATACTTTGCAGAAGGGAGAAATGAGAAGTGTTCGTGCCTCTAGGCTGCGTACAATGGTCCAGGAGCCAGTTCAATGTAGGGTAGCGGCTCTCGATAATGATGCTGGTCCAGGTAAACATGTTTATCTAATATTTGTGAGTTATTCATTCATTGTTTTGACATCGTTAGGAATACCTTTTCCGTATTGCATACAATTTGAAATGTTTTATTTTTTACCCATATTTTAACAAATATGATCATTTGCGAAAAAAATTTTTCAATGGCGTTGACAACTTTTTTTTTAAGTTAATCTAGATCGAATGGAAAAGATATTAACTATTTCATTACGTCAAATATTATTCTCATTGATAATTGCAATAAAACCGCTCCTAAATAAGCTTTTTATGTGCTCTTATCTTTTTACAACTACGTCTAACCTTGAAAAATAAAATTCTGCAATCGAAAGATGTAACTTGATCAGTTAACTTTTGTCGCTTGCACGATTTACTTTTAGTTTTGGGTGTGATTTTAAGCTACTTGGCTAAAATTTATGTAAAAATTTTTCTAAAAACTTATCATTTGAAATTATAATCTTTCTTATTACAGTCCTCGATGATCAATTGGATCCTGCTCCTGCTCTGGACCCTGCACCTGCTCTTGCACCTGGCCAGGGAATGCGAGGTAGAGCACTAATAGTTCCACTGCCACAGAGAAATCAAGCAGAAGCAGCCGACGATGAGGTTACGGTAATTGGAGTTGTGAGAGGCCAGAACATTGTTAGGGCGATTCAGGATGAGGCTGACAGTGACAACGATGTTATCATCGTTGGCGCTATGTTCGGAGGCGAGAATCGTGTTAGGACTGGCGGTGACAACGACGTGATCATCATTGACGATGAGACTGAAGACGAGAATCATGATATCGTACCCGAATCTGCAGAAAATGCACCAGCTGCTGGAGGAGTAAAAAGAAGACGTAACAATGGTTAGCACGCAAGTTTATTATTTCACAAGCTTTTTCCATTCAACTTACAGGGTATTTTAATTCTGAGTGCACTTTATTTTTTACGTTGCAGCTCAAGGTAAAAGGCGAAGACGTCCAAGAGGAGGTATCACAGGACGTAAGTACAAATTTGATAATATAAACTTATGCTTACTGATGATAATTATTCATAAAAATTGCACCACCTACCATTATCATTGGAGCCCGGTGAACATGCAGCTCATGATTACCCGAACTTGAACTTATGAAATACTCTCGAATTTGATACGGCTAGCTTTTCTTACTCTTCCAAAATATAGCGCTGTGAATCTTACGGTACAATTGAGTCATTTGGATAAATCTTCAATAAACTGTTCAATTCAGACCAATTTTACTTCGCTGTCCCTTAAATAATGAATTTTTTTTCAATTCAAATATACAACTTCTAAACTGCTGTAAAATATTTTCCCTACTTTTAGACTTCTGTAGGAAAAAAAATCATAAACTGGTGTAGTTATAGTTTTTAAACGAATCTTTAACTACACCCGTTGAAAAATATGCAATCATATACACCATGCTAAATAGTATATAATTTCTCCCTCAAACATGAAATTATGTATGCCTAGAATGTTTTAATTCTTGTTTCGGGGTTAAAATATACTCTCGTGAAATTTTAATCGATGAGAATTTATGAAATTATAGGATTTTTGGTAAAAATAATGTGAGTTTTCCATGCAAGCTTGGGAAATAGCGAGATTCAAAGTTTTGGCCATTTAACATTGAATTGTAGGGGAAATGGCAGTTTTTCGTGTACCGTGAGCTCAAATCCCTTTACAAGTTAATGAAATTAATTTATGTTTATAGAAAATCTCATTTTCAAAAGATATTAAGAGTCCAACACATTTCACCTATGATCTGCAATGCTAACGCTGTGCACTGCCTAACTCATTTGCAGCCTTGCGCATACGGCGTTTTAATACTGAACCAATTTGCATTGCTAAAGCCTCTTGAATTTATAGTCTTATTGGTATTTTTTTAGCCGTTGTACGTATGCTAATTTTTATTATTAACGGCCAAATGCTCGCCCCTTTCCCAATTATAATTTCGATTACTTAATTAACGTTCCATTGTAATTCTCTCCTACGTCGTTAAATGGCTTCTTTATTTTCGATTTGTAAGTTTTTATGGCAAAAATTCGGCCGTTGTATGATTAAAAAGTGATTTTCATCGACAATTATTACATGAATTACTTATTTTCAGGTTGCATCGTTTGCTATGAACATGAAAAAGTGCAGAAATTATGGCCCTGTAAACACAGGATGTGCGTCCATTGCATCCCACGATTAAAAAAAAAAATATGCCCTCTCTGCAGGAAGGACATCGAATCCTGGCTCCCACCCCATTTGATGGCCAACCAAGCTTTTGCGCAATAAGCACCCTAGATTCCACCTTAGAATTTAGATGCTTAAAGAGCACTCATCGCAAAGAATTAGTATCAACTATCGAAAAAAAATTAATTTTTTGAAAATGTTATGTATCTTTTAGCCAATTATTAACAATTAAATGATCTTTTTCACTAAAAGTATACGTATTTGACTTTAAGGTGTGTAATTTTGACTCTACTTATTGCCAATTTAAAAATTAATCTTTCTGCATCGGTTTGTCAATGTGTGGTCAGCACCAACCAAGTTGTTTATCAATGGTGCTCGATTACTAGGCCATACAATTATTTTGTTGTAATCAAAAATATCAATTTTTATACACGAGTATCCCATTTTAGTGTTGAAACCTTAGCCTCAAAATTTTACGGTTATTCGATATAACTGTGCATAGCTTAATTGCACAATATACTTATATTTTCATTTCCAATAATTGTCAACAAATATTTTATACACGAGATTCATTTTACTCCATTATTAGGACTCAGTACTAATAAAAACGATAAAAAACGATCGTGTGAAGATGTCTGTGCAATAAATTTACTTTATCAATTTATACGTTTAAAACGATTTTTTTACATTTTTATGTGCCTTCTTCCACAAGGCAAATTAAAATTTTGCATAAAATGTGCTCACCGTTACTACGTCCAACAAATATTGCACATAATTTTTTTTACGCGTAGAATGTTATTTTTTGCAGACTTTCACTAATTTTACAATTTTACTCATTTTTAGAATAAAATTCATGTACTGTGTATAGATAATGTAATCATAACTATTTGGATAGTTATATTCCGTTTTCAGTTTTCAAGCGAAAGACGCATACTCTGTCCGAGATTATACTGGCTTCTTGGCGGAAAATAAACGCTCACTCTAGAGAGTAGAGAATATGGTTTTCTTATACAAATCTAGTATGAAGACCGTCTGGCTACACGGAATTAAGCTGCAGGGTGCGATCGTTAAGTAATTTAAGTGTTTATCTAATGTAACCTCATATCTTGATCTTGTACAACAATTAGCGCGTAGTTATATGAGATGAATTTTATAATCAAATGAATTGTGCAAGAATATTACTTCTAAAATTTCTTCGGCAAAATAACTCACATGGTGTACTTTCTGATATACTTATAGTAGTCATATATATTCCTAAAATATGACTGTTAATTAGTTTTTAAATGCGCACAGATGTGCAATATTCAATTCCGAGGAGCAGACCTCGTTAATAAACCAAGGAACATCTGACCCGGATGTTAGAACCTTGCAAGGGTCCCTGTTCGGGGAAACGAACAAACAAGTTCACATCTATCACATGACTCTATCAGTGTACAATGATGTGCGTGGTGTATAAAAAGCAGCTTTGTTTAGATGGTCGATACACGTGAAAAGTAAGATCATCACCTAATGGCAATATTTTGCGATTGCAAAATCGTGCCTCTAATAATAAAATAAGACTCTGACACCGAATGAATTCTTAAGAACGTCGAATCGGAAGGGTTTATGACTATCATGCACTGTGTTTATGTGTTTTTTTCACATTTGTTATGTGCTTTTGAATATAAACTTCAAGTGGTGTGTTGCAATTATGCACTATTCCTGTAATTATTTAATATATTTTCGCATCCGAATCTGTTCTTATAAACTTTGTATCTGAAGAGTTTGCTTCGATCAAAAAATCTATTATAGTGATTTTCGATGTCTTATTTTCATCCAAATGATGAAACAAATTTCACATTCGAAGGGTTTCCTACGATCATGTATCAATTTTTCATGACCTAGCAGGTCATATTACCTATTTTCTGAACATTTTGTGACAAATTACTTACTCAAAGGGTTTGTCTCTATCATGTACTGTCTCTATGTGTTTTTTCACATTTATTATGTGTTTGTGAATATAACCTACAAGTGATATGATGTAATTGCGCAAGTATTACTGTAATTATATTCATACATTTTCGCATGCGAATTTATTCTCAAAAATTTGTATACGAAGGGTTCGCTTCGATCATAAACGCTGTTAAAGTGTTTTTTGACGTCTTTTTTTTGTTCAAATTATTTGTGACAAATTTCACATTCGAAGGGTTTTTTACGATCATGTAAAAATTTTTATAATTTATCCTAAAAATCCCCAATTTTCAATGTATCAATATTTTGAAAATTTCGGAGACACATAGAATTTCTACGCAAATCGCTATTACGAATATCTTCTTGCGGCAAAGTTCCTCTTGAATGTTGGGCTTTACCTGAAGCTAAAATTTTGCGAGATTATTCATACATTATTTACCTTATTATTTACCTTTATACGACTGTCACAGCAAACCAGGTAGCCACTGGGCGCAGAAGTCAAAACCTTCAAAAATAAAATATTAAAAATCATTAGAAAAAATTTGGTGGATAATTTTAAAAATGATAAAAATATTGGAAAATGCAAACATAAGTTACCGAATCGTAGTTCCTATAGTTTTTTTTATAATTGAGTATAAAAACTTACGTTATGTAACCCAAGCTAGGTCGAATCAATTATGGCGTTTGCGTTCGCAAAAATTTTACATTAAAGTGTAAAACATAACCTCAATTGTGTCTAGATGTGGAAATGAACTCTAACCTCCATACATATCCATTCAATTAGAAATTCATTATTAAGGGGACCGACCTGTGTTAAAAGCTTAAATTCAAAAAATAGCTATATAAATCGAAATAGTGGAAATTTTTTTTTGTGATCGTAAAATATGTTTATTAGACACCTGATTGACCAAAAAAAAAATTCTATCCAAGCTCTGAAATGCCAATTACGCTTATTTTTTCATAATACAAAATATTATAATAGGATTCACTTGCCACGCGATTCTGACGTGAGCTTTTCATCAATATTGATCTATGGGGTCTCAAAATCTTCAGAAAAGTACCCTCACCCACTTAAGCGGAGCAGAATTTGAAAAAAAAAGTTTGTTTTTCTTGCAAGAGCTTTAATATGGCTTCTAGTGTTGATAAAATACTAATTTTCTCAAAAATTGGCACATTTTGACGTGTATATAAAGTTGTACGCAATTTTTCAAAATTCTGCTCCGCTTAGGTGGACGAGAGTACTTTTCTGAAGATTTTGAGACCCCATAGATCAATATTGATGAAAAACTCTTTTCAAGATCATGCGGCAAGTGATTTATAACACAATATTTCGTCTTCTGAAAAAAGTGATGTAATTGGTATTTCAGAGCTTGGGTAGAAGTGGTTTTTGGTCAATCTGGTGTAGAATGAACATATTTTACTATCACAAAAAAAAATTTTTACTATTTCGATTCATATAGCTATTTTTAGCTGAAGCTGAATTTAAGCTTTTAACACAGGTCGGTCCCCTTAAATAAGATAAATTGAAAATGTATTCACTCTACCATAGTTATCAAAAAATGTAAAAAAAATCGATTTTTCACACTGTAACCTAAAACATGCAACTTTGCCTCAAATTATTGATTCTGGTGAGACAACATAGCATTTTCAAATAACTTTAAAATAAACATAAATACATGTGTTGAAAACGATACTGATATTAAAAAAGATATCAACTATGCAAATTAGCTTCATTTGCAGTCTGTTTCATCCTAAAAATCCTTACATAAAATTGTATGAGTTGACCAATAGTTAGTTTTAAACAGTTGGAGCAAATCTTCTTCACTGAATCATTCAGTAGCACCTCCAGTAAAATGTACAGAACTAGATATTGTACTCAAAATCGTGTGAGAAGGATCTTGAAGCAATTTGGTTTTGATCTGATTTTAATTACATCTGTAAAATTAGTTAACAAATTATGAGATAGGAAAAATTTTAATAGAATTTATCATCTACATGAAAAAGAAAGTTCATAAGCTAAGTACACATTAGGCATATGCCCCTATTTTGTTGCTATTATGGGCTCTTAAAACAAAATATATCTTTAAATAGCAACATACTAAAATTTTGTTTTCGAAATCATAATAAATTCCTGCGATTAGGTAACAATTTTCCTTTACCTAGATGGTAATATTAACTAACTTTTAAATAATTTGTTACAAATCTCATATTCGAAGGGATTTCTACGATCGTGAAACAATTTTTCTAATTTATCCTATGATTTATAATTTAACAATTTATACATTGTGAAAACCACAAGTTTAAAGCTCCTCAGACACGCCAATATCTTTATCACTAGCATCGTTGGTTATGGCGACATCCTATAATTAAAATTGCGTAAAAATTTTGGGCGATCATAAAAATAGAAAATTATTTAAATCATACAACTAATTTGCAAATCGTTGATGTTCTAAAGTAGTTGTTGCCCTCGCTTATATTTCCGAAATCATAATAAATTCCTGCGATTAGGTAACAATTTTCCATTACCTGGATGGTAATGTTAACTAACTTTTAAATAATTTGTGACAAATCTCACATTCGAAGGGTTTTCTAAGATCATGTATTAATTTTTAATGACCGAGCGGGCATAATACCCATTTGGATGTTTCAAAGTAGTTGTTGTCTTCACTTATGTTTCCGAAATCATAATAAATTCCTGCGATTAGGTAACAATTTTCCATTACCTAGATGGTAATATTAACTAACTTTTAAATAATTAGTGACAAATCTCACATTTGAAGGGTTTTCTACGATCATGTATTAATTTTTCATGACCGAGCGGGCATAATACCCATTTTCTGAATAATTTGTGACAAATCTCACATTCGAAGGGTTTTCTACGATTATGTATTAATTTTTCATGACCGAGAGGGCATAATACCCATTTGGATGTTTCAAAGTAGTTATTGTCTTCACTTATGTTTCCGAAATCATAATAAATTCCTGCTATGAGGTAACAATTTTCCATTACCTAGATGGTAATATTAACTTACTTTTCAATAATTTGTGACAAATCTCACATTCAAAGGGTTTTCTACGATCATGTATCAATTTTTCATGACCGAGCGGGCATAATACCCATTTGGATGTTTCAAAGTAGTTGTTGTCTTCACTTATATTTCCGAAATCATAATAAATTCCTGCGATTCGGTAACAATTTTCCATTACCTAGATGGTAATATTAACTTACTTTTCAATAATTTGTGACAAATCTCACATTCAAAGGGTTTTCTACGATCATGTATTAATTTTTCATGACCGAGCGGGCATAATACCCATTTTCTGAATAATTTATGACAAATCTCACATTCGAAGGGTTTTCTACGATCATGTATTAATTTTTCATGACCGCGCGGGCATAATACCCATTTGGATGTTTCAAAGTAGTTATTGTCTTCACTTATGTTTCCGAAATCATAATAAATGCCTGCTATAAGGTAACAATTTTTCATTACCTAGATGATAATATTAACTAACTTTTAAATAATTTGTGACAAATCTCACATTCGAAGGGTTTTCTACGATCATGTATTAATTTTTAATGACCGAGAGGGCATAATACCCATTTTGATGTTTCAAAGTAGTTGTTGTCTTCGCTTATATTTCCGAAATCATAATAAATTCCTGCGATAAGGTAACAATTTTCCATTACCTAAATGGTAATATTAACTATTTTTTAAATTATTTGTGATAAATCTCACATTTAAAGGGTTTTTTACGAATACGTATAACTATCATCAGCCTATCAAGGCATATTCTATCGTTGAATCATTTTTGACAAATTGTACAATGAAAGGGTTCGTCAATATTATGTACTATTTTTATGTGTTTTTTCACACGTGTTATGCGATCTTGAGTATCACCCTCAAGTTATATGTTGTAATTATGTATTATCGATGTAACTGTTTAATATATTTAGCATCTTAATCTATTATCAAGAATGACGCGGCGTTGCATTGATCATGGGGTGACACCATTTACGAAGTATATTTTAACTGGTATTTATATAGCGATACGGTTTGACCTACAAATGACTTTTGACTTGGACTTAGCATGTTAAAATGGGGTTAATTCATGTATGAATGAATGTATATGGTAAGAAATTTTTAATGTGTATGAATGTAGAGTTGATTGAACAGTACATGTTTACGTCGTCTCCGAGTTAACAACTACCTCTGAGTACTAACAAGGAGAGCTTTTCAGCTTTGGGTCACAGATCTTTACTAAACTTGCTTGGGGGTCTTCTCGTACTATCTCGTTCTAACTAGGTCATGGAAAATTGTTAGCGGAGCTAAAAAGCTCTCCTTGTAAGTTACCGTTATCTGATTTTCTTCATTTTTTGTTCGTCGACGGTCAAACTGACATGTATCATTTATACATCCTTAAATACATTATTATTTTGTCTATGTAATCGTAGATTTATTCAGTTCCACACTTATTAATACCATGTTTCGAGTTTCACGAAATATTTTCCGTTTTACAATAAATCGTTTGTTTTATTTAATGACTACTTTAGTAAATTAGCTCGAATTCATTGTATTAAGAGTAAAGATGGAGTTTTTGATGGTATAACGTAATTTATTTATTAATGTGAATCAAAAATAGAAAAATTGTTAATAGGATTCGATGCGATGATAGAAATGAATATTTGAATAATAAAACTTTTCAATTAGCATGCGATAATGGAATGTATACTACTAGCGGCATCTTTGGTTGCAGCATGTTTTGCGAGATTATGTGTCCCGTTATTTAAGGCATAAATTTATTTTTATTTCAACATGTTTACATCTTTATTAATTTATTGTAATAAAATTTTATACTATGATGCATTATTACGTACATTTTATTTTTTCCTCAAAGTAGATAGAAATTTTTTCTTTCAATGTTGTAGTAGATTTCTATATTGCGTCAAAGCTTTTTGTATCGTAAAAATAAATTTACATATCTCAGTTATCAATGGGTTCAAAGTAAAGTATATTTGAAAAATTACGATTTCTATCCAAAGCAACTCAAATAACAATAGGTAAACACCGCGAATATCGAATTTGGTTTCCGCGGATACGGAGTGAAGGTATCAACAGAAAATTCCGCGAATGTAGAATTCGCGTATACTGAATCCGCGAATACGGAGGGCCTGCTGTATCAAATTGGTGATCATTCATTTTATTTATAATTCCATTGATTTAATTTAACATAATCAAATAATTTTATCCGGTTATTACTATTCTCATTGGAGACAATAATTCAATCGACCCTAAATATTTCAATCTGCAGCGTTATAGACGGAGTATAAAAAAATTCCGGTCGAATTCTCTCGATTTGGAAAAAAATGCTTGTAAATTGCATAACAGCGCATTATGATGCAAAATCTAAAAAAATAATGCGACCTAAATTTTATTTTGGCTACCAAACGGATCATAAACAATTTTCCGCCTAATTCGACTGAACTCTCACAATTTCGGGAAAAAACGCATTCAAACTGCATAATAAGGGGTTATGCGATCGAAATACCGTACGTCTTCAGATCTCCACATAGCTCCCCTTATAAACTCCCTAAATTTTCAAAACGATCCATCAAGCACTACCCACGGTACCACGTCACAAAAAACCATTGGAAATTCATGGGAGTTTATGCAGAAATGACTTCGCTTCGCTCAGCATAATAAATAATTGCCCAACTTTTGGAGTGATCGAACTCGCAGAGGTCGCAAAGAGTGCTTTGCAAGTATATTAAAGCATACTTATTTTTGATTTTTCGTTTTTGCCGTAATTTGAATCATAAAATTACTATTTTAGAGTGACCTATTAATTCGATCATTCATATAGTGCTTGCAACCCTACCTCGGCAATTCGGTAACCACCTTCAGGCCACTAGTGCGTCGAAGTAAAAAGTTTCCTCAGGTGTTTTTGTAAGCATTGATGTTCTGGAAAAGTATGCGCGACCCTGGTGCTGATGCTCAATTGGTTCCCTCTGAAAGTTACGACAGGTAACTAAAAACACCATTCGCCACAAAACGCGAAAGAAAAAAAAATTGAAAACGTAAAGTATTGGAAACAGGAGCAGCTATTCTCAGTTCAAAATAAAAATTTTGGAGTTTCCAAAAATTTTCCAATTTTTAATATACGAGAGAAATGTTAAAACCCTCAGAGGTACAATTTCCTTGATATAATCAATCATAATTCGAAACTTTGAACGGGATTGCTATGCTAGCTAGTCGAAAAAACGCTATTTTACGTGATTATGAAAAAACTCATAGATATAGAGTTTACAAATGATGATGATGATTGTTACTAAAATCCATCCCAAAAGTTGGAAAACACTCGCCGATACAGTTCTGTAGAAAAGTTTATTCACAGTCGTCAATAATTTTCAGGAGTTATTGTTTCAACAGTTCAAAGCCACAAGCGATCAGAAGTCTGATATACAGGGTGCGACAAAAGTATGGAAACCCCTGGAAATATCGCAGAATATTCGTTAAAAAAAATCAAAGACCCTATATACGACGTATTTTTCGACGAGGAATCCGATGGTGACCTTGAATTTGACCTTAAACATATCACAACATACTGGTACTGAAAGTTAACATTTCAAGACATTTAAAAATAAGAACAATTTTTGTTTTGAAGATATATTAAACAAATCTGTGTAAAAATACCTCGTAAATAACACCACACTTGGAAGGTTCCTCTTTCAGAATTACCGTATACTTCATTGTGCTCAGAAATCCTTCTACATTGAAAAAAATAACTTTACAGCATCGTGAAAAAGGCATTGCTTGTCTCAAGGAGTACAAAAAATCTTGAGACAGGCTAAAATTTAGCCTGACACAGTGCAAAAGTGACGGCGAGTCTGTGCGACAATGACTTGCCACTGGGCCGTCACAACTTCGTGTTCGCACTTCGAATCTCTACGACGTAAGACTTGCATTGCTGCTGCCCCCCCCCCCCCCCCCCCCCCCCCTCCNCCCCCCCCCCCCGCCGTCTGCTTGGCTGCAGTAGCTGATGTTTATATTAGTCAGTGCTCGTGAATTGGATGAGAAAATCAAATCAGTTCATTATGCGTGTTGGTTCTTTTTTCTGCAAGTTTCGCGCGCTAGAACACGAAGTTGCGATGGCCCAGTGGCGAGTCATTGTCGCAAAGATACTCGGTCACTTTTGCACTGTGTCAGACTAAATTTTAGCCTCTCTCAAGAGATTACCTTTATGATGATCGTACTTTGACATTTCATAGTTATATTAATAAATTTGGAATTTCTCCTTTCATTTTGATTAACCATTAAATCCCACGATTCTTCGTAAAAACTTTGGTGTTCATGAAATTTTAGTGAATTTTCCATTTCATAATTCATTTCTTATGTTTACAAAAATTACGTTGAAAATAAATTATAAAGTATAATTTTCATAGAAACACTGATTGCTACAAATATTTCAATTCAATCTTATTGTTTTTTACAGAAGTCAACAACAAAAGAAATTTCAGGAGAACAGCAACTGTAGAAAAAAATTTTCACTTACTACTTGAAGCCATGAGTGATATGTATCTAGCAGTGAAAAATGATCAATGGAGGATTCGAGTGGGAAAGATTATCGACTCAAACAGCTTTGGTAAGGTTCATGAAGCTTACTGGTGCGGTCCCGTTGCCGTCAAGGCACTAAAAAACGACGACAGAGATTCCGACGCGCAGAAACGTGCATTTCAAAACGAAATGGAAATTTTGAAAAGGCTTCGTCACCCAAACATACTGCTGTACTATGGCCAGGAAACAAAACCTACAAGAGCCATCGTGATCGAGATGTACGACTTTTCCCTCAATGATTACTTGTACAATTCCAAATTTAAGTTCGATATAACAAAGCGCGTCGACATCGGACGACAGATTGCCAGGGGCATGTCCTATATTCATTCACACAAAATAATTCACTGCAATTTAAAAAGTTTAAGCATTTTTCTGCTTAATAATCTTACCGTGAAAATAGGCAATTTTGGCCTAGCTCTGAAGAATTTATCAGAGCAGCACAGCCAACGATGCGGCACAGAACGGTGGATGGCGCCGGAGATTGCCAGAATGGATCAAAATCCATACACCTTCCTGTCGGACGTTTACGCATTTGGCGCCGTGCTGTTCGAACTGATGGCCGGAGAGCTGCCTCATTCCAACTTTATTAACGTGGAAATGATTATGCGCAATGTTGGTCGAGGACACTTAAGCCTTGATCTCACCAAATTGCATTCAGATACACCTCAGATGCTGCGTGAACTGATCCATGACTGCATCAACTTCTACAGCTATAAAAGACCGTTTTTTTCCGATATCTTGGAAAAAATTGAGGCACGGGCGGAAATCTCACTGTCAATCTATGAACCTACTATGGTAGAAACACATGATCTCTTGTTTCTTTTTTCGTTTGTCTTTGTTCTTGGTTTTTCGTTTCTTTTTTTTTTTTTGTTTTTTAATTATCTTTTTTAACTCATTAAATTATTGGTCGCAAAAAAATAGTATATTACTGCCCTAGGCCGCGAAAAACAGAAAAGTCCCAGGGCACGTGTAATTAGTGGCCGAGGCGAAGCCGAGGCCGATAAACACGTGCTCTGGGGCTTTCTTTTTTTGCGGCTTAGGCCTGTATACTATTTTTCATACCCCGTGGCCCGAAAATAGCTCTTCCCGTTTTGCGCAGCGGCCGGGAAGTAGTCACTTTCGGGCCGCTGGTATGAAAAACATTTTTTTACGATAATTGCTTTTCGTTTTTTATCTCACAAAAATATAAACTCAATCTAAATATAATTATAAATCAAATTTTAAGTATCTTTATATTGTCGACGAGCAGTCGAGTGTCCCGACAGTACATCAAGCTGTGTGCTCAAGAAGCGAAGAGAGCTGTTCATTTTACTCGACCCTTGCGTCTTCCACCAATCCATTGCAACCGGGCACGTACTCCAGCACGCCTATTGATGGAAAGCAAATGAATGAGGTGTCTAAGAGTAAGTAATTTTTCAGACTAAAAATATACTGAGAAAAATTTCCAAGTCGCAATAACCTTTTCCCTTTTCTTTTCATTCAGAGTAAAATCTCGTGATTGCAGAGTTTTACGGAGACCGCGGGTAAATGCATAGCCGACGTGTGTGCACAATAACGACGCGAAAATTGCTGTATATTACGACGGCCATGATTTTTTTTCTTGCAAAAACCTCATCGGTCTGAAAACTCGCCCAGCGAAAATCGTCGTCGTGTCGTGCCAAGTCGTTTCCGGCGTGCTATACTATACATATCGCTACACATGGATACGGACGGTGGCAGGAGAGGCTACACGAGAGAGCAAGCGAAGGGGAACAAAGTATTTTCCATCTTTCTCTTTCGGCGCGCGTGCCCCTTCTTCTTCACCGTCTTGCTCGTTGACCTACACCGCCATTTTGAGATTCGTGCATTACGACGCGTCGCGATGGATTGCTGTGCAGTCTCGCAATTCGTGGCGCCGCGCTAATGTCGAACTCATATATCACGATGTGCTGCTGTGCATACTTATACATTGCAACGTACTGCTGTGCGGACAATTTGAATCTTAGGCGCTGTTCACGCATGCACCGTTGAGTTCCTTTATCCGACGGAGCTCGTTACTTTTGCGACGCGCGCTATACCGAGATAAAGAAAAATGATAATAAAGAATGGCACGGACGAGCCGTTATTAAAAATATAAAGAATGAATATTAATTTATTGCATGTGATAGTGTACCAAGCACAATAATTTCTTGTCCCTGAAATGCTAATCAAATTTTTTTCTTCGAAGAGTTAATTTCCTTTGCTGAGAAATTACTTTTTGAAACTCTTGACAATTACAGATTAAATTTTTTTCACATGATTAAAGTACAAGAGGTTAGTACATAAATGGGTGCACAGCGAAATGTGCATTTTGCCAACTCCACTCATGAGTAACAATACAAGGCTGTGCAGTGTGATTGGTTTCGGAGGGAGTGTACATGCTCGGGGCGGCGTTGTCCCTCTTGACTCTGCTACACACTATACACTAGACCGACTTATTTTGACCTCGATTTTTAAATATCACCAGGATACCGGTAGATTATTAAAGTATAACTCTTTACGAGAAAAAAGCGTAACTACAAAGTCCAAAAAGTGACGGGAACCGGTCTTGATAGACGTTTAAAGCTTAAAAACGTGGTTCTAATATGTAGCAAAATCCTTCTCAATATTGCGGTCATATTGTAAATTTCCTACTTTGCTCTGAGGGTAAAATCTATGTTGACAAGACGTTTTCTAACTTAATTTTTTGTGTGAAATTGATCCCCGTCGTTAGTTTTGACCTAGGAATGCGATGACATTGAAAAAATGCACTTTTTCCATTTTTTCCATAAATTTCGGAAATTTTATTTTCGAGGGCGTCGCAAACGAATAGAAATAGTTTAGAAAATTGTTTGATACTGCCAAAATTTAGGATTTTTTATCATAAATCCAACGATACATATCATTAAGTACTTGAAAATTATTTGCATACAAAAAAAACTACTTTTACGATCGTCAGTCGTCGTAAAAAAATTGAAAAATCGAAGAGGTTATTTGTTTCTTTTAAGAAACGACCGCATATAATTACTTACGAAAAATATTACATTCATTTATCTGATAGGTTTTTGTCTCACCTTTCCAACGCCGTGTTCTGATTTTGAAAGTTGCAAAGTTTTGGATAGAGCTGCTTTTGTATAAAAAAACTAGCAAAACCGACCAAGGTCATAACTAACGACGGCGTCGATTCTTCGCAAAAAAATCAAGTTAGAAAACGTATTGTCCATATAGATTTTATCCTCAAAGCAAACTGCAAAGTAGGAAATTTACGATACGATTGCAATTTTGAGAGGGATTTTGCTAAATTTTAGAACCACGTTTTTAAACTTCAAACGTTTATTAAGACCTGTTCCCGTCACTTTTTGGACTTCGTAGGTACAGCGTTTTCTTGTAAAGACTTATACTTTAAGAATCTGCGGGAATCCAGGTGACATTCAAATAACGAGGTCAAAGTGATCCAGTCTACTATACACATGCAAACAATGTGCTAATGCTTTTGCTGTGTAAAGATATTCATATTCTTTTTTTCTTTTTAATCCTTTCGAAAACGCAGAGAAGTGTAATGCTCTGGTAAAGAAAAAAGTCCGCTTCGCCGACGATACTGCCGAAGGTAATTTTCCTTGCTTAATTTCCGATTATGGTACCTAAAATTCTTACTGCATATATTAAACTGTAGAAGTATTTGTGTGTGCGTGTGTGTGTGTGTTATATCTACTGAGTCCCGTTTTGTTTTCTTTTCTCTTTCTCTTTATTCACACTTTAGTAACGAAGCACAATCAGTCGGAGGACAATTGCCACTCTGAAATGAAGGACATTTCCGAAAGGAAAGAGGCAATCCAATTAGAGACGGCCGATGCCATCAAGAAACTGAGTGCTCAAATAAGCGAGTTGATAAAATTGCAAATAACTGTAGCCAATTCCTTAAAAGACTTAATCAAGGTACAATACGATACCCAAAGAAAATTTGATGCCTTGAGCAACACCCTGACCACCTTACTGTTGGAAGACAGACAGCGTCGTGAGGAGCCGGATTCATCTAGAATTCCGAAAAATAAGGTATTAAACTTCACCTATAATTTCGAGGCAAACGAGTCAAATGAGTCCATTAGATCGATGCATTAGAAAAGTCGATTCGGAGTATAATAAATAATACTTATGATCCCAATGCAACAAATAGAATTTTCACTAAAAGAAATTACGTTCTCAATTCAAAAACTCAAATGGATATTTGTCTAGATCTTCTCAAGAGCGAACTTAGAGATTATAATCCATTTGAATTCATTGAAATAGGCAGGTTTGAAAATTTAAATTCTGAAGAAATTGATGAGTGTAATCAAACAATGCGTGACATTGTTACCAATCACTTTGACCCTTACTACTTTAAGAAAATTTTAAACATTTATGAAGGAGAACTATTTTTTCATAATATCAGAAATGCTAGTCCAGAATTCAAAGCAAGTTACAACGCGATACAAAGCACGAGTAATCCCCTCGTGTATGAAGATTTGAAAAATTTACTATTACAGATCGAATCGGCTAGATAGAATGAAAAATTTACTATTGCAGATCGAACCGACTGGATTGGAAACTTCCGAGAAATTTTTAGAGAAAAATGCACCTGCTGCTCACTCATCTCAACCGGTTGATGTAACCGAGATTAAACGTCACAGGTGCACAAAGAAGGGCCACTACCGTTCTGACAGCCCTCTCAAAGCTTTTGACTTATCATTTTGCTACCCTTGGAAAATGTGGCTAGGCAAACTTCGGAACAATGCCCAAATACCAACAAACAGTAAGTATCAAACGAAATATCAAATAATAATAAACAAAATAGTAGCACTATGATAGGCACAGAAAGAGGCGATGGTAGAAGTAAACAGATAAATTCCGGAGAAATTACAGCAAACATTAATTCGGGTAAACTTACATTTACTACGGGGAATAAAAAAGAAATAGTACTCTGGAATTTATTAGCTGTCAATAGTATTGCTGAAAATTTACTGTACCTTAGAAAATTTGCAGATGCGGGATACGGGAAATACTTGGACAATACCGAGCTCAAAATTTTTAATAAATCAAACTATGAGATTTATATTTGAGGCGTTTATCGACAACCAAACTAGATCGTTATTTGAAGTACGTTTAACATATACCGATCTCGAACAAGCTGCTGAAAATTCGTTTAGTTCAGAGCTTGGGAAGGAGAATTCACCGAGAGAATAGATCGATGCACGAGTCCCAGAAAAATATTTTCCACTCTGAATGTAAAAATTATCAAAAATGAAGCCGAAAAATTTTCGTGGAATGTCCCCAAAAATTTGAAATTTATAAAAGAGGAAACAGGCATGATGTGGCACATACGGTTAGGTCATGCATCCAGAGACTAATTTTAAATTTGACACATTATTTTCGAGTGTGTTTCTTTGTTTCTTTTGTTGTAGGTACTGATGAAGAGTCAACTGCATCTGGCTTGAAAGAGAGCGTTGACGAGCAGTCGATTTTCTCGACAGTACAGCAAGCCGTGCGCGCGAGAAGCAAGGAGAGACGGCTTGGATGTGGCGACACCCCGGGTGTACGAGTTTTCTCCACTTCTTCTACGCTGACTCACTCCCGTTCGAGCTCGTTATAAGCGTATCACGCAACATGCCGCCTCGCTATCATTTTTTGTATCTTCTTGTACTCTGTAGTATATCTCTTTGTTTTCTCCCAATAATCGAAGTCAAATTATTTTCTATTTGACTATAACGCATGTGCAGAGTGCACAGTTATTTGTTGAGTTTTTGTAGGACAAAAAAAGCAGTGACATTCTTTGATCTTTGCTCCTTTGAGCCATAATAAGTGATTTGTGATTTGTTCATTTAGCTCGACCCTCATGTCTTCCATCAATCCATTACAACATATATTTATCCTGGTTGTTACAGCATAATATTTTTATTATTTGAATCATTATAAAAACTATTTCATCTACACCCGTTGTCTCTTGAATTGTAGTAAGTAGATATATTTTTCATACCAGCGGCCCGAAAGTGACTACATCCCTGGCGCTGTGCAAAGCGGGAAGAGCGATTTTTCGGCCCATGTGTATGAGAAATAGTATACAGGCCTATGCGGCAAAAAAAAGCCCCAGAGCACGAGTTTATCGGCCTCGGCTTTGCCTTGGCCACTAATTACACGTATGGGGCTTTTCTGTTTTTCGCGGCCTAGAGCAGTAATATACTATCGTTCAAGATTTCGTCGGAATCATTGGTGCTAACGCTCTTACCACTATTACTAAATTTATTAAATGTGCATAAATGTTTTACTAGATATAAGAAAATTAATGGAAATAATATGCGTATGCATTCAAAAATTGATATTACGAGCATAAGTCAAGTATCTTAAAAATAGCAAAATGTGAAACACTACATGCAAGCATTTTAGAGACAGTTCAAGTTATGCAGATAATAAAATGGCTAATTTATTATATATCGAAACACGTTGAATTGAGAGTAGTTTGTGTGCAATTTAAATATGAGGACTACTTTAAAATTTGATGTATTTTTTTAATGTCAAAGTTGATTTTTTTCACGTAGTTTCAAAATTCAGAGGAAAATTTCAAGTAACTTTTCTCTTCAGAATAGTCCGATTTTAATTGCCGGATTGAAAAGCATATAATTTGTTTATTTCAATAAAAAAAAAAATTGTTTGAACAACTTTCGGCACATTTTTTGGCCTAGCAACATGCTAATTCAGACTCAGAGAGCAGTTTTAATTAACTATTTGCAAAAAAAACTGACTAAAAAAATGTTGTTGAGCATTTCGATGCTGAAACTCTCGTAAAACTTAAATATTTATCCATCAAATAATAAATGCAAAAAAACTCATCTTTATAGTATCATTGTAACTGAGTGTAACTAAGAATTGTTATTACTAAAAATAAAATTCCATTAAATATGTTGATAACTAACGCACACATACAAGTAAAAAAAATCTTAGTGCATATCGACGTGCCAGTTCTGAAAGATGACGCTTCGCAGAGCAGAGCAAAAAGATGCCATGTCGCGCTCCGGGCAGAAAGATGCCACTTCAGCGCTCGATTCTGAAGGATGGTTTTTTCTGCGTTTGAAGTGACACCATGTTCATGTTTCATGTTTTAGCAGTAAAATTGGATGCTCTTCCAGAATCTGGCGTTGGAAAGAAAATAATAGTTAAAGTTGAAGCTTCAAATGCAGAAATACTGAGCACTGATGTGTCATCTTTGAATCAATGAGGTACCAATGGCTAATTTACAAAGAAAATAAATGTAGCTGAATCAAAGTGAAAGCAATAGACGTAATTTGACAATATACTAAAGACCCGATAACATTGAAAATTCATGAACATGAAAAAAAAATTGTCTTTTATGCAAAAACACATTTCAAACATGGCCAATTTGAGTATATAATAAGTCAAATTTATTTACATAGCTAAATCGATCAATTTAAAAATTACAAAACTTACTATTAAAGCAAATTATACATATGGAATATTATATATGTCGCTACCAAAAGGTTAAAATTAAAGCTCTACGTGTACAACTAAAAAAAATTTGTATTTTAATTGATTTTGTTACATTTCGTATCCCAAAATCAAAAAAATGCAGGACTTTGATAGTTTCGGTTACTTGAACCGACTTTTTTAATAGACAAAAAAGAAGAAAGTATTTGGCCAGTCCGTTTACTTCCGGTTGCAATAAATTCAAAGGTCATAAAAACTGCATCGGTTCGAATTTTTTGGTGATTTCTTTGTTCCAAGAATTTTTTATTTTATCAATCAAGATTGCAGTTTTCTTATTGCTTGATTGGCAAGTTTAATGCCACTTTTATCTTACAAAACATAAATTTTAATAATAAAACCAAGGTATAAATTTTTTTTTTTAATTTTATATTCAATTTGCCAAATTAGCTGTTAGTACCTACGATCATGGTACTCTCATTTCAGCATAATTTGATCGGATCAATGTTTATGTTATCCACGACTCGTATCGGCTCGTCCTAGACCCTGAGGGGCCGGATATTGGCGCTATCAAGCTTGTTGATGAAGTAGCGACTTCTGAGTCAGTAGAAGGCGCTCCGAGACTATTTGCAAAAGAACGTGCATTTGAATGCACCGGATAAACTACCAGAACCAGAATCAGGTATAGTACTTACTTACATGAAAATGGAGATCTGTTGATTTTTCCAAAAGTGAATGGATCACGCTATGAAGCAACGATAGCATTCAAAAATGACCCCAAAAGAATGGGTGGAGATACTTTGACAGCAGTATTGAGGGATAAATGGGTAAACCCGATGGATTAAAAATAGATTTAAAAGTATATGTGCCACAGATAATGAATGAAAGTTTTATTCAAGTACTTGAATGAAATTCCTGTTATTTTGTAGATATTTTGTTAAAGAGAAGTAAAGTGTACGAAATATAATTGAACAAATTAATATTTTATTCATACTTTCAGCCAAATGGCCATTTACACACTACCAACAGTTATACTATAATCTCATTGAAATATTGAGTTCATCTTATCGAAGGAGCAAAGCATGAATTTCAATTGGAAGATGATTGTGCCGCTTTTGAGTCAGTCGTGCGGAACTAATGAATATCAAGTGACTTTTTTGTAATTAGATTACGTTTGCTATGCTCCTTGAAAGAACTATAATCAAATTAGTTTGACAATGGACAGAGTTACATAAACATACAAATTTCAAAGACTTTTCAAGAAATCATCTTTTAATTTTCATTGTATTGACAGACACAATATTATTTTATTCCTACTATAATACAGAAAAGTATTGGACGTACGTAGTTTTTAATCACTAGCTAATAGTTGCTTTATTAATTATTACCTCGTGTATGAGAAGTATAGAACAATTCTTTTAAAGAATTTCTAAAAGAAAAAGTTAATTTTTCATTTACCAATAATTCAATTACTTTAGGCTAGTTTCAATTGTGCTAATCTATACAAAAATAGTTACGTTATTTGAAACAAAAGTTAGCGTATTTATATAATAAATGCAGCTTTTTAATTGCAATCATGTAGAAATATTCAATTGTTTTTAATTGTTAATAATTCAATATGCGCATTATGAGTGTACTATTTTTTAATCTCAATTATTGCTGTAAAACTAAGTAGGCTTTTTGATATCTATCAGTAAATACTATTGGCACTCTAGTTTCTAGAAAAATGTTCGATTCAAGTGTGTGACATTTTCCAACAATGTATTTTCATATGGACGTGATTACTCTCGTAGTAACAATTAATGGAAGTGTTTTTTTTTTATAACAATGAAAAGATCAACTCGAGTTACTTTATAACGCTTGTAAAATTTGAATCGAAAGCGAGTTCACAGAAGAATTAGATCAGTAGTGTAGTTTAAATGGACGTAATATAATAACTGCATATCATTTGCTCGCAGCGCAGATACCGGTACACGCGCGACTCTCTTTACCGATCGTCGCGTCCTATTTTTTCAACAATTGGCAATCGATATTATCATGCTTATATTTACATCTGTAGGGCGCGAGATAATTAATTAATTTTTTTTGTTCAATTGAATCGCCATTGTAATTGTACACCGGTCGTAGCATCGATGACTATTACGTAGGTACACTTTTTATGCAATTTTATAAATATTATTCTCGCTTCTTCGAAGTGCGCAGGTAACTAGGATAAATTGTACAGCTCTTTCTCATTTCGTTATTCTAATATAATCGTTTTTGTCATTTTTTTTTTTACACATCGCATACAGTTATATAATATATTTTAACCAATTGACTATTTATAATCGTGTCTCGCGATCGTAAACGTTAAGTTTGTATTGATTACTTCAACGATTCAAACACTCTAATGTAGAATGATCGACGATTGTGCAGCGACATAACAAATATATATTTTATGTATATATTCGTCCTTCCACGCGAGGAAGAAATCTCGAGATGCGCAGCTACGCTTCGTTATACAGCGCCTAATAATTGCGACGATGAAAAGTCGTCGCGTCGAAGCTACAAATTACGCGACAGCGACGAGCGGCGACGATCGGCGACGACGACGACGACGACCATCCTGTACTAGGAATCCTTCTTGCGGCCGCGCAGCTGCCAGAAGCGGCGCTCGGCCGTCCTGGGACTGTCGCAGCTGATCTCGATGGTGTTGGACCTGTTGGGCAGAGGCGAGGCGCTCTGATCGCGCTCGGCCTGGCACAGTTTCAGCAGCGCCTCGACGCCCCCGTCGTCGTCGACTTCGTTGACGTCGTCGTCGTCGCAGTCGTTTCTCCTCCTCCTCCTCCTCGCGCGATGATTACTATCCTGGCTGGCTCCTCGTCCAGCGCCCAGGAAGCCGAGCAGGCTACGTCTCAGGCGAAATTTGCGCCGGAAGCTCGACTGCTGCTGCTGTTGCTGTTGCTGGGGATCACCGCAGCCCTTGTCGTCCAGGCTCTCCTCGACCTTCTTCACGACCATCTCGAAGTGCTTGATCTTGTGCTCGCCCTCGTTGTGCACGTCCTGCGACAGTTTCCTGTGCAGATCGAGGATCTTTCGACGAAACTCGCTGCTGCTGCCGCCACCGCCGACATCGTCCAGTAGTCTCTTGTTGTTGTTGTTATTGTTAGTCGACGTCGACGGTCCGCACCTCTGTCACCACCAGCCGGGCTGCTGCTGCTGCTTCTGTTTATTGTAACTTGGCGACGACGCGTTCACGCGTTCGGTTGCGTTGCTGGCCCCGGCGGCCGCATTGCCGCCGCCACCGGCACTGGACACCGAGAGCGAGTCCTCCTCCTCGAGCAGCGGCTCGAGACGATGGCGCCCGAGGAACGAGCGGAAGGTCGAGGCGCCGGCGAAGCTGCCGCCCACCAGCAGCTGCTCCATGCTGAGCTCGGGTATGTTGCAGACCTCGCTGTCGTCGATGTCGCTCGCGTCCATGCCGAGGATCTCGTCCTCGTCGACCAGCTCGTCCTCGTCCGACAGGCCCCAGTTGTCCTCGCCGTGGCTCAGCGAGTAGTGCGTCGGCTGTTACGGATCATGCGGCTATTTTTTGTTGTTGTTGTTTTTTTTTACGATTGATTACAGTTAGCGTGCGTAGACAGTACAGGCCAAGACAGCAGAGAGAAAAATAGATAGAGAGAAAGAGAAGTTGATAACAAAATAAAATCAAAGAGATGCACATGCGAATCAAGATTGTATAAAGAAACCAATAATCACGAACCCAATCAATTTGTTCATTAAACTCGATTGAATCTTTCATGATTTTTTCATTTGTTCATGCTTTAGGTAGTAAAATTAGCCGGTAGTAGATTTTTCATGTTTATTTTAAGTTTTTTTGGGCTCTTTATAGGCTTTATAAGATTCATCCAAGATTCTCCGAGGACATTACAAACTAATAATTTGAAAATTCCACTCTGGAATAATTTTATTACCTGGAGCATAAACAACTCTTAGTAGCTTATAATGTTTCTTTTTTACCTAGGTCGTTGACTCATCGTAATGATTGACACGATTACATGTAAAGATTTCTCTTGTTCAATTTACGGAACCAAAAGCAATTGTTATTTTGATTTTTGAGCTTTAAAATATTAATCAACCCAGTGCTTATAGATAGAATTATAGATCGGAAGTTGAAAATGTACAAGCTGAACATTGATTAAAAAAAAAGTAGAGAAAGTTAGTATATATACGTGCTGCGAGATTGAAGCAATAAAACCCAGAGTACATATCGAACGTAAATTGTATTGGGAAGTAACGTGAGAGCTGGAGGGGGTAAAGTAAGGCCGTTCTAATGGCCAAACTCCTATACCGAAAGCTTAGGATCGGCCATTGAAACGGCCATCTTGAAGATTCGCATTATTTCCCAATACAAATGCAGCCAAGCGATCGAGATATTTATCGCAGCGTTGCAATTCACCACCTCATATAGCTCGAATCAATCGCTCTATACGGGTCTCGCGAGCTTCCTTACCGGACTGCCGTGAAAGTGATCGTCGTCCGGGCCGCCGGAGGTGGGCGTGCCCCAGATATCGTCGCCCGAGGTCGCGCCCGAGGTCGTCGTGGCCACCTCCTCGTCGCAGAAATTGTTCACGGCGTGCAGATCCAAGCCACCGCCGCCGCTGTCGGTGCGTTCGGGTGGCTGCGGCGGGGACTGTTGCTGCTGCTGCTGTTGCTGCTGCTGCATGGACGTCGACAGCTGCTCGAATATCGACATCTTGCTGACGACGTAGGTGCTGGCCTTGAGGGTCCAGGCTCGCAGAGTCGACGGCGCCGAGGCCGAGGCTTCCGTCTGCTGCTGCTGATGATGGCGCCGATGACGATGACGATCGTCGTCGGCGGTGGTGGCGTCGCAGTCCTGCGTCGAGTCCGCCGCGTCGAGCTCGTCCTCCTGGTCTAGGCTACTCATTGTGTCGAATCGTCGAAGAGCCCTGAATGGGGTGGGAAGAGTTCGGATTATTTTTGGCACGATTTCCCTGACTCATCGTCGTCTAGCAAGCCATCTTTTTTCTTTATTTTTTTTTTTTTTCTTCAATCTCATTGTATTTTATTTTTTTTTCTCGTGACAATGAACAACTAACGATGAGTATACAGCAATAATTTCATGAACTGTTGTTGTTATAGAGAGTACAGTTGTATCGATCGTATATCGTATTGGAGTTTTGATGAAATTGAATGATGGAGGTGAGCTGATTGAAGAGAGCGAGAGAGAAAGAACAGAAAACAGAGAACGGAAAACTCAAATAATAATGATGCATGATAACAAACGAACATATAACAATATATAAAAACATCTATATTGGGGAGCTTTTTTTGAACGATGTGTATCTTTTTGGAGTTTTTTTTTTCGTATCTTAATACATACCGTTGTCATTTTCTAGGCTCAATAGAGAGGCAATTTTTGTGAAGTTTTTTTGTGCAAAACAGAAAAAACACGCCACATCACGCCAAAAATTAATAATTTTCATCATTAATTATTATCAATTATCAATAATCATCATTAATCATAGTAATAAAAAAAAATTGAAAAATAAGTGTCAGAAGAATAAAAGATATATTGCATTAGGCATTTATCTATTATTTTTTTTTTTTCTATATTCGCATAAATAATTATCAACAAAATGAGGCAACAAATGGATAAGTAATGAGTAGAAATGAAAAGTCACACCTGTAGGGTGGCTCACCATCGCAGTCGAGATCGTCCTCGCTGCAGTTGCCGTCCTCGTTCGCGTTTTGGGCACCGGAAGCGGCCGCCGTCGTCGACGTCGACGTCGTAGCGTCGAATCCACTCGAGTCCGCTCGATTGTTTCTCGACGGCGAGGATGTTCCACCGGTAGCTGCCGAGGTGGTCTGAGTCGACGACGAGATATTGCGAGCCGCCGACGAGGACGACGACGATCTCGGCGTGCCGAAGTTCGACGAGTGCCTCGTGCAATTGTTGTAGTCCGGCGGCGGCAGTCGTGGCGCGGGTATCGGCGAGAACGGGTCGCGCGCCAGCAGCAGCGGCGGCGTCGGACAGCCGGACCTGCGATGGTTATTACTGTGCAGATGGGGTGTGCGGCGCGCCCGACAGCACGACGACGATAAGATTAATTGTTTTTCTTTACCTTAGTTAAATTTAGATAGATCGTTGGCCCTTTCTGTCTATAAAGTACTCGATATCGACTTTGAGAAAATGAAAGAGAGAGAGAGAAAAAAGATGCGATTTTCTGACTGCAGCTCGAAAGCGTGTGATGAGCTTAATTGTGATCAAATCTTCGTTCTAGATTGGCAAGTTTGAGCGACATTCAAAAATTTACTCGAGATATAAAAAAAAAGTATGAGCAGTATAGGAGCTATGACAGTTCACGGCTAACCGTAGGTGGTTTTATCGACCATGCAGTTACCGACATGACTGAGGGTTTCCCGGATATCCCTATAGAGGAAATATAGAATACCTGGGTAGCATATCTATCTTACCGAATTTCGAACATACCCTATACCGGGGATTCCAAGCCATTAAGTATACGTTATTATTGATCCGATGGGTGGGTAGCATATCTACTTTACCGACTCTTGAACATAACCCATATTAGGGTTTATGGGTATTCCAAGCGACAAAGTCTAGCATATCTGTCATAGTCAATGTGGAGAGTGGGTAGAATACCTCTATCTGATCCTTCCAAACTATCGATCTGAAGGTCGTTACGATATATAACGGTATTATTGATCATGTCGACATAGCATTAATTAGAAGTTGATTGTAAAAAATATACGACGATTTGTAAATGAGCTAAGTATGCACCTTCGATGGTTAGCCATATGCTCGAATTTAATGTTGCATGATCAGAAATCTTCATTGCTAAGATTCCCCGGTATAGGTTATGTTGAGGAGTTGGTCATGTAGATGTTTTACCCAGCCTCTAGATCAACGATAATGTATACTTTATGTCTGAGAATCCAAGGTATAGGATATGTTGGATAGTCGGTAAGATAGATATGCTACCCACCCTTCGGATCAGCGATAATGTGGATTTTCATGGTTTGGAATACTCCGGTATAGGGTATGTTCGAGAGCCAGTAAGATAGATATGCTACCCAACTTCGAGATATCTCCCTAGGAATAATTTTCGGATAGCCCTGATTGTGTTAGTAACCCCATGGTCGATAAAGCCATTTACGGCTGGTAGATATTTTCCCATCATAAGGTAGGTAACCCCACGACCGATACCAGCCACCTACATCTGCTAGGTAGGTAATTAAATTACCCATGATGAAGTAGGTAACCCTATGGTCTATAAAGTTACCTACGGCTGATAGATACTTTACATACCAGCGGGCCGAAAGTAGCATTTCCCGGCCGCTGCGCTAAACGGGATATTGCTATTTTCGGGCCCGAGGTATGTAAAATCGTATACTGGCCTATACCGGGAAAAAAAGAAAGCCTCAGTGTACGTGCTAATCAACCTCGGCTTCGCCTCGGTCGCTTATTTCACGTGCCCTGGGACTTTTCTGTTTTTCCCGACCTAGGGCAGTAATATACTATACCCATCATAAGGTAGGTAACCCCATGACCGATACAGCCACCTACATCTGATTAGGTAGGTATTTACCCATGATAAAGTAGGTAACCTTATGGTCGACGAAGCCACCTACAGCCGATAGATATTCACCCATCATAAGGTAGGTAACCCCATGACCGATACAGCCACCTACATCTGATTAGGTAGGTATTTACCCACTGCAGGTAAAACAGATATCCCGCATATCAACCTCCCACTCCTTTGGTTTGGAGAGGGGAAGGGATCAGGGGTGGGGTTCCAGGGAGTCGGAATGGGGGGGCCGTGAACTGTTACAATTCCCCTACCATATATAATAAGCGCAGCAAGCAAAATGATTTGCATATATTATAGACAGAGTAGAAGCTTCAGATGGTTATAGAAGTTGATTGTAAAAAATAATCGACTTAATAATTAATAGGCGGATGAAATGCGTCCAGCGTCAAAAAAAGGCAAACAGTAACATTCCCGTTGAATCATACGTACGTCAAGGTAGCTCGGTCCATACAGTTCACAATTCAAGGAACGGGGGAGACGATCGTAAGAAAAAGCGGAGAAAAGTTTACCTGTGACAGGTTCTGCATATACTGATGGAGTTGGGTGAGGTGTCCCTCGGCGTTATCGCCTGGCCGTTCATTTTCGGCTGCTGCTGCTGCAGACTGTTGGACTTGACGGTGCTGAGGCTCGCCGACGACGCCGTGCTCTGCTGCTCCGCGTCCGAGTTGACGATCACGCCCTCCTCGGTCACTGCGCGCGCGAACGGGGAAAAATCATCGCCTTGGTATATATAAAATTGGTCGATCGCATTTTCGAGCGTATAATTCAAATATAATAATCGCGTACGGTCGGTGAAATCGTGACGGTTGGCCTCGCGCGGCATGCGCGCCCTCAGCTCCTCGGCCGTCCACTCCTCGATGGGCATCTCGTGGTCGGGCGGCATCTGATGCGAGTTGCGCACCCACTGGGCCAGATGATTGTCGTCCTGGCGCTGCTGCTGGCGATGCTGCTGTTGGAGCTGCTGCTGATGGTGACGGGCCGCCGTGGTAGACGTAGCCGTCGTCGTCGAGGCCGACGTCGAGCAGCCACCCCGATTGTACGTGAAGTCGAGATTGTCGTCGCACGCGGACCGGTGATGCTGCTGCTTGCCGCCGTTGTCCAGCTGATCCTCGGCGAGCTGCTGCGTCGATTTGTAAATCTATACACGAAAAAGTAAGAGATTAGACGTTGAAAAATTTTCTCGAGCAAAATTGATGCGACTGAAATCTTACTTCGGGACTGTTATCGAGCTCCCGCTGATGCTGCTGCTGCTGCTTCTGCTGCTGCAGCTTCCTCTTGGCCAGCAGATAGGACTCGTCCTCGGTCGGGCTCTCGTCGTCCGGACTGTCGAGGTCGGATATGTTGCCGCCGATGCTGTAGCCCGTGTTCACGTAGATTCTGTAATAGACCAGATTTCTGGTGGAGCGGTTCCAGTACCGCTAAGCTTTATTTCACCTCGAGTCTTTTTTCATGTCAATCTCGATAATCTCTGGTTGTTTTTTTTTGCTTTACTTTTTACTTTACGAGAAAAGAATTGTGCTCACAAGGTATACATAGTATAGATTACGACATACAGAGTCAAATGGTTTTACTTTGAATTCGTTTACTTTTTTTTTAATTATACTTTTTACTCGAGATTACGGCATTCCATTAGAAGGTGACGAGGCTAAATATATCACATGTTTATTATAGACAGAAGAAATTTTCATCTAATTTTTGCATGCACTACGTAGTTTCTTGCAGTTTCGTGTAGAGCTATCAACAACTTGTTTTTTTTTCTTATTTCTAAAGCATTGCATGCGTTCGACTTGCATTCGTTGTTTATGGTGTGTGTGTATACGTGTGTAAATCAATCAAATCTTGATGCTCGAATGTCAATTGAAAAACAGTTTTTTTTTATTTTTATTTTTTTTATATAATATTGTTGGTTTACAATGAATTCTCTTACGAAATATATCAATTTTGTATGTCGATTTGAATTACGGTTTTACTATTTCGTACAAATTGATATACTTTATAAATCATTTCATTCCAGTGTACACATGTCTGTAATTACATAATAATCATGCAGTTGCACTATAGTATAACATCGCACTACGACTAATGAATTTTTTTAATACACTATACTACTCGCATGGCGGAGAAGGGTTTGAGCGAAAAAAAAGAACCAAGCTTTATTAACCCAATTCCTCAAACCAATTCCGTTCTGCGGATTGTCTAATTTTTCTAGTCAACGTAACATAATTATTTTCATTTTATACTTCGTACGGCTGGATTTTCATACGATGAAAATTCCACTACATAGAAGATATTTTTTACAAGCAAAGACGTGCATATTTTGTAATAAAATTGATATACTCTCAAACGATCTTGAGACTAATTTAAAACGAAAGAAAAAAAATCATAACAACGTGCCGCAACAATATTGAGCCTGCTCGGTCTCATTGTATCGCGATACGGATACAACACTCGCATTCAAATATGTTCGTTTTCATTTTTGACGCATGATGGGTGTTTGCGTGTGAGTGTATAGTTATTACGTGAGTCGAACGTGAGAGTGATGGCAAAGATCAGAAAATCCAAAACCAAAAACGAGAAATAATGAAATAAAAATGTATAAACTAAAACAGTGTCACTCGTAGTCTATATGGCTGATACGAAATAATATCAAATCATACAGATAATAGAGAGAGAGATATGTCATTGTTGCTAATGTTGCTGTTGTTTTTTTTTGTTAGTATTTTTTTTTTGGTTGCCAATTTTACTGAAAAAATGATTGTAATATTATATAACAACGAATTTACATTTGCCGCTGCAGTAGATTGTGCCAGACGGCTTTGGACTCGGGGCTCGGGGCGCGCAGCACGAGCAGTCGCCGCCTCGGCCTGCTGTGGGGACTGCAGCCGGCTCCGCCGCCTCCGGTGCCGCCGCACTGCACCATCTCCGTCGTGCTCGCAGTCGTGCTCTCCGCGCTCGGGTCGCTTGGCTGAGGTGGTTTTTTTTGCCGTTTATTTTTGTTAATATGTTTTTTTTTTTTTTTTTTTTTGAATGCCACACGAGCGAATGCAAAGAAAAGAAACAGTAAAAGTTGTAGAGAAAACGAAATTATATAGGGTGGGTAAAAGTGTATTGTTTTATATCGCGGCAAATAAGTGTGTCTAAATCGATCGATGATCGTTCTAATTTTAACAATTATCGACAATATAAATATTGTATTAATGAACGTAATACTAAGAACTGTTTATTAGATCTAGATGAGTCAATTATAACAAAATTTAATAATAAATATACTTTGAATAGAGAAAAGTTATTACCCATTTAATTTAACAATGTACCGTCTAATTAATAATTTGGAGCTATTCTCGTATTCTAATACATCATTTTTAATGATATTGATACACTCCGCAATAAAAATTATTGTAACAAAAGTTTTCATTGAAGTTTTGTCAATTTTCAAATACTTCTATCTTCGTCTATTTTCATCGTATCGAGTAGGATTTTTTTTTATTTTCTCGAAACTTTTTTCTCTTTAGATCCATTCATAGTATGGATGAATGTAAATAAATATCGAGTTACCAGTAGTATTTGAGCGCAACACTAAAAATTACAAAACAAAAAAAAAGGAATCAAAAATAATTCTACTCTATGTAATGAAAATAAACAAAATTTCCATGAAAATGTTTGTTACGATAATATTGTTACGGAGTGTATATCACGATGAATAATGTAATCATCAATATAACAAAGTCTAATTTATATAAAAATGAGAACATGATTTGATAATGATATGTTTATAGATTGTCATCCGGCTACAAATCGAACGTAATTATATCATAACGCGTACGAACAAAAAAGAAAAGAAAAAGTACCTGCGTGGTCAGCTGCAGACGGAACTCGGTGGGCCGCTTTCTCACCGTGAAGCAGGCCTCGGCGATGCAGGCGAGCCTCAGCGGCTCCTCCGTGACGAAGAGCACTCGGTCGCGCGACACCGTGGCGAACACCAGAATGTCGCTGAACAGCAGCGCCCAGAGCGGCTGCTGGCGGCGGCCCTCGACCTTGGACAGGGCCCCGCCGTAGAGCCTGCGCGGATCGAGCGACGAGCAACGACGTTTAAATTTATTTTTTCTTTCGTTTTTTTTTTTTTTTTTGGTTTTTCGATCGATCGTACTCACCACTGTCGGCCGGGCACGGCGAGGGCGAACGGATTGCAGCGAGCGAACACGAGTCGCGACTCGACCTCCTGCAAGCTCAGCAGCGGCTTGCCCGTGTCCCTGGGCGGCTCCATCACGCCCGCGGCAGCCGTGGCCTCGCGATAGCCCTGGGCGAGGTCGCGCACCGCCGGACTGTTGCGCGGGCCGGTCTGCGACAGCAGCCTCGTCATTTCCCTGTTGTTGCGGGCACGAAAAAATAGATGATCGACGGTCAATCGGGAGCTTTTATTAAATTTGGGGTCTTTCATCGTGTAGAGAGAGCTCTGGGTTAATTGTTGTAGGTATCACGTAAGATTTGAACACTCGACATTTGGAAATTTGTTGCAAAACATTGCAGCCAAAATTGAAGAAAATAGCCCGATATCGTTATCCTTGTAAAAATCGTCGAACATCAAAGGGTATCGTATTAATTTATAAAATGAAATACTATTTAATATCATTTTCAGAGAGATTTTTGATTGATTGTTTTTCTCAAAAAGAAAAACGTTAAACGACATTGGAATCGACGGATCGAACATAGTCAATACAAGGGTTATCCTCTATCAACTTAATCGATCATTTTTCTGCAAACATGGAAAACTCATTGTTCTAAAAGTCAGAAATTTTCCCAAATTTTTATAAAATTTTTGGAAACGTCTATATCCCTTTTTCAGAGGCCCAAATCTTTTTCAACTTCATAATCATCGTAAATATTAAAATAATTCCTAGCTCCGTGTAGAATGTAGCGAAAAAGCACATGAGAGCTTTTTTATTGAAAATCGTCTAAACTTTCAGAAATCGTGTTTTGAGATGCTTACAGAGGCTCATATGGTAGAAAAAAACACACAACTTTATAAAATCTAATCAAGTATAACCCGGAATTTCATCTTCCGAAACATACACAGAGCTTTTTCAAGATATCAACTAATAATTTATAAATTTAATGTAATGGTTTGATCATTTTAACGGCCTTAATATGAAAAAAAAGTCGAAAAATTACCATATTTTATAATTAATGAGTGACATCTTTGACTATAAAATTTGTAATTTTTACTTTATAGATTTTTTCGTACACGAATTTCTAACAAATATCCTCTGAAAAAAAATAATAATAGAGGGTCCCAAAAATTGTTGTAAAATTCAGGGACAATTTTGCCACATCAAAATCATCATGTCAGATACTCAATATTTTTTTTTTTTTTTAACCCGTCGAGTCGACCGAGAAATCACCCACTCGAACGCGCATCGTCCAATTATTATGTACCTGTAGTGCTCGAGCGGCTGTAGCAGCACACCGGTGAGATCGGGCCGTCGCTTCTTGGGCACGCTCGGCTCGCAGACGAGCTTGGCGAAGGCCGAGTTTTTGCGCAGCGCCACGAGCAGGCAGCAGGCGCGCTGCAGCCCGCCCAGGTAGCGCCTGTAGGCGGCGACGATGCGCCCGACCCTGGCCAGGTAGCTCGAGGGTCGGGCGCCCTCGTCCCTGATCTCCTCGGAGATGCGCAGCAGCTCGTCGAGATTCTGGAAGAGGATCATGTGGTCGGCGGCTGCGAGGACGTCGCGGCGCTCGGCCAGCGGCCCCGAGAAACGGGCCTGGCCCGAGCGCAGACAGGCCCAGTAGCGCGACTCGCGCAGCGCCAGCTCGTCCGACTCCTCCGAGTTGGCTTCGTCGCCGACGATCGACACTTGCTGCTGCTGCTGATGCTGCTGGACGTGATCGTGACGATGCTGCTGTTTTTAATTTTTAATTCATAATACTTGTCAATGGCGATTCTCGTGGAATGGCTAATAATTGTTAATAGGCTTGTATATAATAAGGGGTGCTCAGCGATTAAACGACGAAAATAAAGAGAGATATGTAATGTGATGCAGGACGAGGTGCAGGTGAAAATAAAATAATAAATGCAGTGATCAATTTTTTGATTTGAAAAACAAAATTTTCTTGCCAACAAATTATAATCGATACGTCAAGCTTGATACAAAAACATACATTTCTTTTTCGTTCGAGCGCGCGCGTGTGTATATATAAATTGCTCTGTACAAAATATGTCGTCGCATAAAATCATAATGAGTACAAAAATTATAATGAAAATCGAGCGATGGTAATAATTTCTTCATTTTCTTTTTTTTTGCGATACAGACGCGCGATATAAAACGTTGTTTTCGTGTGTACATCGATGTATGTGCTGCATGTCGTGCATAAACGTACATATATAATAAAATATAAACGTAAACGATAATAATTAAGCACAAAATTATAATAATAATGATTGAAAAAAAAAAAATTACAATTACAAATAATTAGCCTACAATTGACATATAATATAAATAAATATATGAACGCATCGTGCTGTGTGTACGTAGGTATAGCGAATTATGAAATAGAAAACTTATGATAATAATAAGCTCTGTTAATCTGCGCTGGCGAGATTTTCTTTCGCATTAATCATAATGATGATAATAATAATAATAATAATGATAAATAATAATAATAATAATAATAATAATGCTCAAGTCGGATTTGTAATTGTCATCATACCGTATGTTGTGTATAATGGATACGATCGAAGGGGTGTGTGACCGAGGCGACCGTGAGGAAGCCTCGCGAGACGGAGATTAAACGAAACAAAAAAAAAACAGAACGAAAAAAAAAAAACAACACGAGCAAATCTTCGACCGTCGACTGTCGCATTTACGTATATGTACACAAAATAAATATAAAATATATCTATACATACTATTTACACCGAATTGGCTTAAATATATAACTCTTCGATCGCGCGACGTCTTTTTCCTTCCTTCTCATTTCGCTTTCGCTCTTATTGCTTTTGTATTACGTATATAAAAAAAATGCGTCTGCGCACGACTTCAACGAAGACGAAAGAAAAGAGACTTTTTCGTATTTACAATTGTTCAAGATTCTCCGTGCAAGCCGTTGTAGATTTTTTTTTCTTTTCAATCGCGGATATTTATAATCGGAGATTCATTGTTCTATCGTAAAAGTACTATTGTAATAAAAATGTGAGCTGCCATTTGTACAAGAAAAATTATGATCAAGTGTGAATGTGTATAGTGCCTTTGTATTCAATGATAATTGAAGAATCTTAATCGATGATGGAATAAATATACATAAATAAAGCATATGCACTTGCGCGTGTCTATAAGCCCGAGCATAACACACTACGGATTACTTACTGCTCTATATTTCACAGATGATTTCGTAATATTAAAAACTAAAATCTTTCATTACTTATAATGTGATTTATATGATAAAAATGCCGACTTTGTAATATACGATATATCAATTACATTAACTAATGAAAGCTATATTCTGAATCACAGAAACATTGTGGAACTCACTGGTCGATGAGCTGAGAGAAATTTTTCGGTTGATGTATGAAAAATAAAAAAAAAACAACAACAAAAAGTGAGAAAATGCGGAGTTGATCATTAAAAATATTGCAACTGTTTGATAAAGTGTGAAAGTCTATTTGTTGAATTATCTATTGTATAATAAAAGTCTATTATTGGTATATTAACTGGCTATTGCAACTTTTTTTTACTGACAGATGTATGTGTGTGTGGGTTTGTGGACTAAAAGAATCGTTGTAATATAAAATACGTATATTATCGCGCGGATGGTTTTCAGGCGCGTAAATTCGCCTGAGCCCGCGCGTATAAATGCAGGTATAAGATGAACAGAGAAAAAAATACTGTGCCGTTGATCGATTAACTTATAAGTATTCAGAATATGCTTTTCAATGTTTCTTCCTTTTTTTAATTTTTTTTTCAATTTTGTTTTTTTTTGCAACAAACAAATTTTTTTATACTCTTTCTATCTATGTTTTCCGGACACGTGCGATCATGGTCATCGACGTTTTTCCTTTTTTTTTTCTTTAATTTTTTGCTAGACTAGTGCTAATTTATACAGAATAACGAAAAAAATTACTAAAAACAAACGTTGAAAACAAAGTGTATCTAAATTTTGAAAATCAAAACCGAGAGAAAAGTTTTGAATTTTTCTTTCCTTTTTTTCTTTTTTTTTTTTTTAAGTTTGAATGTTCATCGCGTCAAACGCTTTATTAACTTCCAAACTGTGTTAGGCGTTATTCAAACATATCCTCAACAAGTCACTATAATATACGAACTAATAAATTAAACAAACAATTATTATTTTCTTTTAATTTCTAAGCGTATACATGCATCTCTCGCCTCGTTGCGAAACTAGATCCTCAGTACTTGCTCTCTCTCTCTCTTTTCTCGATTCTTTTTCTCAAGAAAACGCAAAAATTGATCTCGAACAAACGAAGAACAGAACAGAACTGAACAAAAAAAAAACATCTAAAACATCGATATATACTATCTAAAACATGAATCTAATACATTGAATACGTAAAAAAAAAAAAAGTAATTTTTTTCCCCCCGTCCCCGCTGCTATTCAGACGATTACGCCAGTACCGACCTCGGCCGTGAACGCGACGACGACCGCCGACTGACTACTCTGCTGCTGCTGCTGCTGCTGCTGCTGATGCGGCGCAGCAGCTATTATGCTCTGCCTGTGATGAGGTTGGACGGAGGCCGGCACGACGGCATTGTTACTCAGAGTCATGGTCGAGGTGGCGGCGCCGCCCAAGGCGGCCACTCCGCCGCGCCTGTAGACCTCGAGCACGAGCTGGCTCTGGGCCGCCTGGATGAGCTCGAGTATGTCGTCGCGGGCCAGCGTTACGACGTTGCTCGCGTCCACGAAGACGACGTAGTCGCCGGGCCGCAGACCCGAGCGCTCGGCCGGACTGGCCGGATCGACGCGCTCGACCCGCGGCGGTCGGCCCCACGACAGCGAGAAGCCCCATGCCACCTGCGAGGGGGGGAAATTTCGAATTTCGCATCAGTACACGCTCGTTCGAGTTTTTTGGTTGATAATGGGACTGAAAAAAAAAAGTCGTACCTGATTAAGAGCGGCGGGATGTCGGACGAGTCTGCGCGTGACGGTGCAGGGGGTGCGACCGCCTCGCGCCGCGAAGCCCGGATGCAGTGGCAGTCCCGTGTGCGGATCGCAGGGCTCGAGCTCGAGGTGGCGCAGATACGTCAGGTCGTCTGTGCTGCCGCTGCTGCTGCTCACGGCGTTAGTGTTATCTAGCGTCAGATCCATGACCATCGGATTCTGATGATGATGATGATGCTGATCGGTAATCGCTGTCGACGCTGCGGACGACGAGGCTGCTGACGACGACGCTGCCGACTTGGCGGGCGAGGTGGCTCGCACCGAGTCCTGCGAGTGGACGATGCTCGACGACGACGTTGCTGCTGCGGTTGCCGCGCGACCTGGGCCGGCTTCCAGCGGGTGCCATGTCGCTTCCTGTCAGCGGACCATAGAGAAATCGAGTTAGTTCATGTGTATGCACAATATTTTTACCATTATAGTTTCTGCATTATATACACTGAGAAAAAAAATTCATTGATTCAATAAAATCAATAAAATTATTTAATTAAATACGATCTATGAAATAATCTTTTTTATTTCATCCAACAATAGTAAATAAAATATTAAATTAGATTTCATTGAATCGATGAATTTTTTTTCTCAGTGTATGTATATACCGATATGTTTTCGGAATAATACATGCGACATTTGCGCTGATATCTATAAGGATACACTTCCGGCTCTTCCATTGTATTTATTATCACTGATAAAAAACACGCACTCGCTTATAAAAAAAAAAAAAAATAAATAAACAATTATTCACGTTCGTCACGTCTCGCACGACCGATCGACGCTGTCCGTAGCCACCAGCAGCGACGACGGTGCGGACAGCTGCACGACAACGTCCTCCTGCTGCTGCTGCTGCTGCAGCTCATCGTCGTTCTGAGTCCGCTCGGCGAGGCCGTACGCGCTAGCACCGATAGTGGCCTGCCGTCAGAGAACCATGAATATCTTGAGCAGCACACCGGCGACGAGGAACGCGACGCAGTAGATCGCGACGACTATCATTTGGGCGCGATTGTGAATTGTCACTGAGGAGGGAAGACACTTTGGATGTCCCGTGTATTTTTGAAACGTTATTGGAACGCAACGCAGCGATCGACGAACGATCGAGCGTCATTCGAGATATCGGACTGACATTAACGACGAACGCGCGCGCGCGGCCGGGGATGGACAAATCTATATAGATGTAATTAACTTAGCCCTGACCCTGGTCCGCTACTGCCGTGCGAAGTCTTACGAATTCGCGCGCCAAAGCTATCCGCCTGTTTTTTTTTTTCAACACGCTACGCCGGACGCTTTCCAATTCTATAATCGTTTCGCGTTGGAAAACGAGAGGGAGAGAAAGAAAAAACATTTCCGCGATCGCGACGTGTTACCTCTGCGGTCGCGCGATTTGTTCTCTCTCTCTTTCTTTCCTGTCTTTTCCTCGCTCGAACGCGAGAGTAGAGACCGAAAATAACGGCTTATTGTATTATAGCTTCACCTAAAGGGTGTAAAGTCACTTATTACGCTCGATCGAATTCGCTCGTATACATAACGCGACTACGTTATGTATACAATATATAAGACGAATAATAAGCGCGATAATTGGATATGACTTGAGGCAAGTCGAGCTTATAACGATATTTTCCAAGCATAATATCATAACGCTCGAGCTCTCAATTTCGTTAAATCTCGTCTTGAGCGCGCTTTACTCATAAGACTACGGACTTAAATGATAAATACGATAAAAAAAATGTAAAAAAAGCTCTCACCTTATCCTGGGACAGCGGCAGCGGCAGTGTCATGCAGCCAAGCAGCTCGCTGCGTCTGTAAACACAATGGAATTCATAAAATTAATATAATTAATAAAATAAAAATTTTATACGATATACGCGCGTAAATTAATGCGCGCGCAAAAATCGTTCGAGAGGCGTTTACGACTCCCGATCCGTTATGAAAAAAAAGAGAGAGAGAGCCGTAAACTGCAAATTATATGCAAAATTATTGCGACGCGATGCGCGTGTTATAATCACGACAATAAAAGCTCTCTCTCTGTACTGGCGAAAGTGTAACGACGACGCGCGTTGATTCAAAAATAAAAAAGGAAGAAAGGCAACGAGTCATTTTTATATACCTCGTATTATTATCGCGACATTATGTACGTATACGTATCTCTGGTCCCGAGTAAATGACGATTGTAACGCGCGCGAACGTAAAAAAAAATGTATCCTCGCTTTTGTTATTGTATATACGAGCTCGAAGAGTTATAAAAATCGAGCCTGCCTCCGTTTCGTCGTGCGTTATACATATTATGCGCGACATAGTGTATATATGCACCGAGTACGTATGCATACGTATCATAGCATTGGCGACGCGAGCATATTAAACGATACACACTTGAGTCGTAAAAAAAATCTCTCCATCTCTCTCTTCTTTTATAATTTAGATCGTTGAGAGCGAGAGAGAGAATGGAGTCTAAAAACAGGTTTATGATATACGACATGAGCTGCTATGGGCGACGCGCACGACGCGCATAATAATTCATATAATGTACCGTGTAAGAGGGCATCGACGAAAACAAAAATGAAATTTACGATCTTCGTCGGACGCGAGCCATGTACGTGTATGCACGTACACGCATACGCGTATATCCGCATAGTGCGATAGGAAGGAATGCGCGAGATACTACTATACGGCAAGTGCGAGCGAACCCGCACCCACTTTCGTGCGCGCATACGTATGTGCATGTGCAGCAGTTTCTTCTCGGATCGCGTTGTATTTTACGCGCGCGCACACATAGACGTGCATCGCGAGAGCACGTGTGCACGAGGCGCCTTACATATACCATGGACGGACACTGCGCAAGCTCCTACGCGCGATACCAATCGATTCCCCACCCTCCTCCTCCTCTTATACATAGCTGCAAGCACGCACACCAACGCGGTGGGTATCCGCACCCAAAGCTCGTAGGATTTATTTATTTTCCTTTTTCGGGGCTTTGGCCGCGCGCGCGCTACATTCTTCGTTCAATGTATGCCACACGAATGATCTCTTTGGATCGTTTGCGAGCGAGCTTGCAAGATACACGCGCGTATATTACTTTTTAATGCGTTTCGAGAAAACTTTGTATTCGAATCACTCCTTCGTTTCCTTCTTTCTTTTCGTTTTGTTTCGTGCCGATTCTTATACGCGTTTCGAACGTGCCTCGACATAAATTCGAATTTACCAGGCACGTACTAACCCCCGTATACGAAAACAATATTGTTTACGCCGCGATCGAATCGAAATATTCTTGAGCTTCTTTACATTTTTGAATGTCAAAATCACCGCGCACAGAACCATTATACACACACTTACGACTCGTCGACGATCAGCAAGTCGCTGGCGAACTTGACCCTGCGCTTGACGCGTCGATTTTTCGCTCTCGCGCCCGTGTTCGTCATCGTCGCCTGCGACATCCAATTGCCGCAAACCTTTTGACCGCACATTTAGAAATTTTCAAAGCGCCACGTATACACCACTATACAAAATATCCAACGACTCGATTTATTACGAGCGAGATCGAGCGCGCCCCGCACCATGATCGGCTGCCGACTAAGCTCTAGCTCTGGCCAGCGCGCGGACAGAGAGAAACCTCTCCCTTTCTCTCGCGAGCGCGCTCGTGTGTGCACGTTTAACGTTGCATATACCCGCGCGCTGCTCCGTCTTTCTCCGTCGAGCGACGATCGTCGCGCTTTTGCGCGCCGCGCGGGCGGCCGGCGCCGATGTCGCACACACACACGTACACACGTACAATGGCCCGATCGATGCACACATGACACGCGACTGTGTTTGTGCGAAGTTGCACACACGTATATTACATATATGCGCTCCTCGCAAATCCCCATTTTCTCGAAGGCGGGAGGGTCGTCTATATAACGCAATTCTCGAGAAGTACTATACTATACCGTCTCTCTCTCCCCCGCTAGTTTTGCGCTGTGTGTGCAAAAGTACGCAAGGAAAATGTAGGTCAGAGATTTGCATTATATTTGCTTTTTGCATACACAGACACACACACACACACGATCGTATCGATCATCGTGTACAACGCGTTAAAAGCTCTTCCGGCTGTCTCCTTCGAACCGTACCTCTTTCTTCGGTACGCGCGGTTATAAGCTCCGTCTTCGTTACATATATATACGTTAAACGAAGCCTTGAAAACGAATCGCAATTGCTTTCGCTTTTTCGTACTTATTATACACACGTGTTCATTGTCGCGTACCCGCTCGTGTGTTGACGTTTTCGTGTTATTATACACGTATACGCGCAAGCTCACACACGGAGCCGGGGTAGTACGTGCAAAGCATACATTATCAATGCTATTATTCCGCGGCGTATAGGTATATACATAAGTCGACGCTAAGAAAGCCAACTTATCAAGCATTAATATCGGCTTACGCTCGTTATTTTCTTTTCTGCGTATTATATACGTATACAGTCCAAGTTCACGCGTACGTTTATATACATGCATTGTGTATAGGCTCAACACGTGGTTTCGATTCATCATCGTCCATATACATATATATAAACCGTCGGTTCTATTCGTTTTATGTATCGTTAAAGCTCACCTCGCTACGCGATCGCGATGCCAGACGGCTATGTCGAGTGCCAGCCTCTTGACGCCGTTGCTGCTGCTGCTACTACTGCTGTTGCTGCTACTGCTGCTGTTATTGCTGCTGTTATTGCTGCTCGTGTCCCGATCGTTGCTGCTACAGTTGTTGTTGTTGTTGGACGGCAAGGTGAGCCACAGCACCTCGTTGAAGACGGGATTCGGCGTGGCCCGGTGCACGGCAGTGCGCTCGACGCGACAGAGCGCCTCGCCGCTGGCCAAGTCCTTGATGTGGGCCTTGACGTAGGCGTGGATCGGGCCCTCGGGCCGGCGCAGATCTCGACACCTGATTACTAAGCGACGACGAAGAAGACAGAGAAGACAAGAATTAGTGAATTACATGGAGATGCGGGGTGAATATAGGCGATCGAAAAAGCTCGCGCACGTATAAAAGCTCGCGTACACTCGCGAATTGATTCCTCGCCGAGCGTTAATGGGAAAACGATGTCAAGAATCTATATAGCTCCGATCTATAGCCAGTAAGTATTTGCTCTATATATATAATGCGCTCGGCATTAATAGGGCTGACATGATCGATGCAGCTTATAAACGCGCCGATCCCTCCCCCATATAGCTAGCCAAGTATTTATAATGAAATTTTTCTCGCTCCAGATGTATATCGCTATATATACGCGAGCCCCGACTGGGCCAGCGAGCCGCTTCTCTCTTTTTTTTCTGGCTATAATATCGGAGCTTGAACGAATAATTAATTCAGTTACGTTCGTTGTATCTCGCCCAAGTCTATAAGCCTCGTGCCGAAAGCTCGACATATATATATCTGTGGCAGTGATCGTGCTCGTACCACGCGATTACATAAGGTAACGAGAAGGGGGGAGGGAGAGAGAAAAAAAAGTGTATCAATCGAACGAGTACATATAGCCGAATTATTTATCCGATCTAGCCTATAGAAGTTTCGAGCTCGTGTATGTGTGCTCCACTTGAATTCGAGCTGCATGTGTTATAGCCTCCTTATCTCCCGGCTTGGCTGCAACGAATGTGTGCCTCTGCTGCTGCTGCTGCTACTACCGCATGCATGTGTGCTCGAGCACGAAATCGATCAAGCTAGAAAAGTTTGCCTGCACGTCGAGCTTGCATTTTATATACTCGACCAATTTTTTTTTAATTTTTTATTTTTATTTTTTATTTCGAAGAGGCGAGCGAATAATATTTTACACCAAAACCGCGGTAAACGAAGCTTGAGTTTTCTAAAATTAATTCAACGCGAGTGCATGCCTCCGAGGCTTAAACCCTTGTATAATATATCATATGCTACATGATTAAAGTCGAGCTTGCGACCGATCCCTTTCTATATTCATGTGATTGCGCTGTTATATACGCGACACATACGCGCGCTTTTACTAACGAGTTTTTCCTCTCTCTCACTCTTCCTTGTTTTATTTTTTAAACTTTTTTCCAAGAGGCTCGATCGATGCTGCTCGAAAATTTTTTGCCTCGCATACATGTAAAAGAGATTCGATAATCTCATACTGTCGATTTTAAAGCTCGCGAAGCTTTTGGCTGAGAACAATAGCCGAAAGATAATTGTCTCGTCGACGAGCGAGAGAGAGAGAGAGACTACGGATATCTCACCCCTCTCCCGCGCGCACGTTAGATACTATACATGTAGATATGGCCTACCTCTGCAGTCTCTCTAGGCGCACCAACACACGTTCTCCGCGAAGGGGCTAGTGGCTGTTGTATCACTGCGCCGTACTCGTGTACGCAGCACAGCATAGCTAGCACACATACACACACGTGCTGTGTACGTATTCATGTATCGAGATGCAGGGAGAGAGTTTCGTCATTCTCTCTCTCTCTCTCTCTCGACCGACACAAAGAGCACACATGCACACACTTTTTGCACGAGTACTTAACGACACACACGTATTTTATAATATATACCAACGATCGATGGATCGAGACTGGACTAGCAGCTAAAAAGCTCCGCGTCCGTGCATAGGCGCGCGTGGACGGATGGATGTCCTGCTGCTGCTGCTGCTGCAGCCCCAGCGCAGCGAGCTTGCAGCTATATAGCCGAAAACGTATATACGTATGTATGTGGAGCACACTGACAGAGAGAGAAATAGCTCGAGCGATTCGCACACTCGCTCTCGCGCACCGACACTCACTGGCACGCACCTCAGCGTCTCACATTTTTACATCTTCTTCTCTATCTCTGTCTCCACTGGTAATAAATTACAATAAATAAATAACTTGGAATCGAGGGAGGCTCTCGACGAGACGCACAGCCTCTCGCGCACTACGTACAGTACAGTACAGTACGGTACTTGGCCTCGCTGCTATCACTGATGCTACACTGAGCTTCTGCTACTGCTGCCACTGATAACGCGGCTGGTAATACAGAGGAGCTCGTCGAGGCTATATGGACAGAAAGAGAGCCCAAGGGGGGAGAGTGCAGCAGAAATATAACTTTTTTCTATAGTCTCGACGGCGGCGGCGACGGTGGTGACGCGGGGCGCATGTCCGCCGCGTGCGCGCTGCCAACTGTGCGGTGTGCATTGCAGGGGACGGCAGCAGTATACATACACGCGCACGGGAGGCTTGAAATCGACGAGGTTCTGCTCCTATACCCCGTATATCAACGTCTCTGCGGGCTTTAAAGCGCCTGCGCCGCGGCAATTTTACGTACACCTACGAGTACAGGGACAGGCAGCAGCGCCTGCCAACTATATATGGTATATACGTATACACCCGTAGTGTATAGGGATTTTGATACGAGAGAGGGATGATACGAAACTGAACTTGATTCTCGGGTCGATTAATCGTTCGATAATAAGGAGAAGGGGAAAAGAAATTGGAGTGGAAAAATTAATTTCAATTTCACGCGCGAGATAATTGTACATATTATACGACGACGACGACGAGTGACGTACGCGCGCGATGGGAATTACGAATTATTCGAATCGTTCGAGCAATCGCACATTCATTATATGCACCAGTTGAGAAATGCAAAATAAGAGATAGAGAGGAAGAAAAAAAAAGTAGTAGTGAAAAGGATATCCTCGCAATTGAAAGCTCCTGTTTATGCTATTTATACATACATAATGTATATACACACGCACACTCGTCATCCGCATCGCTAACTGAAGTTAATCAATACAGCTTTTACGGTTGCTGCTCCCGAGGAAAGACGACGACGACTTTCAAAACGTACATAATACGAGGCTAAAACGTAAAAAGTATACACACGGCAACGAGAAGAAGAAGAAGAAAAAAAAAAGAAGAGAGAAGTAAATGCAAATGCACACCCCTGTATTATTATATATTATTATACCGTGTATGCTGCAAGGGCCAAAAGTGATTTAGAAAAAAGATAAATGGGATTTTTCGAGCTATAACGGGAGAAGAGACAGGTAGAATCCTATATACGTGCAGCATATATACACACGAGCGTGCACATTACTACCCTCTTTATACGACCTGGTGACAATGAAAAGTAAGAGGCGAAACTGGAAAAAAAAAGTGGAGAAGACGAGAGAAAGGGTCGAAGCTAGTATAGCCTTCCAATATGAGATTACGTTAAAAAAAAACTGCCGCTGCTTGCTTTGCTCAGCTTATATATATAGCTTCGGCTTGCAAAATCTCAAGGACAAGACGAGAAAGACAAAAAAAGAGAGAGAGAGAGAGAAAGAGAAAGCAAGTACCAGCCTTACATTACGCAAGGGCAGAGATCCTTTTCACATGCTAATCGTCATCTAAGACATGTAAATGCGTATATATATATACGCTTAGCTGGTCGCGCGCGATATTTGCAAAATTGTTTAGCCACCGCTGCTGCTGCTACTTCTAAGCTACATGGCTTTTTTCGGGGTGCTCTACGTTACGATTATTCTTTTCTCTTTTTCGCGTTATATTTTTGCGTTAAAAAGCGAAAGAGAGAGAGAGAAGGAGCACACAATGCTCGGTCGTCCTTGCGACGTGTATAACTTTACGCTTTTGGAGGCCCTTTTAGAAAAGAAAGAAACTTTTGTCGCTGCCGCGCACGGAAGCCAAAAAGTTTCTGATTTTTCGACCGGAGGAGAAGATCATCGAAAAGAAAAGAAAGCGAAGAGTCTGTCTTTATATTATATATACTCACTCTTGACGCTTATGCGATCGTCGGCGCTCGAGCACTCGACCTCGATGGAGCCTATGCCGCCGTATCTCGCCTCGTCGTTTCTCAGGGTGTTGCTGCCGCTGCCGTACTCGCTGGGCGTCTCGGGGCTGTACTCGAGGCAGCGCCTGACCGTGGCCACCAACGGCGTGGCCTCGGGCGTGCTGCACTGGTGGTTTTGGTGACTACTGATCATGGCCACCGCCGCTGCGGTCCGACGACCGCTGCACGGTGACGATCTCTCCGAGTCCGAGGACGATGGCGTCGCGAACGAGTCCACCGCGCTCATCATGAGCGCCAGCGAGGACGACTTGCTGCAGGGACTCTGCCACGCGTGGCTGCCGCCGCCGTTCACGATGTTGATCGGGCAGCGTTTCCTACTGGTTATCGGCGATTCCTGTTGCTGTGGCTGCTGCTGTTGTTGTTGTTGTTGTTGTTGGGGCTCGTCCACGTCGATGACGCAGCCGTGGCGACGCTCGTCGACTCGTCCGCTCTCGATGGGACGTGTCTCCTTGGCGTCTTCCTCTTTTCGTTGAGCCTGAGAATTATTGTTGGTTAGAAAATAAGAAACGTCGCATCGGGGTCACCAATTTAGGAGGATCCATCGTTACCTGCGGCTCGTCGTCGACCTGCATCGTCGTCTGTCCTTCGTCCTGCTTCATCGTCGTCGACAGATCCAGATCCGTCTCCAAGGCGAGCCTCTTCACGTGCCTGTTGACCGCCTCGATCAGCGGCAACTCCTCGCCCATTTTCGGCCTCTTGGCCACCGAGTTGCTGCTCGCCTGCGGCAGCGTCCTCTTCCGCCTGATGACTCGCTGCCGTTTCAGGGGAAATTCCCCGATTACGTCGTCGTCGTCGTCGTCGTTGGGCGAGCTCGGCGGCGAGCTGAAGACCATCCAGGTCGTGGGCGACGGGTCGTCGAGCAATTGACTGGCCGACGAGACGCTGCTGTCGTTGTGCTTGGGTCGCATGAGGCAGACGGACGAGCGTCGCGCCCCGAACACAACGTCGACCGGCCGCTCGTCTATCGTCTCGTAGATGTGTTCCGCCTCCGGCACCTCCTGGTTCTCCTTCTCGTCGTCGTCGTCGCGGTGAGTCGCTAACGCGTCCTTGGGCAGCTCCTGAGGCCGACGATTCTTTATCCTGCGACGCGTGTGAATTATTATACGCCGGTTAAGGGATGTGATTTATGCGTGTAATATACCAATCGATAGAAGGGGGTTGAATCTGATATATAATATAAAAAGGGGAGGGTATCGATCGGAAAGGGTTGACTCGATATATTATTATACGCTTACGAAAGAAAATATTGAGCCGTATAAATACCTATTGCGAAGACTATCGACATCCTCGTACAAGTTATTTGGCTTATTATTCCGCTCGAGCTTCGTCCCCGACGATTTGCCCTTCGAGGGTGTCTCCTGGATCTCCTCGTATATTCTCTCCTCCTCCTCCACCTGCTCGTCCTGTTCCATCCTCATCTCGTCGTTTCCGCGATGAATCACCGGCGGCAGCGGCATCAGCTGCTTTCTCCTCCTCTCGCTGTCGTCGTGCACGAGATGATAGGGCGTATCCGTGCGCGAGCTCAGCTTGGCCGATCTCGCTTGGTGCTTTGGTAAGTGCGGCGTGTGCTGCTGATTGTAATGATGGTTATGACTGGTGAACCTCGTCGTCCTGGCGGCGAGTCTGTTGTTACGGTCGAAGCGCAACGACTCGAACTCCATGACGTCCTCGGGACTGGTGGCCATGCTGATCTGATGAAAGAAGTCCGACACGTGCGACTGCAGCGTCATCGTCGTCGGCTGCTGATGACTACTCGGGAAGCAGCTGCCGATCAGCAGAGTCTGCGGGTCCACGGGCAGGGTCGTCGTCATCAGCGTCGAGGACATGGCCTGCGACGAGCTCATGGCCAGCGACGCGGACGAGCACGAGGACGAGGACGAGGACAACGTCGTCGAGCGCTGATGCTGCGGGTACGATACGGTGAGGGGACCGATGTCGGCATCGACCCTCGGTGTGCTTTGGTAAAAACCGTCTATCACGACGGGTGAACTACTGTTACGCTGCGTCAGGGAATTACGCTTTCCCGTTCGCAAATTTGGTTTGGTCGCCTGCAACAGGATCGGAATTTCATTCGTCTAATCATTTTCATCGTTAAATAAAATACTCACGTGAAAGTAACCGCGCAGATCGCTGCCTTGGCTGCGACACCGCCTCTGGCGCCTCGAGGGCGTCTTCTTGATCGACCTGAGCGACGGCTTGTTGTCACCGTTAGCTGCTGCGCTCGTCGTTTTAACTCGATGATGACCACCGCTGAGCCTCGAGCTCGGCGCTCCTCCTCCTCCGCTCGCCGCTGGTGGCGTGTTGGACAGGTCGCGAAACGGTCGTCTGCTGTGTGTGACTTTGTTATTGGTGACCCCGCCGCCACCTCCGCCCGGTCCATGTGGCGTCGAGCTCGCTTGCGACAGAGATCGCGAGACCGTCCACTTGAGCATTTTTGGTTCTGCAATAGGAAGCGAAGGAGGAAGGCAAAATTAGAATACGATGTCCGTTGAATTTCTAAGGCTAATTGACGTTCTCTAACAGTCGACGCGAGTTCATCATACGTATAATAGTTAAAAGAGAGAAACCGTCCCGACCGCAAAAGACGTTACGATGTCGCAACGTGTATTCACCCACCCACACTCGTTCATTCCCGTGAAGTGAGGGCTATGTCCAGCGACGAGAGACTCGTTAACTTCTCTCTCGCGCGCGATGACACACACACACGCAGTGTATAAAGGCGCGCACAGGTACATTAAACGACATCCTCTATTATTCTAAAAAAAAATAAAAAAAAGGAGAAGGACATGCAACGTCTTTTTGGCGACCTTCCGCTTTCTCAAAGTATTTATAACGCAACAATAGAAGCTACTACGTACACGCGGCAGGTACGCACACCCTCGAAAAAAAAATGAGCAAAGGAAAAGAGGAAGATGGATCGGGCCGATAAAGAGAAAGAGAGGAGGACGCAGTCGGCCAAAATTTCTCACGAAAGTCGGTCAAGGAAGAAGCTTCGACTCAAAAGTCCCAACGTTTCGTCGTTGTCTCTTTCGGGGCGTTATCGTTTCGTTACCCCCTCGCACACGTCGCGTCGCGCATCCAATCCTCCTTTTCTCTCTCTCTCTCTCTCTCTCTCTCTCTCTCGTGCGCGCCGGGGGTAATTATCGCGTTTGCCGAGAGAGGCGAATAACATTGTTTAGCTCGCAATAATATTATAAAAACGACGCGTTTAAGGCCGCAGGTCGAACGCCACCTGCCGCGAAGTCGAAAAAAAAAATAAGACGGCGCGTATAAGAAGAAGAATGAGAAGACGAGGACTGTATATATGTACCTACATAGCAGTCGAAGACATACGGGAAGGCTAATGCTATATACCGACGTATTATGTACATATTTTTCGCGCGCGCGCGCGCTCTATACAGAGGACAGGTGAAACGCACCTGAGCCTCGTAGTCGTCCTCGTCCTTTGCTAATGGAGCATTAAAAACGCGCGCCTCGAAAAGGCATATAAGAAAAGAAACTCACTGCTGTGCGTGCCTGTCTTATACAGCACCCGCAGTGGGTGATGTCCGGTCACGTCTTGTATACACACACACACACACACACACATACGGCGCACATATTGCCGTAGTAATACGAAAATATTATAGTGCATTTAATAAGCGAGTCTCGTATATGTGTGTATGTATGGCATGCACTTGCCGTTTCATATACTCATACATAAGCTGTCACGCCTCGTCGATCCAGAGGGACTATTAATCAACGATCGCGAGCCAGAACGCGTGTCTGTGTGTGTGTGTGTGTGTGTGTGTTTCTACACCCGTGTATATCTGGGACACGATATAGCACGCGTGTGTATGTGTGCAATTGCGGAATCGCTGATGAGGCGCAAAACGAGCATAAGGTGTGCATGTGCACACACACACACGCGCGCACATATGTACGATATACGTGTATATGTATCGGAAAGGTTAGCGGGTCGAGCTGACTCGACTGTGAACTCGTTTCGCCTCTTCTGCGCCTCCTCTTCCTCCTCCTCCTCCTCCTATTCTTCTTCTTCTTTTTGCGCCCGCGATGTAACGTAACTCGGCGAAATCTATATAACGGAATTTTCGTTTCGAGCGTCGGATCGATACAGTCGCTATAACGTACACATACGATTGCAACGTAATCGTCGTTCACGTAATGCTTTTCTTTCGTATCGAATAGCGAAGAGTAAAAAAAAAATTACGTAAAGTTACGCGAATACGATCAGCCCTATATTATATACAATAAAAGTGTATCATCGATTCCCATGAATCTCTTTTCATTCGGTACCTATATATATAGAGCGAGCGAGAGCCGACTTTCGTGATATCAAAAGAAATCTAACTTGCTCGGGCGCGCAGAACACCGGCTTGCAAAAAATATAATCGAGGCCCGAGGTTTTTATATATATTATATATACACGAGCGAACGAGAGAAAGGGATGTCCTATGGGAATCGCGTTCCTCTTTTTTTTTCCTTCTCTCTCTCTCTCTCTCTCTTTTCAACACAGTGTATATATACACATTCAATCTCTCTCTCTCTCTTTTTTTTTAAAGCACCCGATTCCTTCGAACTACCCTCCTCTGTGCGTACACACACATACATACGCAGCAGCAGCAGCAGCAGCAGCAGCAGCGGGTTTCAACTTTTTAACGGTTCCTCGCCGCGCTCCTAGCAGCTCGTACATACACACACGCAGGGGGGTGCGTTTGCGTTTTGCGCCGCCGCACGCGTTCATGCATGTATGTATATATATACGTGTGTGTGTGTGTGCGCGCAAGAGTGCAAAAAAAAAAAAGTATACTGATTTACATAACGGGGCCGCTTGCATTTCGTGCGTTATATACCTGCTCTCCATACATACGTACGTATATATACATGGATATGCGCTTTATTTTTCTTCCTTCTTCTTCTTCTTCTTTTTTTTCATCGCAAGCAACTTTGTATATACGTCCTTTCTAAGGATATACGTGCGCGCATCGCAGGAACGGGGGTTGGACTCCTGTGCCTCCTATATGTGCTCTGGAGTAATGCGCGTAAATGGCATAATTTAATTATTCTAGAGCTTTTTACGACCTAGCGAGTTTATTGCGCCTATCTATCTCTCTCTGTATATAGCTCCTTCCCGTGTATGACGTATTATATCTAAGTCTAAGCAGATCTTAGAAAGAGAGAGGAAGGTTGACGCGAAACGAGCTCGTTGACAATCGTCGAGCTCCGAAAGGGCGCATAACGAGCGATGATTTCTCAAAATTTAACGTATAGCGGGCATATAAACTTTATTTGGAAGAGAGAGAGAGAGAAAGAGAGAGACGGGGTGTCAACGAGAGCAGGTTGGTTCGAGCACGCATGGAAGAAGAAGGAGAAGACGAAGGAGACATTGAACCCACGACGACGACGACGTCAGGTTAATCGCGATAAGCGACTCTCCGAAAAAAATACACACTCGTCGTCGAAAGAAGGAGGGAAGTGTATGTAACGCGTGCGCGCACGTGTATTACGGCATTGTGCATATTATACATATATGTACATAAGGAAGCGGCCATGTATACAAGTATACCCCCGAAAAATTTTTCAGTTTAAAAGACTTTTCAGCCCAAACTGCACGCAACACACACAATGTGTACATAATGCAATGTGGACATATATACATTGCCGTAATAATACACATTGTATTATTAACGCGCCCGAGAGCCGCGGCGAGCGATTTTTGCCCTGTTCTCACGCTTCTCCGGTTGGAGCTGCAGTGTAAACGCGCATAATGGTTGTGTTTTCTTCCGATTCGCGAGGCGCATAATACGCGCACACGAGGAAATATAGACAGATTTTTCGGTGACGATCTTTTCTTTTTAGCGATCAGCGAGAAAAAATATAGTGATAATAAACCGATTGACTTTTCGGCTGTACGTACTGCTGTGACTATTCGAGCCAAGTATTATATCTATATATATCGTATGTTGTTACTCGCTGGCATAGAGAAGTCATTCAACGACAGACACATCGAGCCGCACCTGCCTCGTGTCTGTCTCGCTCGCTCGCTCCGGTTCCGCGTCTATATATACACACACACACACGCATACATAGCTATAGCATGTATATATACTTCACGGATCACCCCATCTGGTCCGTGTGCCTCACTCACTCACTCTCTATATTACACACACGCACATACCTTTTTTTTCTGCGCGCTATACATACTACCCGTTTTCGCGTTAATGTTTTTCCCTTATTGCCGCACCGCGAGCAGACAAGCTATTGTATCTCTCTCTCTCACTCTCTTTATTATTCTTTTTTTTTTATCGAAAAATTAAAAGCGATGGGAATTGTAATTCGCGCGAGCGAGAGAGTATTTGTAAGCAGCAGCTCTGCGTTACTGCGGTTTTTCTCGAGGCCGAGCAGGACACTTGCCTCGTGCTATGTGTGTATGTATATATGGGGATTACGTATTATACGCTCGCGCGCGCGTGTGTGTGTGTCCGTGTACGCAAATGCGTACCGACTGCAGGACGTTAGAATTTAGCTTGCGATTTCCGTATCAACCCAACTGTCGGCCTCTCGTACGCGTATGCGTATATACATACCGTTTCGGAAATTTCTGCGATTATTATTACTCGACCTGCAACAGCAACAGCAGCAGCTGTCGAACGAGCGTATAAAACACACGTTCGGGTACGCGGATAAAGACGAAAAAAAAATACTTGTTTAAATAAAGCTTATGTAGAAAAATATTTACGAGAATATGATAAGACGGAGGATGGAACGCGATCGTGTATCCGGTCAGATTATGACAGCTGTCTGTTTCTTGGAGTTTGCTCGACTCGAAGAGGAAGAAAAAAAATATGATTCTCGGGCAGGATTCTGATCTATTTATTCCTCTCGATCGACATGAAAAATTTCGCGAACGTCGAAGCTTCGGTAGGTTATTCGAGCACCAATGCTGTAAAAGCTGACGCGAGTTACACGACATCTTTGTCGAAAGTCGAGCGACGTCGATCGAAACGCTTCCGATTAACGACGTATCGATTAGCCATAATCAATCACGAGAGCGCGACGCGATGCACGATCGTGAGCTTACAGCAAATCCCAAGTAATTAAGATTAATGAATAAGACGTAACGATCACCGAGTGTATTATTACATACACGCGAGTACATCATTATTCAGCCGGTAATGCAATCTGCGCCTCGTAATCGATCGAAACTCGCTGAAAAGTTCTAACAATTTAATTTGTATTTTCTCGGCAACTACGTGCACAAAAATCGATAATCTCGTTATATTATAATCGGATGTCTCTCTTAATCATACGTATATTTTTTTTTTAACCCTCGCGTAAAATCGAAAACCTTCACGCGCGCGTATATCTTTTTGTTTTTCGGAGATTTTCGCCTTTAAATCGTGTGACCGCCCTGATTACGTATAATACGTGTATATATAAATCGCTTTCGTTTATCGCGACGATCGAACGCGTAAAAAAGAGGAAACGAGCTGGTTGCGGCCGCGCGACGTAGCGTGGGGGGTCGAAATTTGTGTCCCGATTGGGTGCGATAATCGGAGCCCCGAAAAAACCGTGTAAATGACTATCTTTTTTTTTTTTTTTTTTTTTTCATTAAATTTCACGACGTTGCTGTAATAATCTCGACGATGGATCTCTCGAGCGCGCTTACGCGTCGATCCGCAATAACGAATCGCGATCGCGACCATGTCCTACCGTTGATTCGTTACATCGATGATTTGCAAAAAAAAAAAAAAAACAGCAACAACAATTTAATCGTTTCCTTATACCCACTAGTACCCCTCGATTTCGCACTCGATGAAAATGTCGGTATGCTCGGAATGAGATGCGCTCGCATTCCTTACAACTCCGCGCGCGGCACTCTGAACTTTTAATAACAACGATGAATAAAGTCGTGCGATAACCGCTACTTCTTAATCGATTTTTTCGCGCGCGATTCTTCGAATACGCGTATAGTTCTCCGTACATCAACCCAGCTATTTGCGGCCCAACACAGCAGCGGCATTCCTCGCCATTGAGCGAATGCACTCGAGCTCGAGCTAATAATTTTCACGCTTTGATAATTCATTTTCGGCGCCGCCGCAGCCGACGTGTTCGGTGCAGTGCTCTGGGCTCTCGCACGAGTGCATTATTCGTTCTCGCTCGATGCGGGATATAACTCGGACGTGATGCATACATCGCTGTATACGCTTCGAAGGATTTGGCACACTCGAATTACCTCCCATCCTCCGTGCTGCGAGTTACTATTATTGTTTGGTTGTTTTCGTTGCTGCGCTGTCGCTGCTCGTTGTCAAATGCATATATACCATATGCCGAGTGAAAGTCTCAGCTACATATATATAATATAACGTTGACGCGAAATTTTCATCCCTCTCGCCTTCGTGCTTAATTTATCAAAGATCCGCGCTCGTTTCTACGCGTATATAGCGCGCAGGGTAGCAAGCCTTTTTTTTCGATCGAATCTTATCGCGCGATCGACGCGACGGCAACGGCAGCCGTACTTTTGTCGACCGACTTCCATTGTGTTGTATACGTACCGGCGATTCTGATCCACACAGAAAAAAAAGGGGTACGCAGCCGAGATAAATCTCTGCCTACAACGCGCCATGGTAAACCAAAGTTTTGCGGCTTCTCGATTACGCCTAATGATATCCTCTCTCTGAACGCACAGTGTGTTGCATCGAGGTAAGTCACACATTGTTAAGTGCGTGTATAATGCACACAACTTAGCTCAGCGGCTTTTTTTTTTATTTTTCGACGATGGGCCACGACGATTAGGATGTTCATTTTGCGGTTGGTATAACGCCGTTTGGCAAACTGACCACCGTGTGCGGCTTTCGCGATTAGACACCGTATACGGTTGAATATCGTGCAGGGGCATTGCATTTCTTTTTTTCGATTATTCAACAGATGGACTCGAGCGAGCGCGATAAAAAGGTAAAATAAAATAAAATGAAAACAGGAGCACGAGCCGGAACAGATTGTGCGGTCCACTTTCGTTGTGACACCGATCGTTTGGCCGGCTTCGATATATATACGCTCGATCGTTTAAACATTCGAGTGTCGTCGGCACGTATAACCAGCTCAACATTTGGCACGAAAAATTGAAGTATCCGCGCTCTTTTTCATTACGCTCGATACGCGATTGCAGCGAAATAAAAATTCAAAAAAAAAAAAAAAAAGAAAAGAAGGAGAAGACGAAAATAGCAAGAAGAGAGAACTCGACACGATCGCGTACTTGGACGAGATGAAGTACGAGCGAAATTTCACGCCTCTGAAGAGAGATGGATTTGCTAAACGTTTTTGTGCGTTAGTGTCAACCGAATCGGCCTTGAAAAGCCACGCGAGTGGCTTCGACAATACACAGGCGCTCGAGGCTTAACTTGGCTGACGAAAAAAGGAGAAAGAATAGGAGAGAAGGAAAAATAAAAGCGAGCGAAACAATAGGATCGAAGCGAAATGTATATATATATAAAGCACAAAAGCGACGAATTATTTTTACAATGCAACGAATAGCCAGAGAGTTTAAGAGAGAGAGAGAGAGTGAAGGGTGCCTGTGATTAATTCGCCGGAAGGAAGAAGGACAATATAAAACTGCAGCCGCGCGCCGCCGAAACTTTTGACATTTCGACCATGGTATATGCCGTAACATACTTATTATTTTCGATGCAAATATCGGGAGTGATCGAATCGTTCGCGATAAAAATAGGATAAAAAATAAAAGACGTTGCGTATACATAAAAATCTCGTTTACGTGCGAGCGTACGGCGTGACTAATCCAAAATCGCGCACTTTTCTTTCTCATCGCGACGATAATCCCCTCTTTATACGGCACATGTTCGCCTCGTAATAATATAATAATTTCTAGTTCTCCCTCTCCCTCCTTTCGTTCCGAAGTATATATGCCGCGCGGGCTATCTATATATAATACGCATAAATATATACAATAATTGAATGTATAAATTTCTCGACCTTGAGCCCGAAACTTTTCGCACATATTATCCCAAGTCGAAGAGAAATAGAGAGCACCCCTTTTTCCACGAGATTACTTACTATTTTTTTCTCTCTCTTCTCTCTCTCTCTCGCTCACTCTTTATACAGCGCGAGGAGCTGCGCATCGAGGGTAGAGGCCGAACTATTGTGTAATTATATCATCGCTCGCGAGCACTCGCTCTCTATATACATAGATATATATATATATGGCCCAGTTTAAATGGCCCATTGTCGAAGGCTGCCCTTCGGCTTCCTCGGGCATTATAATGCGCAACGAGTGCGAAACACCATTTGCGGAGGGGTAAATGTTCTCTCTCTCTCTCGGCGCGTATCGTGTATTACGAAGGGCGAGCCGTATATAATACCGCTTCTGCCGTGGAACGAGATACAGGCAGGAGGAAAATAGAGGCAACTACTACTGGTACTAGACTCGATCTCGACTACTACTACTACTACTACTACTACTACTACCCGAAGCGAAGAAAGTAAGTCTGTGCGCCGCGAGAATGAAAAAGAGCTTCTCTCTCTGTGTGTGCGGCGGCATGTGTGCTGTCCGCGCGTCGAGAGGGAGAATCGAGGGTAAGGTCGCCGCGCGACGACGACTCTCTCTCTCTCTCTCTCTCTCTCTCTCTCGGTGCGAAGTTTAGAAAATTGCCTAGCTGCACGTCCTATATATATGTGTCTGTGTGTGTGTGTATAAGTAGCCGACTCGATTGTTGAGAAAAAGCTTTGGAGATAAAAACAGATGGTTTTCAGAACCGAGTGAGCGACGGAGAGAGAGAATCTTGCCCGAGAGCGTGTATAATAGCGAGAAAGCAGTTGTGCATGTGCCAAAAATTGGCCTAGACGTGAGACACGAGACAGAGAGAGGAGGGAGATAAGCGGGAAACGTTGCCGGGTAAATTGGAGCAAAGGACGGATCAGCGTGCATTGTGTTAATGGTATGCGCGCCAGTATATCGTCGTCCTGCTTTTAGTAGGTCAGAGATTTTTTTTTTTGACGAGTACATATGTAGCATGTGTCTTTATGTATGCAAGGAGCAGTAGCAGTCGAGCATTTCAATTCGTTCGTACAACTGCATCCGTCAAAAGAGATACGCGGCACAAATCGACGATCGTTTAAACGGCGATTAACGACCTGCATCCCTTGCAGCGAGAATAAAAATGAAAAAAAAAAAAACTGGAGTACCCGCGCATTGTGACGCACGATATGCATTTCAATGGCGTACACGTCCACCATACATAAACGCATATATATTTCTATTACTGCATTAAAGGATTATGGAATATACGCATTATAATATGCGCGCGCGTATTGTGAAAGTCGAAAGTGTACACTGCAGTCCCGTGCGTATGTACAATACGCATATTTACAAAACACGAAATACGTATATTATGGCATTAACGTGTGTGTGTGTGTGTACTATATACAAAACGAAGCAATTATTACATTGTCCGAGTAGAGAAATATTGAAAACTGACCGCTTGCAGTCGTATATACGTGTTTATATACCTGACGCGTCGCTGCACGTTTATATATTATTACATTTATATATGTATAGAGTGAGAGAGAATAAAAATGCGCTTATATACTTGATACAAAATGCAATCGTAAATTATATACACACACTCACACACGTATATCGGGTACAAATGCATCGACTCTCGTGTGTATACCGGTGCAGCATATCCTCCCCTGTGATTTTCATAGCGTATATATACCTATACCATACTCGTGTTATACGTGTGTGTATAAACAGAGGAAGCGCCGTGTATGTCAACAACATAAAGTCTCGCTCTCGGCCTATTTGGCGTGCAGTCCGTCCGTCCGTCCGTCCGTGTACCAATTCAATACTGCAATACAAGGCGAATGTCCCTTTTTGGTCCACTTTATTCGCTTTGGAAATATATAGGACGTCGTCGCTCGCTCGCGCGACTCCGTGAACCTCGCTCCAAGAATCTTACAAAGGAAGAAGCTTCTCTCCCCTTGGCGCGAGCGCGTCGTTGGTTGCATAGAAGCGGCGGCAGCAGCAGCCCTCGTTGCAGTGTATACAATATATAATGCGCCTATAAGGAGAGACCGACTGCAGAAATTCGCGACAATAGCCTCGGATATTTCTCTCTCTCTCTCTCTCTCGCTCGTCGATATAAACGTGCGAGTGTAAGGCGCGAATAAAGTAAATCGACGGTTGCAACTTTACTATTTATATAATACATATATATCGAGAGATGCCGTGCCGTACACCTCGATTCACTTTTACGCCTGTACATATCCTCCCTGTATATAACCCATGCGCCTGTGTCTAGCAATAATCGCATTGTCTAACTTTTATAGTCCTCGTCGTATTCGTCTTTTCTTTTCGTTTTTCCTCTTCCTCGTTTTTCTCGGCTTTCTTGTGCTCTATATACGTACTCACGACTCGAACGTGAACGCAGCGAGAGATTAAAAATGGAGCGCAGCAAGCAATAAAGTTTAAAGCGTCGTGCGCGTCGTCTTGTATAAATATACAAATAAAAATGTAATATAAACGTCGAACCGAATTGCTTGTACCACTACTACCACTACTACCACTGCTACTGCTGCTGCGTCAAGGGTTGTATCCTCGAGTTTCGGATAATGTACACACGCGGGGCACGGTAAGGTGAGATTTTAAACATCGGTCTGGATGGCCCCGTGGACACGTATAATGTATACAGCTCGTATATCGTGATCGGTCGCCGTTCGTGTTTATATGTAAATAATAATACGTCGATCGACGAGATTTCGATTCGCGGCTGCTGCTGCGAATTCGACTCTATATACTAGGCGTCGATCGCGGTCATTGCTATACGTATACGTTACTTATATATTCTTCCACGCACTGCGACACACGTTTGATACCAGTTTGATTCGTAGCGTTTACCGCACGATATATTTAGGTAAAGCTCGCGTATAAACCTGCAACAACAACAACAACAACAACTTGTGCTCTACAGCTTACCCCCTTTTTCCCGGGTGATTATAATTTAGAACGAGAAATCTCATTCTCCCCCCTTTTTTTCTTCATGTACACACACACACGTGAAATGAACCTTTCGGCCAGGGCGCTGTTACGCGCGCGTTGCGTTATTATAATACGTGTATAACCGTGTAGTATAGCGTATACGACGATTCATTTTTTTTTCTCCTACCTTATACTTCTCTACTACTACACTCCTTTACGATCTGTTATATGCGGCGTGACGAATGTAATTCCTGTAATGTCGCTCTCTCTCGCTCGCTCGCACTCGATGATGCGCTAGTTTTTTTCTTCCTTCCTTCCATTTTTTTTTCTTCGTTCGCCTTTTGCCTTTTACCGCGGGTTAGTATACGAGAATCAAAATCGCGACGTATAATACAGGCTACCTCAGTCAATTGGGGCATCAAACGCTCGCGCGCGAGGGAAATTCGAGCGAGGTGGTGGTTAAGGTATTGTTACATACGAACGCGTTGCGATGTGTGTACTACTTCCGACTTTGCGTGGGAATATCACGAGCTTTAACGAGGATGAAAAAAGTGGGGAAAAAAAATGAGTCGAAATCAAAAGAGGAAACATAAAACTCTCACACCTGTACAGAGAGGGCTGATAATTTCCAGTCATCGTCATTACGAGTGTGTGCAGTAATCGAGTAATCGATCCCCCGTGACGATCTCGCTGCTACCGTGATCCGAACTCAATTGTGCATCAATAAAACGCGGCGCTAAGATTTACGGCTTTACAAGTGAATTTCGTTTTTGTGCCCGACGAGGCTTTTTATCCCATCGAGACGACTTCTCTCATTGTCCGCGAGAAGAAGAAGAAAAAAAAGACGCGTGCGTTATTGTGTGGGTGCACTTGTTACACGCGCGCGAGGGTGGATCGTGTACAGGATTATCCCTCGATGCTGTTGTTGGCAATCTTTACGGCATCTTTTTATGTGCCGTATTGCGTCTACGACAGTTCGTTATACGTATCGAAAAAAGAAGAAGAAAGAAGAAGAAGGAGAAGAAGGAGAAATTGTTTACCGAGTCCGCACCTTGCCACAATATAAAACGTATACACGAGTGTTGACAACGCTGCATATTATACGTACCGAAGTACCCGCACCGATCTCGTATTCGCTCGAAAACTACTCCGCGATAAAAATAATAATAATGAGTCAATGTGTAGCACGTACTCTTAACTCTCGAGGTCGTCGTCGTCGTCGTCGTCGTCGTCATCGACGAAGTCAAGAAATTCTTACCATTTGTTTTTTTCTTCTTATTCTTACACCCATGTATGCAGTTATTGTCGTCGAGGCGCGCTTATATACATAACGTGCAGTGACGCGCCGGCCACCCTTCTAGCAGCAGATCGTGCATATACCGCTGATCTCGACAACGAGATAAAGATAATACGCGTGGCAGAGAAAGAGAGATCGCGCGCAGGTGAGAGACTCGTTGTAAACACACATGTATATACGTGCCCCGTACCATATATACGTTCATGCAGTGACCTTCCCGATCGCAAACACACACACACACACACACATGTGTCGCGCAAAAATTTCTCAAGTGCACCACCGAACGCGCCCAATAACGAACACATATATATTTGTCGCGTATACGAGCGAATGCAATGCGCGTCGATATATAATTCCTATATAATGCATTATGTATATATAGGCACCGAAGGCTGCGCTCGTACGTCACACATGAGTAATTTCGCATTTTGCGTTATTACATTGTGTATATTTGTCGCCACCCTTGCTATATACATATACGTACATATATCGTGGTGACGATTTTTCTTTCTTGCCTCGTAGCGACGAGGAAAAGAAAATAAAAAAGGAGAGAAGCTCGATAAGCGCGCGACGAATCGTTATTAATACATCTTTATACACGTATAATCCTAAGGGCTGGTGGAGGGAGGGCCAAAAGTCGTGTATTTCTTGATACAGAAACTCTAGCGTAACGCGAACAATCGTCAGTACACATGTGCGGTACGAATGTGTATATAATATGTCGGCTTGTACAAATTTTGAGATCTGTGCGCGGGCCACTACAAAGATATATTTGTGTATGAATTTTGAGGAGTTTCTAGTTGTGCAGTGTGTGTATACATTTCCCTCGAACCCACACGAGAGCTCTTCTTCGACTTACGCGCGCGTTTGTTCAACCGTCTACCTAGCTTACTCCGAAAGAGAAAACATATTTTTTTTTTTTTTTTTGATAACGACACTGAAAAATGTTTCGGAGAGTACTGGACGTACGCGCGCGGTAAAGCAACTGGTGATTTTTTCGGGTTAAAAAAAAAGATCGTTGGCCTCGAGAGCGCAACAGTCGCAACCGATGAAAAATGTGTACCGAGAAAAAGCGAGAGAGAGAGAAGTCGAAAATTATACGGGCAGTCCGTTTTACATTGTGTACTTGTAATACACTACTGTGTATTTAATGCAGGTGCCGATCGCGAAAAATCATCGACCGCTTATATATATGTATGTATAATAAAAGCAACAATAAAAAATAAAAAAGGAAGAAATTTCTTAAATAATAACAGCCTCGCATTTAAGCCACGCACGATTGGTCGGCTCAATGGGGCGAGCTTAGCGCGCTCCCGTACCGCTCGATAAATCGCAGCTTAATAACGAAACAATGAAATCAACAATGCGCGCATTATTGCGCGGCGTACATATATATATCGAATTATACGTATATGAAAAATACGAAGGGTGGTCGATATAGGTCGAGCCGAGAGCAACTTTTCAACGACCCGCGCACAGCCGAGAATCCGAGCAAACGTCGCGAAGAAACCGACGAAACTTGAAAAAAAAAAAAAAAAAGGAAGTAATGTACGCAGGCCACGTGGAGGTAGCGAGCGAAGCAAAGCAAAAAAAAACAACAACTCGTACGCGCAGTTGTTCATATGTAACATTTTCTAAGACCTCCTATGGTGTGAGTGAGTTTATGTATACACAGTACACTACGCGGCGCGTTCCAGGTGCCCAATCCCGGAGGCCTCGAAGCTCGCAAATGTACACGGTAGCAGTGTATACAGTACACGTATCGGTGATTTTGCCTTTACTTCTTTTTCCTTACTTCTTCCTCTTCTTCTTCTTCGCGCTCGAGTAACGAGAGCAACCCAGAGAGAGAGAGAAAAAGGTATATAGCAAAAATATACTGAATATACGTATATAATAAAATATGACATTCGAATTGGACTCGACTTAGAAAAGGGTATATATACTTTTTTTTTCATATAATATTTCTAGATGAGACTTGCACCTTGAGATTTCAGGGTTCCTTTCCTTTTCTTTTTTTTTTATCGTTCGCCTCGGAGCAGCCCCATTGCATTGTTTTCTTTGCTGCCATCCTGCGGCTTTGAATCGCGCAGCTACTACTCATAAATCCATTGTTTTTTCTCGCTTACCTCCTCTCTCTCTCTCTTACCGCGAATGTATATAAAATATAAATTTTTCTATGCGTGTGTGTATATGCAGAGGCTGTCACAGCTGCGTCCGTGTAATATACGTGGAAGCTGCACGGATGCACTCTCGAGTAAACACATCGGCTTATTTGACCCGTTGTAATGCATTTATTCATATTCCATTATATGCAGTCGCCCTCGAGTCACAATATCGTTCATTTCGCATTTCCGATGATTGGAAATGATGTTTCAGAGAAGAACCATGTAAAATAGAAGGAAGGAAGGGAAATCGTGCCCCGAGGTATTGGACGAAAAAGGCACATCGCACCTATGCATTATATCACACACATATATAGCTTGCAGCCAAGACCTAATTTGAGTACGGTCGGTTGGGCGCGTAATAAGGTGCGTAATCTCTCGCTAATTAAATCGCACCGCGTCGATGTAATTCGCCATCTAAACCGTTGCATGTACGTATCTCACGCAGCGAGAAAACCGCTCGTGTGCGCGCGCAATTAAACGCAGCTCTCTCTCTCTCTAGCTGCATCCACATATATATGTACACCACGCGTATGTACTTACTTGTAAGTACGTTTAATTGAAATTCAATCGCTCGTTGCGTATCGGTGTGCGTACTTATGCAGCAAACACACACATACACGCATACGAGAGCAAAGGAAGGCGAGCAAAATGTACGTGTGTATACGGTGCAGCAGTATATATGCGTATATATAGAGCCGAGGTTGGTACACAGCACCTGCAGCGCGCTCCCGACTGCTGCCGTTTCTACTGCTGCCTTACCCTCGTTCCCAGGTGACTGTTGCTTATATACTGTATATATAGGTATATATAGAGAGAGAGAGCGACTTTGGGCTCTGATTTTAGGCCGTTCTCCAGCTTTGGCGCTCGATTTTTCGCTCCACGCTGAATTATACAATTTTTATATGTCGTACGTACATATAGCCAACCCTCTGCGTAGCCGCGACTCGATGCATCGGCAGATACATAGTAACTATGTATAAAGCTTTGTACTAGAGAAACCGTCACGTCGCTATCTTCAAGACGAAGACGAAGAAGAAGAAGAAGACGATCCTCGGGCGAACGGGGGGTTGTTGTTCTCTAGGCAGACCGAAAAATTCGCCGCCACCGCTGCAGCCAACCGACCACCCCTCTATATACAACGTCGTCTAATACGTTTATGGAAGTCGTCGTCGTCGTCCCCCTTCTCTTTCTGCTTCCTTTTCTAATCTCATCGAGGTTAGGAAAAAAGATTTCTTCTCTTCTTTTTACGTACGAAATGCGCCGCACTCCTTCCTTATTCGCGCGCGCGCGCGCGTAACAGCAGCCTTACTTATTATACATATATATACATTTTATAGAGCAGATGTCCGGAGTCGCGTGCCGTGAATTTCGTAATGCAGCAGACTCCGCTCTCGATATACATTGTATTGTGTAACGCGCCTCCTCGTGACGATTTTTTTCTTACCTTCCTTCTTCGTTTTCATCGCGCGGACGGATTTCGTATACTCGATTTTTTGCTGCTGCAAGGGGGTTGGTTTCGAGAAATTCTATATACAGGCTGTGACTGTATTTGCGTCTGTACCTAAAAGTGTGTATACATCGGACGATCATCCCGTGAAATCAAGACTCTATCGCGTGTAACGAGCTTATCTGCCTACTTCGAGTATAATGCGTAATGCAGCTAAATATCGATGAAACGCCTCGCGCAATCCTTTTAGGATTGAGTCACCCCCTTGGCCTAGTTTGCGCAAGTTCTATTTACACCACGTGCATAAATACACAACTTTTTTTTCCGTTGAGATTTGCCCCGGCATTATAATAACGTAACGGCCCGCACCTGATTATCGAGATTTATAGCGATGCACTTACACTCGAGCCACGTATATACGAGTTTGCATCGATCTCGAATCAAAGAAAAGTTACCGAGATCGCGAAATAATTATCAAGTATACGTATAGTGCGATGTAGAGGCGCACGTGCGCGATTAAATGCCGTGAGTGTTTCGTACATTATGAATTACCCTCGGAACTCGGAACTATGCTCGGGGCGCTCGATCTCGCTCTCGCCGGATGCAAGCTCTCGAGTGCAGAGTGACTTTGAATTCCTGTATACCTCTCTTTGTATACGTACGTACATTATGCGCACACATGTATACACACACCTACGCAATGACAAGTTGATTAACTTCGAGGATAATGTAAATGCCCTTTCGCGTATTTAGAAGAGGAGGAAAAAAAAAGTTGTTACGATAAAAAACCCTACGGCACTTGACGACTCTCTTAATTTTTTTTCAAGTGCCCACAGTCGCGTGCGTGTAAGTAACGTATAAATTACCGCCTCTTCGAGTGTCTTATATACTCGGCGCTACGATTTTTCCGTTTGTCAACTGTATATATATAAAACTGCTTGTGTTCCGTATCGCCATTCGTCAAAAGCACCTCCGACAGTTTAAAATGCCTTTTTCCGTTCGTCGGCGCGCGATCGGCGACGCTTTATTTTTCGGAAGCTCCGATCGGAAAGACATTATGATCATAAATATCACTAAAGTCGGTTACCTATAATATAATCCTCGAAAGAGAGAGAGAGAGAGAGAGAGAGATCAAAGGAGAAAAGCTCGAGAAAACAATGCGTTTTTTTTGTTGAAACAATAGCATGCACCACACGCGCCGCACAAGTTCGAGAAAACGAAAAGCTCTCGAAACAGCTGCGGTACGCCGTTTCAATGCACGGGCCGATCAATTGAGAATGCAATGCGGGTTAACAATCGATCGAACGCGTACATGTGTGCGTGTGTATAGAAGCGCGAGACACGCGACAGAGTGCAGTATTTATACAAATGTATCGGCGGCATCATCAAAAGGTTCTACATATGTATATATGTACATTTACACCGTCTAGGTACCGTTTTAAAAATAAAAAAAAGGAGTAGAATAAGAAGACGAATAAAATAACAATAAATACGTGTATATAGGGACCGATCCGACTTATACGCGTGACGGAGTCGAGGCTGATTTTTCCCGCGCGCTCATGCATGTCACATGCGTATATGTACTACAAGCAGCCCCCGACACATTCGACGTGTTTGTCCAACTAAGAAATTTCCCTATACACACACACACGCATTGATTTATGCTATACGTATCGAGGCTTTTATAACCGTCTAATGTGCATACCCTTTGACGAAAATAGAAATGTATACATTATATGTGTCTCTCTCTATTTTTTCATGCACACACGCGCGTAGGCGTATACGTACATACGCATGGAAGGCGCGCGACATCGACACCGCGTCGCGGTTATGCTGTACAAGCAGCAGAAGATCACAAAACGATCGACATCAACGGTGATCGCGGTATGGAATTTTGACTTTTTTTTTTGACAAGCTTGTTTTGCTTGCATTACAGGAGGAGGTTTATACTTGTCGTATCGCGTGCGTATGCAGAACAGCGACATGTGTGCGGCAGACCGCATCAAAAATATATGACATTCCGTGTTTTCCTTTTTAATATTTTCATAAACGTCTTTTCGGAGGTAAATTGATCCTGTGTATACGCGGTTCGTTAGACGAGCCACACACACATGTATAAACATTATATTTATATTTTTATGCTTGTATATTCAATTCATGTAATCGTCGAAACGGCTTTTGGTTATCATAATCTATACTACCCTCCAACAGTCATCGAACTCAACCGGGTGGAAAGTACTCGATATACGCGACAATGATCAAAAATTGCTCGGATTATTATCGAGAGTATAGGTATAGTTCTCGTCGCGATTCTCAAGGTATATAATATTCGATTCGCATTCGATATCAATGATCGAGTTCGATATCGATGATCGACGGATACATAATATGTATTATTGCTCTGTATAGGAAATCGTTTGGCACGTAACAATTTTTCGCTCTAGTAATTCCTTCCTCGTTAAATTAGCATGAGGGTGGCTTGTGTGCGTATATATACTACGAATATAATAATACACGCATATTCGCGTATTTCATCCTTCTCTCTCTCTCGTTCGATTCGATTCATTGACCAATCAAGGGTTTTTTTTCTCTCTCTCTCTCTCTCCCTTTATCCTATTTGTCGATTGGCGCACGCGGGGCACATGCGCTTATAAACTTCGATCACCCTATCCTTTTGTGACATTTAATTGCCGTACGACGACGACGACGACGACGATGACCATTTGTCGATTTTTCCATTGCGCATACATAACGCATACAAGAGTCATCGATGCTACGCGAGGCACTTTTTTCCCGGACCAATTGTATAATACGCGTAACTCGGCTCGAGTGCCGCGGCGCGCCGTAATACGTTATACGTTGGCCATTTGCGATAACCCAATCGCTGTTACTATGGTACCATATATGATTGTTGTCATTTTACGTTACGTTTTTCGATCCCGAGTAACGAATCGGACTTATCAATATGGATGTATGATGTATCGGGGCTGCGACGTCATCCCACGCAGCAGCACATGTGAAAACATTCGTCTGTCTGTCTGTCGCGCGAGTAGACTAAGGAAAACAAACGATCTATACGTATACGATTACCGTTGGGTTTTTTTTTTTTTTTAACTTAAATTCATATACTCGTTCGTATGCAATCCCTTTTATGATGCATACCCTGTCCACGCGAGCGATGCAATTTTCTGCCGTGCGTCCGAAACGACAATATTGTATATAATGCGCGGAGTCGTTTCGCGTCCTCGATTCGCGCGAGCGTAACGAACGGAGTCGAGACTTCAGGAAAGTTTTTTTTTTTAATAAAATACGTCTATAGCATCGCCGAGCCAACCCTAGTACGATTTTTGCGGCTTTTATTTATTCTGTTTTTTTTCTTCTTTTCGTGACATAAATACGTTGGAATTGCGGTCGAGTCCTCGAGTGTACCGGCGACGTCCGCTCGTCGATGTAACATATTTATATATTTTGTACGAAGAAAATCTTCCGATCAAAAATTTCAGAAAGGGGTACAAACGCTCGAATGAAGCAATTATCGGCCAATATAATAAGAAGCTCGTTGCGGTCGGTCGATAATTTATCGGCGCTCACCCTCAAAACTTCGCAAAACGCCGAGGCTCATTAGTTTCTGACAAAAAAAAAAAATACAAAAATCAACAGCTGTGCAGCTCGCGACGTCAGCGCATGTAATATAATAAAGACGCTCGCACGAATGCGAAAAAAAAGAAGAAGTCGAAGGTAGAGGCAACAGAAACAGTCCTATTGACGTGACCTCTCGAAATTTGGAGTTTCGAGGCAAAAAAATATGTATATGCTAATGAGCTCTTCAACGAGCTGTATACGAAAATAAAGGACACTCGAACGAGCGCAGAGATCAGCTCGCAACGCCGACTCTTGTGTATCGTATACATACACACCCACTTGTGCCCGGGATATACTATTTACACGCCGTGACGCGTAGCTAAGCAGACGCGAGGGTCGCGATATCATTATTATCATTATTATATTATTATAATCGAATCGCTCGTGTGTGTGCACGCGCGATTTTCATCGAGCTTTTGTGTGTCATTGCGCTGAATTTTTTTTTTTTTTTTGCGTCACCACGATAGCTTTTTGATAGACAGACGTGTGCAGTGTAACGCGCGCAGGGGGCGACGCTCTAAGCGAGCGCGGGGGCAAAAAATTAATTTCTCTCTCTCTCTCTCTGTGTCTGAGACAGTGACTCGAGTTCGTAACAATGGCCATGCCCGTAATTGAATTATAAAATCGCTTTAACGCGGCTGCGGCTGCTTAATCGTCCGTGTGTATACCGATGGACGACGATGATGGGCGCTTTTTAACGTACTTTCCGTTACGCTCGATCGGAGTATCAATGCAGGATATATGCTGCAGCTCCGACACAAAGTGTGTATGGAATCTGCGAGTTAGAAAAATCATGTTCCCCAGCGTCTAAGAGTCAGGAATGAAAAAAAGAGAGAGAGAGAGAGAGAGAGAGAGGCAGTGAGAGAGAAAGAGAAAAAAAGAAAAGTATAGCAGCTCGCTCGCGCATAATAAATATAAACTTGCGATCGGACAATATAGCGATTATAATAAAAGAAACTTGTTCATTGCGCGTATATACGCAGTCGCAAGTGGGTAAAATGTACATGTGTGTGTAGAACTGATCATCGTCGCCGTCGTCGTCGTCATCATCAACAGCAGCAACAGCAGTGCACGAGACATTATTAAAATCGTGCGAAACTTCGTCCCTCATTCCACCTTTTTTTTTATCTCTCTCCACTCTGTATGTATGTGTATGTGTGTGTGTGTCTACATGTATACGAGTCCCGGTCAGGATCAGTTAAACTAGAAAGTATTGTAGCCGAAGAAAAGATTTTTTGGCTAAGAGAAAGAGAGAGAGAAAGAAGAAGCCGGTCGGAAGATATGTATGCAGGGCAGAGAGCACATATAAACATGTGTGTGTGTGTACAATGCATGGGTGATCGCTCGGCGCGCCTTTGGCCTGGAGAATGAAAAAAACCGGTTCAACCCGGAGTCCCATCCGCGCGGGCCTCTCTCTCTGCAGAAATTCGCTTTGGAAGAAATTTCTTTTCTATAAGAGCGCAAAAGTCGGATACTACTACTACCATGTATATAGGCAGGAGTAGCAACAGCAGAGAAAGAAAGAGAGAGAAAGATAGAGAGCCCGAAATGTCGTCCTAAAAATCTATAACGACTTTTTACCTATATACATGTGTGCGTGTGTGGTACGGTGTGTGTCTGCTGCAGCCGCTGTCCACGGCATGTATTGTTTCTAAGACTCTATACATATATATACCTCCTCTCTCTCTCCCTCCGTGCGCTCGCCTAAGAATATATATCGGATAAGCGAGCGCCAAGGCAGTTGTGCAAATATTTAGAAGGATTAGGCTTTAGCTTTTTCTGTATATGACATTTTGCTGCACATGTGTGTGTGTGTGTGTGTGTGACTGCGCTAATGTCGCCGACTCCAGTGTAAACAATTCGATTTGAATCCTGCGCGCCGATCGCCGCGGGCCAATTCTAAATCGCCTCTGCGGCCCATTGCGCGTCGACAAATACGCGCTTGTTTATTCGCGACGAATTTGCACTCGCGTGTACGGTAATCGTAAAAAGGGAGAGAGAGAATAAAAAATCACGCTGACCACTCGACGAGTCACTCGTTCGAGAGAGAGCAAAAGAAATACAAAAATAATAATCGCGCGACAACTGCCTTGCCTATATGTAGCATGTGTATACAAAGAGCCTAAAATCACAGCTGTTTTTCCGTACACAACAATATTCGCGCGCCTTCCACAGCTGAGTTTGTAAATTATAATATATATAATATACGGATATAGATAGATAGCGCGCGCGACACATCGATCATGTTCATCCTCGGGCAGATATATTCTCTCGAGGCGATCGTTAAAATATTACACGCTTTTCACCCGTGGATAGATAGATATATTATATTTTGTCGTGTATATAGTCTCGATCGCGCAGCCCTCAGCTACATAGGCACGTATCGCACGTGCTGTCTCGTGGTGTAAGTAATATCATATAGCCCGGGAAGAGATGAACATTTTTACTTTTTCACGCGCACGGATTCGGCACACACACACTCGCGTGTATTAGATTATGTACTTTTTTTTCCTTCTCTTTCTTATATTCTTCCTTCTTTTTTTTACTCCACCCCGTATTACATAATAAAAAAAAAACGTGAAAGGTACGCGTAACACGGTAAAAAAAGAAGCAATACGGCGGAAATGCGACGATGATAAATCTGACACTCACTCTCTTACGTTGCGCCGCCGCTGCTGCTACGAGTCCGTGCACAGACACCTCCTCGGCAGATCCGCAACCCTTAGATCCCTTTTCCTTCTTTTCCTTCCTTCTTTCCTTCGCTTGTTTCGTTCCTGTGCGTTCCTCGGGTGGGTACTTTTTTTTTTCTCTCTCGAAGAATTTCTGGCTGTTAGGCCGTGAATCGATGCACCACTACTGCTTCTCTCGTCTTCTGTCCTGCGACGACGAGACGACGATGCACTACTACTACTACTACTTCGACGTTGTCGGGAAAAACTCCACTGCCGATTATTCGCATTATTCGCACTCGTTTTTTTTTATAATTATTACGCCGCTCTCCCAAAGGTATACTCCGCCTTGTGTTTATGTGCTGCACTTGTCGTTCGATTTCGACATTATTATCCTCGACGAGTCACTGTGCATATTATTATATCGTTTTTTCGTTCGCACACGCGCGTCACCCAGTTATATAATTTGCAATAAATAAAATTTAAATAACAATAAATAATAAACTTATTCGATAAAATATATAACTTTATACAGTATATTGCTATTTAAAAAAAGTCGCGCGCGCGTGTGTGTCTCTCTTTCTCGTGTCGCTGTGCGTCGTGTGCGCAGCGTCGAACGTTCGGCTACGGACTGACTGGCGGTGGGGCTGTTATACGCTCGGGGCCTTACGTATAAAACCTACACTACTACTACTACTACTACTGCTTCTGCCGCTGCACGCATTACCATCCACCGCTGGTATATAATCCAACCATCCATCGCCGCCGCCGCCGCCGCCGATCTATCCCTACCTTTCTTTTTTTTTATATATTTCTCCCTATACGGTGTACTGGTATGTGTGCGTATGTGTACTCGCACACTTGCACGCGGTGTTGTATATGTATGGAGTTCACCGCTGTACGCCGCGCAGCACCCTGTAATTTCGACTTCGGTCGGATTGCACACACACACACACACACGTACTGCACCTTTCGTCTATACTCTACTTGATTCTGTATGTGCGTGTGTACTTGCTGCGTGACGCACAAACGCACACAAGTACGACGTATATATATATTTCAGTGACGAATCTAGATTTTTAGCCGTTAAACGGCGTTAAACCGATGAAAAATAATCATCGAGGTCGAATCGATTGCCTCGAACGCATTTATATCCGGGGACACAATAGGGCGACTAGTTGAAATTAAGCTACTTAACTTGCACATATCCGCTATAAATTCTTATTAGATCTTTTATTATAATATAATACATATATCATAAAAAATTGCCCATGAATACCCACCCTCGACAGAAAAGATCTTAATTATAAAAAAAAAAAAAAAAAAAAATGAAAAAAATCAGAAGGAAATAACTGCACCGACATCGAGATTCCTATGCAACTACCCCGGCGTATATTATTGTTTAAAGCCTAAGCCTCTCTGCATCATACGAATACGTGTACGATAAATATACGCGCCACCGCAAATATGATACGAGCGCCCTCGAATATCCCACCACCACCACCGCTGAACAGCCTCGCGTCTACTCTCGCATATAATATAATGAATATAAGTATCATTATCTATATAATCTCACCTATCATAACGCAACCCTTTTTTTTTTGTTTATTGTTAGTTGTTTAAATAGAGGCGGCCTGTGTACGTCTCTATATCGTAACCCACACTGCGCACTGCGTATGTGGGCCATTGTTACACACACACACATTCGTATACATATAGGTACGTGCAAGGATCATAATCTCTGTTTGGGTATATTATATAAATCCTTCGCCGATGCGTATAGTCCATATCTTTCTACCTCTACACAGACACATAATATGCAATAAATTATTATCTCTCCGAGCCGTGTGCAGTCCGCAAAAGTTTATTACGTCCGAGGTCACGTAGAATTAGCATCTGATTAACCGTGCAGCATCAGCAACAGCAGTGGCCCTAAGCCTGCCCTGTGTAATGTATACGCACACCTATATATATATAAATCGAGTGCATCTCTCACTCGAGGCGCGCACACAACGACCCTCGATACCGCGGGGGGTAAGTCCGCTTATATGTATATATCACGTTTTATTATATACACACACACAGATACACATAGAGAGAGTAGTACTGACACGCCGTGCACCGAAAATTGCGAAGACGATACCGGGTGACTTTTGTTGCCGTATATATATATATACCAAGTCGAAAAACCCGAATACGTTGTCTGCAGTACTTATACAATGTGTATTATGATTTGTGGTTAACTATTTATGTAAAGGGGACCGATGCGGCACCTCGGCCAAATTTATATATCAACAATATACGGGGATTTTTCGCGGACTCTGCGCGCGCGCCTTGATGAATCGCCCAGGTAATAGGATACACTTAATACGTAAGCATAATGAACGTATCGCGAATTTAGTATCGTTGCCCGTCGCATTAAGTTTCATAATGTAATGATCAGCGACTCATTACCCTGCATTTATAACGATGACTTATATTTATGTACGTAGAAGATTTTCAAAATCATCGCTTGTGTTTTCAGTATGGTATATATACAGGAGCAGGTGTGTGCGGATGATTTTTTTTTTCTCCTTCCGATTCGCCCTGTTCGTCTATTTTCCGAGAAACCAATTCATTTCCGAGGCCCATTTATTAATGATTCGATGCGCGTTGGACACGAATACGCCATTCGGATTCTGATTTTTCTGTCATCTTCCTCGGCTATGTGTGTGTACATGATTACCAATACATATAGGCGCGCGTCGATCGATGATCGTTTTCACGCAGAGATCGCGACGCAGTCCACACGCTGCCAGAGTAATAAAGCCTTTCATTATTGCATACAATACGATGGCCTTTCAAAAAATGTACATTATAATATACGCGTATTTATTATTGAATCCCGCGGGAGGGATGATGTCTGTATATACGTGACGCTGACGGTGGTATACAGGCGAGCGAGCGAGTGAGTGAGTGACGACGACGACTACTCGTCAAAATTCAGGCGATACACATTATGTATGTATAATGCAATATGTGCGTATATACATAAAAGTCTCGAAAATATGCACGCGCGTTTTAACCCTTTGACTCCCTTATACATTATATATAATGCGTGCACGGTACGGGTACGGGCCCTTTTTCTTTTCTCTCTCTCTCTTCCTTCTTCTTCTTCTTCTTCTTTTTTCGCCGCGCAGAAATGTACATAGCACGCACGCCCAATAATAATAACCCCGAAACTGTCTTATTACGTTTCTCTCTCTTTACTTCGGGCGAAAAGTATATACATTTTACGCCCTTGTAGAATGAGGCACACACACACACACACACACACACACACACACATTAACCATACATGTATATGCAGAAGCGCGCGACGCAGTGGCAGAAATTCAATTGTACGTGTACTCGTACTTACTGTTTGCCTCGCTCTCTCTCTTTCAAAAATCTCGAAGGTGTATGTGTGTATAAAAGTATACGAGTAAGTAAAGCAGCAGCCCTTGTCACTCATCCCGCAGAGGTACGCGATCGCGCATGGTATAGTGTCGGTGCAGCAGCAGCAAGAAAACCATATGCAGCTTATACGTGTGTGTGTGTGTGTGTGTGTGTGTGTGTGTGTGTAGGACACGCGCCAAAAAGCAAAAGGTATCAAAAGACTTTCGCCCCTTTCGAAGAGACTCCTGTAAGACTTCTTCGGTCTTAGGCTTTATGCTTTTGGAAATCTCGCGCGTATTATTATACAACATAATGTGTATACGACTCGACCGTATATATATACAGTCAGATGTGCTGCTGCTGCTGCTGCTTCTGTTGTTATTGTTATTGTATACCAGCGAAGAAAAATTACCTTAGCGAGCTCCAGAAGTACCGGCGCAAGGATATTTATGTCTGTGTCTATGTGTCTTGTATACATATATACGCCAAGCAGCAGCTCCGAAGATTCTACATAATGTATGCTATACGTTATACAACGGGCGGTCCGATTTTTCCGCTCTCTCTCGCGATGATCGTAGGCGCGTGCCAGCGGCATCGGATTTATCAGGAAAAAAAAAAAAAAATGGGACGCATGCGACACGCGCCCCCGTACATATATATTCGTGCCTACTTATCGATGACGTATAATCTGTATTTACGATCAGGCTCTTGAGTAGCCGATTACGTCGCAGCTATCGCCCCGCGCGGTCAAGTCGGCCGCGAGAATTCGACGTAATAACGCGACCAGCCTGTGTTTTACGATATTCACGGCTGCTTCCTTGGACCTATGCCTATAAATATACATCGTCGTTGCGGACACAATCAAGTGGCGATTGCTTCAATTAGGACTTTATCGAAGAGTCGCAGATGCTGACGATTTCGGGGGATCCTCTTCCAAGACTCCGATCCTTTCTCAACTACGACGACGACGGCCGCTAATTGTCAATTACAACGACGGATTAATCGCCTCCTTTTTGGCTTTCGCTTGATTTATACGTGTAAACCGGGCTACATCTGCCCTTCGATCAGTATACAGCTTCTATCGCGCGACGACGACGACTCTCTCCGTACAATAATATACGTATTCTCTCTTTCTTTTTACCTTTTTTTTTTTTTTTTTTGGACAATCGCGCGGGGCGATATGTAAGACTATGAGGAAAAGTCGAAAAGCTGCAGCCGAGTACTCAACGTTCCTTTTGTATCGTATATAGGTGTACGGCGTATAAATATATACTTTAATGTACACGCAGCTCTCGACGTAGTGCGCAGCGTTTCAAAATAAAAAGATAGAGCGAGAGAAAATAAGGTCGAAGGAAGACAGCTCGCGCTATAAATCGTAGTACACACACATGTATCGTTCTTATATATTCTGTCAAAGCTCTGTACCTACACCTTTTCTCTCTGCGCCGGCAATTTTTCGACAAAAACTTACCCCTGTCTCTCTCTCTCTATATAAATTATTTCTATTCTACGTATACGAGGCCCGAGATAATTGGCCCTCGAAGAAATTGGTGAAAACCGATCGCCTACTATACCCATACACACCGATCGCGTGCTCCAGTCCAGTTACGTCTACGTAATATATGTTATTATTACGTAGGCGACAATGACACGAGGCGTCGAGTGCTCCGCGCGGCCATTCTTATAGCGATCATAATACCAATATATACGAGGTACAATGAAGAAAATGAGGGTACATTACAAAGATACATGTACGCTCGTCGAGGATTTGTCCGCGAGTGTATAGGGATCGTGACGTAACGATTTAACCGCGTGTGCGTGAATGACATGTGTAAAAATAATAATAATAAATAAATAAATATGTATGTGTGTATAGAAAGAGATTGGAAACGAGATGCAAGTCTTGGGCCGAGACGGTGCGTGGGATGTTGTTGTATGTATGTACAGGACCGAGCACGTGGGCTTCGCGCTCGTCTTTTCAAGTGTCGCGCGTAACACAATACACACAGAGGCGCGCGCGCGTGTCATCTCTCGACCGTGTGTGTATGTGTATGCGTGTTTGCGAGTATACTTTGATACGTATCATCTCGCACCGTATATATACAACCGCACACATTACGGGGGAGGACTCAATGTGTAGCACGCGTATATATATACAGGCGCATAAAAAGAAAACGAAGAAGAAAAAACATCGGCTTTGGCGGGCTGGTTGGTGACGTTTATATTAGCTGGAAACGAGCTGTTTATGTAGACGCGAGCATCGCGCTGTACCGATCCGATCGTCGATCCGACCCCATTATTCGGCTAATTCGTTAATTATAAAGCTACTGTAGTGGCGCAGACGTCGGTTCGACATATTACGGCGCGGACGTTTATGCAAATGCGAGCTTTTCCTCTCTCTCTCTCTCTCTCTCTTTATATAAATACGCGCGTATACGAAGAGGAAACTCGCGGCGGCGCGGGCACGCGACTCGGATCCAATTACGGCGCCGCGTCCACGAGCGCGTCCAGTGCAGCTTTGATTTTTTTTCTCTTCTCTTTCTCTCTGTTACATCCGTCGATCCTCGTGGCTTTTAATAATCGCTCGTAATCGCTTATTACGGATCGTTCGAGTCAGCTTATTAAGTTATGGCTATTTCTAGATTATCGCTGCTACGCTGTTACATGATCGTTTCTAATGCCCTGATCCTTTTATACCGTTTTTTTTTTGCTTTTGTAAGAAATCATTTCACCGCGAGCATTGTGTAATCTGATTAGCTCCACGGCAGTCGCTTGATTGTCTAATTTCAATAATACAAACGGCAATAGCGGTTATATTTATAAGTACGCCCCGCGCGCGCAGGCGTGTATCGTATTTACAGGAGCAAATTGACTCTGGCTCGACCGAGTACAATGACGCGAATAATAAATACAGCGACGTCGGGTGTGGGCCTATTACATGCGTATACGATCGAGTAGCAGAATTTTATAATCCTGTGGCTGCTGTTGTACCGGATCGACCCGCACATAGCTGTATCCGATTACCCCGTGCCGCGCGTTTGGAGAGCCGAGAGCGACGCATCCACCCCCGTACGTGCATTCGAATATATATAGGCTGCAGCTGAAATCTGCGCGCGAGCCGTGTACCCTATATACAATGCACGGAAAATCGATAATTCGTTAAATGCCAATTGCGAAATGCGGAAATATATATGAGTCAGAATCGTCGATATATAATCGTTATGCAGCGGCTAAATTTCGACGTTTCGAATTCGTATACTCGGCTGGCACAGCTGATCCTCGCTTGCATTCGTACGTATATACCCCCATACACGCGCCCACATAAGCGTGCCGTTCGCGGGCGAGCCTGACACGGGTCGATCATTATTATATATTGGAAAGCTGCGCGCTGATTGAGAGCTGACACGGATCGGCTCTGTCTCTCTCTCTCTGGAGGAATGATAAATGACAAAAGTGTGCTGTATATACGCGTGCCAACCTGGGCACTGACGTCTTTTTGAGGAATTAGAAAGTTATTATTCAATGGTTGAAACCGCGATCGATGTATGGTTCGTTCGCGCTGAAACACGGTTTCGGCGCAGGCTGCATAAATAATTTTTTAACTTCGAGATTTATGGAAGCTTCTAATCCGAGAACGTTGCCAACTATTGCAACCGAAGTATTTCAAGTCCTTCGAGTGGATTTCATTCTCAATTTTTACTTATATATGCACAAAAGCCATTCATCGATGCGTTCCAGAACAACAAAAAAAATTCATCCTCGAGCATAACCAATGACGCTTCAGAAGTGTACCGGTCATCGTACGTTTAAAGGGCAAAAAGAAAAGCCCTCGAGAATCATGTCGACCGCACTCGATGATTTCACTTCCTTCTCTTCTCTTTTTTTTTTAATTCATATGAAAAAAAAACCGCCCGATCGTAATTTATTTCCGCATATTCCGGTAAAAGAAAAATATACCCGAACATTAATTTTTTCCTCGCTCTTCTTCTGTTGCGCGATGCACAATGAGCGCATAGATGAGCTGCCGGACCTCTTGTGGACGTTACACAATGTGTGAATCCGTAACGGGCGAATATCGATCACGAAGGGGCCCCCGAAAAGTGTTCCTATCTCGAGTACGAGTGTTGTGTACTGTATACAGCACACGCGGACTGACCCAAAAGGTCAGTGAAACAAAAAAAAAAATGGAACACGTCCTGCCCGTAAGGACGAGGAAAAAAGAGGGAGAGAGGCGTATGCTGCGTCGATGTCGAAAATCGAAAACTCCGAAAGCGATTAATTTATCGCGAAGGTTCGGAAGTCTGGCGAGCGACGTTTTGGCGCGCGAGGAATATTAATCGCTCTTACAAGGAAAATCTGACGCGGTACACGGGAGGGCGTCGTCGTTCGAGTGGATGTATAAGCGTCTTGGACGCGCGAGTCGTTTGTCGGACACGCGTGTAAATTCAAGTCAATTATCCTCGTTACGATTTTATTTACTATACGAGCCTGTATCGCTGAGATTGACTCGAAAGTCGTTGCGTTATTTATTTAATTTCCGAAACGATCCCAAAATAAGCACCCATTCATCATTCACTCTTTTTTCACTTTTGACGGAAGTAAAAAATTGAAGTATAAAATTCGAACGCATAGCACTTGAAGTTCTAATGACTTCGAGCCTCGGTTTCTACGGGCGCGCGCGCCATGTCGCTTCGAGTGCCCAAAAATGACATTCATTACGTTCAAATGATGATCGATGTACTTCCTTGGTGGTATGAACGATTCGAAGTTCGATATATTTCGGATAAAAAAGGTAACATCTTCGAATCTTCGGTTGCTTTCGATAGGTCATTCTCGAATTTTGAGTTCAGTCGAAACTTGAAAAGTCTCAAAGTCGCAGCTAAATAATTTTTTACGCAACAAATATTAATAAAAAACGGTATTGAGCTATATGACTTTTACAGGTCTACTATTGAAAATAATAAAAGTCATAACTTAATTTAAACTGAATTTTTCATTTTTTTTCTGCAACTATATGGTATAAAGCTGTCGCTATCGATTCGATTGGGTACGCGATTTGATTTGTGGCAAATCCTCGCGACCCAAAATGAATAACTCACGAATTATACTGCTCGTTCATTAAAGCATCTTACCGAGCACTTGGGAAGGATGCGCGAATGAATAAATCGAGTATACGCGTGAGAGATACGTCGATATTATTCCCGCGACAAATGCGCAATTTACGACCTTTGGAGTGCGAGAATTCGAACCCTTTCGCCGGATCGAGTGCACCCTTGATCGCGCGCGACTCGATCGATTTGAATTTCGTGCGCATACAGAAAAAAGCCGTAGAGAATCGGATATGAATTTTCAATGGACGCCGAGTGCGCATTATAAATAAAAGCTCCATCTAGAAGATGTGACGTAGCGTGAAATATTTATTGTGAACGTTCGACGATGCACGTCTCAATATTCGAACCATCGATCGTAGCAAATGCTGTAAGTTAATTTAATTTATTAATTTTTTCATATTGATGACGAAAATACGACGACGACGACTACGATTTATTGGATTGTAATTGAATTCATCATCGAATTGCATTTCTCTGATTATGTAGTATATTACTTTATAAACCAGCTGCTCGCCGAGTCAAACTGCAACTGATTCACTCGGCTTAATTTTGTCGGTTTTACAATAATAAATACAAAAAAAAAAAAGAAACGAATACATTGTTATTGTTCTTACTCTATGTATGTAAATAGCTTATACGATTAAAACTTGTATTTTTTAATGCCCTCGCTTACCTTAGAAGCCCGTATCGTTCGCGAAAAACGATTTATACCCCAGCTCGCGCGCTCTCGCTCCTTCGAATATCGTACGATTCAATAATTTATGAATATCCTAATGCGTAAACGCGCACAAAGGTACGGGCCAGCTCGTGAAACATGGTCAGCGGTGGTGAACAAAAAAAAAAAAAAAGCAGGAAAAAAATAAGAAAAAAAATCAATATAGCCCCGCGCGCGCGCTCGTGAATAATTGAGCACTCGAATGTTACTCAACTCGCCATCGGAGGCAAGCAGAAAAAGCAGTTGCGCGCGCGCGGCGGGTCAACGCAGAGATCTGCGGTGTACTACCCGCACAGGTACAACACGCGCTCCGTAATATATATATATGAATATATAAATACGCACATGATACACGCTCGAAACGTATCATTAAACTTGCGTATACGCGTATATACGGGGTGGCATTGAATATGTACCGCGAAACGACCGCAAAACTTTTCAATTGACCAACGCAAAACGCGGGGCATAGAGAGAGAGAGGAAAAATCGTACGTTATCATCGACGGGGCACATGGGTGTTTGTATGTATACACACGAGCCGAAGCGTGTTATACGTGGCCGATGTGTCACACAGCTCTCGAATGTAACGGCTATACACGAGCAGGACTACGTATGGAAACGAGACGAATAAATATTACATTATCCCGACGACAGAGAGAGAGAAAAAAGCTGAAAGTTTGATAATATCCGGTACTGCTGCTGGCTGGCTCGAAGGTGAGATGCGGGACAGCTGCGTGCACATTTACGCGCGCTTTACACGTATGTACGAGCGGCGCGTAAACGCATTTACAAATGTAATATAGTTAAATGCATCACAATGCACGCGACTCGCGGAAGCTGCGCCAAACTCGTGTGTGGGTGCACACCACGAACGCGTCGAGTAATTGGATATCTAATTACCAAACAAAGGCGATTGCATTCAACTGCGAACGCGTAATTGTGTTTTCTTCCTTCCCCTCGTGCACCTACGCGACGTTTCGCGCTTTTATCCATCGGGGCTTTGGTTTCGAAAACGAATGGAGACGAGATGCGGTGACTTTTTGTGCTTGACTGCGAGGCCTTTTTTTTGAGTCCGTGTGTGTATAGTAACTATTATTATAGTCTCTCGAATGAGATTGTCACAACAATGAGATATCCTTCGTGACGAACATCGGTATTAAAAATCGATCGACCGAGATTCGAGGGTGCTCATGCTCCTTTTTGTTATTCTCAGTTGCAACGAGAAAAAAATTGAGCGGGGGCTGAGCCGAATGACAGGATTACACGCGCATTTATACTGCGTAGGTGGCTCGGCAGATCGTACCTGCGAGGTGTATTTTTTTCTTCTTTTTATTCTTCTTGGCACTTGTCAACATCGCGTTTTCGCTTCACTGTAAGCAGGTTGAAATCCTGATCATTGATCGTGTCGTTGCGAAAAACGCGTTGTGAGCAGTCTTAGCAATTTTATGTTTCAAAAGGTTAATTTAGAAATTGAAGAAAAGCTAGTAAAATTTCTCCGTCTTCTCAACCCTTCGTTGAACGATTGGGAGAGCCAACTTCCAAATCTTCAAGCGCGTAGACTCAAGAAAGGCTTGCATTAAACCACTGTATTTAGTATATAAGGCTTATATTATAAGCACAATTTTGCTATGCATAATATAAACATGTAATAACTTTTTTATGAATTTATTTTGATGTATGTATAATAATTCACATATAATGCACCAAGATAGTAAAAAATAGCATTGTAAAATATAAAAATCAATGTGTAATCAATGTGCTAAAAAATATTATTAAAATAAAGCTCGAAAAACCATCGAACAGATCCTACCACCTCCTCAAACTAAAGCCATCAACTTTCTTAAATAAAAAATACTATCAGTAGCATACAAAATTGAAAATCATCTATCAAGGAAAATTTTGAAATTATTTTCTCGTATTTGTATTATTCGACTGTTGTGTTTGTATTCTAGCATTAGTTAGAGCGCGAAGACATGATGTTGACGTGAAGCTGATTTATTTGTACAATGGTTAGAATTAATAAAGCTGTGATTGTTTTCGGATCTCACACATCAAATTGTTGAACATTGATTAATCCATTCTAAATAAAATATTTATAATATTTATCAAACATCAAATAGTTTTGAATATATTATTTCATCGTTATTGAAGCATTCAGCATACAGAAAAAATGCCGCAAACTCTAATAGATCGAAAATATTTTCTTACAAGATCGAGTGCTGAGGTTCTCATTAATCTGGTAAATTATTTAAATGATAACGAAATTGAAGAAGAACAATTACAGGATAAAAATGTTTTGACGACTATATTGCGTGATGGGATGAACAGATATGTAAACCATCCACCTCCGTCCATATACTTAGACACGTTTAAAAGTACAATTATTACTTTTACAACGGATTATTTGAAAACTGTAAATTTATATCGTATCAATACCGCCGTACTTCTCGTGGGATGCATTGAATATATTTTGTTTCCCGAATTGGACGATGAAGAACTGAGAAAAATATATCATTGTAGCCACGTGAAGGCGAAAAAGATATATAATAAATTGCGTGGTTTCCCAGAACAGAAAGAACAAAACGATAACATAGTTGTAGCAGCTAGACAATTTTTTGAATGCCTAATTTTTATACGAAAAAGTGAATTTTTAAAAACAATTCGAAATTACTTGAGAGGCCTTGAGATAGACTCTAACGAACTACAATTTATACGAACAAAATCTATTGAAGTAATGTGAGTACATTTTTTAAAAGTGACTTATATAATTTCTTACTCAAAAATAATTTATAATTTTCAGTAAAGAAAAGGCAGCTAACGTCATTGCTCAACTACCAGTAGATCTTAAGGGTACCATCGAAGATAATGTACTCACGTCTGCTCCTGAATTGAGCGTGTCGAAATCAGTAAACCATAAATCTATTTTACCTAACTCTATAAAAATGATAAAAAAAAAAAAGCCGCTTCTCATAACTCGAGAATATCTTAATGCTAAATGTAATGCAAAGGTTATCATTAATTTGCAAGAATATTTAATTTTTGAGGAAATTGAAAAAGAAAATTTAGATGATAAAAATATTTTAAAGGATATCATTCGTAAGGGGATGAAAAGACAAGTGAATAGCAACCCCGAACGAATAGAATACAGCACATTAAAACGCACACTTCTTATGTTGACACCTGAATATTTAAAGACAATACATTTATATCGAATGAATGTTGGGGTATTGCTGGTTGTGTGTGTCGAGGTATTATTAAACGAAAATAACGAAAACTGTATCAAGGTATATCGTTGTAATCAATCAAGAGCAATCAAAGAATATAACAAATTGTGTGATTTACCAATCAAACAGAAACAACCAGCCGATATAGCTAAAGCAGCATATTCTTTTTTTCATTGTATGATGTTTTTAAAAGAAAATGGATGCTTGAAAACCGTACGATCATACCTGAAAGCAATATCTGATTATATTGACGATGACGAGTTATCTTACATAAGAGACACTTCAATTCAATTAATGTAAGTAAATACTTTGAAATTTTTAATAATATTTTTTATTCTGAAGTTATATTCAATTTTTAGACATGATAATGCAGCTAAGTACCGAGTTGAACCGACACAAATCGATCCGATCGATGATCATTAACTTCACCCAAAAACAATCGGCAGCTTTGTCTGCCTACGCTAGTTGTGCCATTGATTCATTAGTCGTATCAGAAACTCTTAGTCAAAACTCTTCTCACCAGATAATATTAGCTAGAATGTCAATTTTTCAAATGCATAACACTAATGGCTCGAATTGAAAATCTCATTTGACGCGAGGATGCTTTATAAATGCAGTGGCATTAGCTGTCACCCAAATTACCAAAAAATATTTTGTCAATGCAATATATCGAATCTTTTAATCTTAATTAAAAAAGTGTACCCATTCTACGTTGCTGGAGGTGTCCAGAGTTCATTGCTGTTATTCCGTAAATTTATTTTTTGTTCATCACGAGTTTACTCAAAAATTAATGGAAGCTCGAGGTACAAGTGACTTTTTACGTTTGACTGCGAGGCTATTTTTGAGTCCGTTCGTAGTAACTATTATTATAGCCTCTTGAATGAAATTGTCACAACAATGGGATATCCTTCGTGACGAAAGATCGGTATTAAAAATCGATTGACCGAGTTTCAAAGGTGCTTATGCTCCTTTTTGTTATTCTCAGTCGCACTGAAAAAAAATGAGCAGGGGATGAGCCCAATGACCGAATCACACACAACTGCGTAGGTGGCTCGGCAGATCATGCCTGAGAGGTGTTTTTTTTTTTTTCTTCCATTCTTCCTCTTCAAGGGCGTTGGAGGCCATCGATTCACTGCCACCGACGCGTGTAATAGGGGATTAAAGGGATTGGCGGTCGTGAATATTGAGCTCGCTCATACAGACGAGTCGAACTAACGAATTATAAACTTCAACGTCGACATCTCTTCGATATTAAACACTCGTTAACTTCGATCGTACACTCAACTTTAGGTATAATCTCGAATAGCATTTTGACGTTTGAAGTAGCATTTTGCAAGGGTAACCGAAAGTCATCGAACCATCGGCATTTATATCGGCAGCTGTTTGCGTGGTACACCGAGGCAGAATAATACGAGCGATCATTTTTTTCACCAAAGTACCTATGCACAATCGAGCGCAGGATTGTCGCGACGCAACGAAATCGCGATAACGTATAAACATAACGCGCGCGTCAATGGTCATTTTTCACCCGCGCAAACGCACAATGATCATCGCATAATGAAAAAAAATAATAATAATACAATGCGATAACCACGCGTCGATGCGAAAGGCTAATGTGCCGGAATATAATGAGAAACGGCAGCTTTCGCGCGTACGCACCGCGGTGGACTCGTACTGACAAAAAAAAACAGTAATAGTCAACGCGCGCCGATTATTAACGCCCGTTTAAACCCGTCGTATCTCCGCAGCTTATAAAAAATGAGAGAGAGAGAGAGAGGCCAGCAAGCTCGCACTTAATGACCGTAATCGCGCCGAAACCCACGCAGTAATATACAGATGTACATACGCGCCAGCCCAGTGGACGAGCATAATCGAGCACGCATCAACGCGGCTCGCTCGATATTATAACTTACGCGCACTCACCCCCTGCGAAGGTTTATATGTGAGCAATGTAGTAGCGAGGCTATACGACTCGATGACCGTCGCACGCGACCAAATATAATAGCGACGCGGCCAACTGCGCCGCATTAAAAAAGCGTTAGGCGGCCGACTCGCGATCCAAGTTAAGTACCCTAAAGGTACTCGTTGCGTGTTTGCGTCGACTGTATAGGCTGGCACGACGATGTTTTTTTCCTGGAGTCCGAATCGCACGCAAAACGGTTATGATTATAATATTGTATAGTCGGTAAGTGTTGGATAATGAATGGGACAAGTGCTGGACTTTGTTTTTGCGAAAAAGTGACCAAGCCAAAGAAGGAAATTTCCTAATCTAAAATACTTGTCAGCTTCAATCAATTAATTAGGTGAAAGATGATATAACTGTGATATAGCGAAGCAAATTTAACAAGTTATTGGGTTTACTGTATATATAGCCTTGAAATTTTTACGAGCTATGTTTAATACACTTATTTCGAGTCCGAAATTTAAGGATAAGGTCGTAAACTCGTTGACTCGAGCGCGATATCAATCAAGCTACAACTGAGATGAAATCTCAAGTGCTCACATTACTCTGTATAGAAATCGTAATAAAAATTTTACGCCGCATTGCACTTGCGATATACATACATTCATATCGCGTTCGGTGTATCGTTCTTAGTTTATATACAGGCGCCGCGAGCCCCGAAAATACATCGTCGAGAGCGTAGACCATCAAATTCGAGAAAGTTTTTCCAGAAAATTACCTCGCGTCCAAAATCGACCAGCCTCTTCATAAACAACCTCGACAACGACAGCACGGTAGCGAAAAAAAGAAAAGAGAGATACGAGTACGTACGACCCTTCGAAGAATCAGTACGAGTTTAGCGGTGGTATGTATCGTATATCCTTCGGACATTAGCTACAAAGTTACGCAGTATACGTATGAAGTACGTAACGGAGTTGTTTTTTTTTCTTCTTCTACTTTTCGCAACGACGTCTATGCGCTCGTAAACTATAATAGCTGCGAGCACGAGTGTACAAGGGGCAATGATTCGCTCACTTATATATTTTATCACTTGGAAACATAATATCATAAAGCAAATTTGCTAGAGACGATCGCGACCCTTTCTCTCTCTCTTTCTCTCTCGATGTAATGTTTGCAACTAGTATAACTCGGCAACCCTTTTAGGTGTATCGAGCGCAAGTGTATACGTGTAGAGGAATCGAGGCACGAAGCGCAATTATTTCATCGATTGGTTTTTCTCCCGCTGTTCCGAGTTACGACTTCTCGCGAGGCCCCCGAGAGAAGCATCCGATGACAAAGAGGTAGCGAGCCATAAAACCGAAAATACGAGCCACGCGCGCTCTCCGCTATATACAGTATACGTTTAGAAAAGTGGAGAGAAACTATGCAGTGAAGAGAGAGAGAGAAAAAGAAAAAGATGAGGAGAAAAAAAAAGGAGAGACGCGGAGAGGGGTCAAAGGTCGCTTTAATCTGTTGCGCAGATGCCCGCGTGCGTCTTTATTCGAGTTCGTACCGAGATTTAATACCCCCAATATACAGGAGCGAGCGAGTGAGAGTGAGAGAGAGAAAAAAATTGAATAAAAGGAAGGAAGGAAGGAAGGTATGTATGCGCGCGAGTGTACACGAGAATCAACGCGAAAAGAATCGACCTGGAAGGGGAGTAAGAGGGTAAAAATTCAAGTACTATCAAACGTACATCATGAATATAATGCGAGGCTCGAGAAATTACGATCATTCGTGTACCGGTCGCCGCGATCGGTACGTGTGCATAATTATCGCGCACGGGACAAGATCGTCGCTCGGCCAGAGGTTATTAGTCATATCGATGAAGACATTTTTTCCTCCCTGATGCCTTTTACACGCGTCCATTGGGAAATAAGCCTCCGAATTACCGAGCGAAATAGAGAGATCTCGAGGCTTGCGGAAACGCCGCGTATTTATAATATATCCTCGCGTCCGTATAATATACCAATGTGGCCGCTGAAGCGCGAAAAGATCCCCCCGACGAGCCGATGTTCCGTCCGCGTGCACACACCTCGCAGCTTTGTGTCGCAGCAGCAGACATCGCGTTACTTCCAAACCGTTGATTCCGGAGGATCGTTTCGTACTTAGGTGGATATAGAGAGAGAGAGAGCAGAAGCTCGATGTATAAGGCGCGTCCCTCGATCGTCATCAGCTGCTGCTGCTGCTGCGCCCAACGTGTCGATCATCGATGAGCCGTGCAGCATGTATAATAAATACCGAATGCTGCATAGGAGTGATTCGACGGAGACGAGCTTCTAGGCGAGAGTGAATGGATAAAAAAGGGTTGGGTACGCGAGAGGCAGTAAAAATCATACCTTTTTTTGTGCAGTCTTTTTTTTCGATAATACGGGTACTTTTTTTTTCTCTTGCACGATGATAATTGCGAGAGAGAGTCGCTGGTTTTACGAGCCTGGCAATCGCGCGACACAGATTCTCGGAGAGATGCTCAACGAAGCGAAAGACGCGCGATTAATTATAACGCTTACGCACGCAGTGTGACACGGTGTGCGATTTTCTTGCTGTGATTTTTTTTTCCTTTTTTTTTTCTTTTAACGAGGTGACATCGTTCGCCGAGGCGATGAAAAAAAAATGTATCTTCTCCTGAATAGTACAATAGGGACAGCTCGTAGCTCGTTTAATGACCAAGTCTCGACGGGATGAAGATGAAGACGGAAAGCACTCGCTTGCTTATGCGTGAAAATAATTTTTTTTTTTTGATTTCTCGAGAAAATAACTGGAATAATTATCGGAGTATCGGTATGATTTTATATAATTTCGATATCTTGTTAGACGCTCTTATTATAAAAAACTACTATACAATTTAACGATATTTTTTTTTTGATCTTTTCAAAATAAGTCATTATTTTTCCTTAACTAATGAGATAATATAGTTACAATTAATTTTAGAGAAAGGATTTTTGAAAGATTAATTTGATGAGGGAACAAATTTAAAAAACTTATATTATTATATTGAGATGAGTTATATTTTCAATTTAAACATATAGTATTAATAGAGCCTACAATTATCATAAACTGAATTTATTTGATCACTTGTGTGTCTAATTGCTTTGAAAGTGAAACATATTTTATTGATCTCTTCAGTGATTAGAACATTTTAATAAATCCAGAGTCCTTGGTACCTTTTGCACCTCATCGATACATTCGTTGATATGTAAATTTTCTGTAAAATTCACTTGTCATATTTCTGCTTGATACTTTTATGAAACCCACTATAAAATTGAAATTCCGCTTAAAATTGTACCCCGTTTCAAATTTGAGATTTGTTTTTCCAACTGGACTTCTTTAAGGCGTTCGTAACATAGTACCATTGCAAACTGCATCGTTATGAGCTTTGAGTCATGTTCAGATTTCGGAATGATAAATATTCGGAATCGTAAATATTCGGAATATTTAAAATTCGGAATGTTTGAAAATCGGAATATTGAAAACGGAACATGAAAAATTCGGAAAAACAAAATTTCGGAATAAAAATATTTCGGAATGAAAAAATTTCGGAAAAATTAAAATTCGGAATCCACAAAATTTTTAATGGGAAATTTTATTGTCTACATTCTCCACTAACAATATTGTGGATTCCGAATTTTAATTTTTCCGAAATTTTTTCATTCCGAAATTTTTTTAATCCGAAATTTTGTTTTTCCGAATTTTTCATGTTCCGTTTTCAATATTCCGATTTTCAAACATTCCGAATTTTAAATATTCCGAATATTTACGATTCCGAATATTTATCATTCCGAAATCTGAACATGACTCTGAGCTTTCAGATTGCCGTTCTGTTGTCGCATTTTACCGACTGCATATTACGTGCATATTACGCATGTGGGCTCTTAAATTATGTTTTCGTGTAAATTTCTTTCCACATACTTCACATTTCAGTTTGTTACCATTATGCACGACATCAATGTGATTTTTGAGGCGAGACTTTTGCGTATATTTTTTCCCGCATTTGTCACATATGTGGGTGATGCCTTTATGCTTCGACGTGGTGTGTAATTGGAGACCCCATTTAGTTGCGAACGTTTTTCCACATACTTCACATGTAAGTTTGATACCATTATGCACGACATCAATGTGATTTTTGAGGCGACACTTTTGTGTAAATTTTTTCCCGCATTTGTCACATACGTGGGGGGTGATACCTTTATGCTTCGTCGTGATGTGAAATTGGAGATTCCCTTTAGTTGAGAACGTTTTTCCACATACTTCACATGTAAGTTTGATACCATTATGCACCGCATCAATGTGGATTTTTAGATCGTGTTTTTTTGCAATTTTTTTCCCGCATTTGTCACATGTGTGGGTGATGCCTTTATGCTTCGATGTGATGTGACATTGGAGATTTCCTTTAGTTGAGAAAGTCATTCCACATATTTCACATGCAAATGTGATGCCATTGTGCATTGAATCAATGTGAAGTTGGAGATTACCCTTCGTTACATAATTCTTGCCGCACGTATCGCATGCATAGATATTACCATTATGCATCGCATTGATGTGGATTCTAAGATAACTTTTACTTTTGAATTTTGATCCACATACATCACAAGCGTAGTTAATACCTTTATGAATTGTATCTATGTGATGTTTTACACTTGTCTTATAACCAAACGTTTTTCCACATACATTACACGAATGTGTAACACCGTTGTGGGCCAAATCAATTTTCTTTTTCGTACTGTTTGGTTTGCTGAATCCATCATCAACAAATTTTTTCAATTTTTCATCATCGATGTCGGAAAATTCTTTTTTTACAACCACGGATTCTGTTTTAATGATGTTTTGAGTCATATAATCATCACTATTTTTCATGTTTTGCAAGTAATTTTGAGAATAATCGTCCTTTACTACTAATAAGTTTATGTGAGGCTTTTCGTCTCTACACTCGAATTCAATTTCCAGATCTTTCAATTCAGATTCATAATATCTGTCCCGTTCTTGGAGCTTACAGGTCTATAGAAAAATCAGTTGTGCGTAAAGTTTCATGACAAATAAATGAAATACCAGTTACATTTAAATATTAAATCTTACAGAATTATCTCGAAATCTGGAGGACTGAACATTTTTCCTATTGGGTTCCTTGTCAATCGTTTCAAAATCATTATTTTCTGTAAGCGACACCTCAATAGGTTCCTCCTTTATTCTAAAATCATTCAGTTAAAATTATGGTATAATATTTTTATCTGTTTTTTTTTAGTTCATTATTACCTGATGGCACCGTTGAATAAACCGTTAGATTCCATCTTATTCTCCAAGAGTTTAGTTTACGACTAATTGTACCGTATTAATTTGAAACTCATTCAAATTGGATTTAATAATAATTACGAATCATGCTTTCAAAATTTATAAACACAACGAAACCAAGTTGTTGATATTATTAAAGAAACCTCTTGCCTAAGTATTATAAATAAACAGCCACATCACGACAAATTTTCAATTCTCATATTTCTATTGTTGAACTATTATGAAATTTCTCTCAAAAACTATTGTGTTTCTCTTAAATTTGGCCTCAGATATTGTGTGTTTTACGGGTCATTCTAGTAACACACTCATCGAAAGCAATGCTCGAAAACGAATCGAAATTCACCTCATCTTTTATTCTCGTACGTGAAACGAAAAAAAAAGTGCTGTATCGACCTAATTACATCGACCATAAGTCACGCTACTGCAATTCGTATCCATCAGATATTTGAAATAAATGTATCGCAAATTATGATCAAGATTTCAAGCGTATATGGGCCTCGCATCGACCCCGCGTTATTACTCGAATCAAACCCACACATCTTCGAATACCGAGGCTCACCCTCGCGCACCATGTACATAAATTTTTGTACCGAGCCGAGCGGCAAAGTATACGCATGCCAATATGCATGCGATACTCGACGCGGGCGTATTTTCGGCGAGGCCTGGCGCGCAGGTGTAGGCGACAAATTTCGATATTGGAATTCGGCGCACAGGTCCTTCTTTTTTTTTTAGGCTCGTTCGGGGGTGGCGCCGCGCGAGCGACTGTATAGTGGTATATTTTTATCTGATCAGGATAGTCCAAAAAAAAAAAAATAATAATAATGACAATAATAACGACGATAGTACTCGTCTACTCCGTCGTAGGAGCGAAGCACGTTATACGAGGGCGTAAATTTTACAGCGCGCAGATGTTTGCATATAGGAAGCGAGTCTATTGTGAGCGCGAAGGAAGAGAAATTCGAGGTTTTTTGGCCTGCACGGCACCACGAGCGGCTTGAAATGATTTCTTTTTTGAATCGAGCGAACGTTTTAATTTCGTTAGGGTGCACAAAAGAAATAACAGCGTCAAGTTGATGTTACGAGTTAATTTTGTTTTCGCTAAAAATATACGATAGTAATGAATCAGTGATGCTTTGCTAATTGCTGCTTTTTAATAGTTGATAAATTTAACAATGAATTATCGAAGTTTCAAATTTCGGCGCTTCGATAATATTTTGAAATTGTATGAAAATACGCGAGAGGGAGTGAGTTCGTCGCGTCGCTCAATGTGTCGAGACGATCGGATGTTATTGTAAACACGAAAATTGAATTCCGCTACTCGATACTCGAATTTTCCGGGCAAAATAAGCCGTGTGTACCGGTGTGTCTAAGTCAACGAGTCGGTCGGTCGCGCGCGCGTGTTCCACCGATCGCCTGCACATCGGTCGGAGTCGGATTTTCAAAAATTTCATCATCTCCGATGAGCAACGATCATCCGAAGGCGCAGGAATCAAGAGAACACCTAAGATTGCGCTGGATGTGGGAGCAAAATCAGCGCCGCGAGCACGAGCGAAGAAAGCGGGAGTTCATGGCGGAATACGAACGAAACAGAGCCGAAAGACTGAGGCAAGGGGGTGAAAATAACGGGAGCGACGATAACAGAGAGAGCCGAGACGAACCCTCTAGGTGCCATCATCGAGAACCGAGCAAGTGCGTGCCTCGTTGAAATTTCTTCTCTCTCGACGAGTCGGTTTTAATTTTTTTTTTTATTTTTTTTTTCACCGCTCAGATCACCGATGGTCAAAGAAAAGCAGCTGAAGTTCACGGTGGAGGCGAGGGAGAGCGATCCGAGTAGGCCTACCGTGAATTACCAAAACGTTGTCATAGAGAGAAGACCCGGTAATTTTTTTTTTTTTAATTTTTATTCTCGAAGACGGTGATAGAGGGCGAATACTTGATGAGATATAGAAGTCAGACAAATCATCAACATTTCAATACAGTTTTCTGAAACTTGCGCTGAACCTTTAGTTCGATGTTCTTAAGGTCGCCATAGAGCCTTTTGAGGAAATATTCAGTACGAGTTTCAGAAAACTAGATTAAAATCTTGATTTTCGGCTGCGTTCTACATCTCCAGGATCGATTGCAGGAGAAGGATCTAGGCCGATTTTCGATCGACCCGAAGTACGTGTCAACGGAGAGTCCTGGTCGAATTTCACAACTCACAGACGGACCAGTAGCGAGAGAGCCTCTTCGTCGTACGCTCCAGCAGAAGAATACCGGACCATCTCCGTAGTCGATCGTAAGTGTATAAAATCGATTCGACCAAAATTTCGAGCCTCCTCGACTCATTCGATTTTTTCTCAGCAGCAGCGGAGAGCTCGGCTGTGTCGGCCCCGCGACGTACCGATCATCGTCGCGAGCCCGCGATATTCGAGCCTGCGTCGTCGTCGTCGTCGTCGTCCATTTGTCGACGCTTCCAAGACATATCGCTGGGCAATCATCATCGCGTTCGAGCCAGAAGTCGAGATGATTCGAGAGTCCCGACGAGCGAGCGCGACGATCATCGACGCGTCCAGCGGAGATCCAGATCGAGCTCGGCGTCCCGACGTCCCGAGTCGCGAAGCATCCACCATTCCAGGTCGCCGTCGCGCTCGAGGACGAGTCAGCACCATCATCGCGCCAGCGACAGGAGGAGGAGGAGCAGGAGCCCCGAACGATCGCATCGTCGTCGTTGCTCTAGCAGGTCGCGATCTAGGTCACCGTCGAGTCGACGCGGGTTGAGCGTTTACGGGCCCCAGATGCCGTATCCGTTCCTCCTGCCGCCGCCGCCCCCGATTTTCCCGATGGGGCCTTTTCCCTATCTACGACCACCACCTCCTCCTACTCCTCCTCTTGCTGCTCCTCCTCGTCATCCAGCGCCTCGGTTCAACGCCGGAAATCCCTATTATCGAGCGCCGTATCGATAAGATTGATTCAGCGATGAATCGCGCTATTATTATTATTATCGTTATGTATAGAACTTACATAAGGCTTAGATTTATGTGACTCCAACGCCCCAAAGTTCGTATTGTCAATTTTAAAATTTGATAATTTTATATATATAAAAAAAAAAACTTTAGAAAACTTTCAAGTTATCGAATGTAACTTTCATACGAAAATAATTATAATTATATAAGGAAAACAATGAAATCGAACGAGTTGGTCCGTAGTTTTAAACAATTACTTCAGACGAATGCATAACATGCATTTTTTGTATTTATATATATACGGGTGCGCGAACCCCGCGAGCGAGTTTGTAAATAAATGCGCGCTTTGCGATACAAACAATTTCTTGACTCTTTGTTTTTTTTTTTTTTTTTTCAAATCGAATTAAGAACAATGCGACATTGCCGCTCGACTGCATCGACTCGGACGTCAAACGTCTCGAGAGAAATCACCGGTGAATCGCGCGTATTATATGCGTTCGTTTGTTTGTTTTATCGCCGCTGCCACAGAAGGATTTCTGCTCGAGTTGCAAAACTGCACACCTCGGGAGCGAATTAAATTAAAAAGGATCTCTTCTACTTGGTCTAATTTTCAAAGCTCCTCGTCGCGGAAGAAGTAAAACAACAACAGCAAAAAAACCTGTACCGCCTCGCGAGGTAACAAAAGCTCGACTCGACTTTCGAGAAAAAGGAGCCGGGAAAAGAATGGAGGCGTGTGCGTAAGTGCGTAAGTGCACCGCCTATTTCAGCGCGAAATAGAGAGAGACAGAGAGAGAGAGAGAGAGAGAGAGAGAGAGAGATTGTGCGACTTTGCGCGATATCAAAACAACGCGGCTGAATTTACGTAAACGTAAATAATGCAAGAGCCGCGAGTAAAGGGTCACGACGACAATGGACCTCTCTGTGTGTGTCGATGCGCGGTACATAGCCGACGCAAGTCAAGCGCGTATAATCGCAACGCAAAGGGCACGCGCGAGACTCGACTATGGGAACTCTGACGTTTTTCCGATCGCACGTGCGTGCGATAATTTAGCATTTAAAACGAGGAAAATCGTAGGAAATAATTTTATATATCCAACATATGCCGAGATCTGACGCAACGATACGTCTAATCGCGCTCGATGCACACGTATACAATGTATCTATATCGCGCATTACCCAATCTACATCGACAAGAACGAGCGCCCATAAAAACTTCGTTAAGATATCGTTATGGAAAAAAAAAAGAAAAACTCGGACTAGGTTAATAACGCATACTTCGTCGCTGGCGGAATTTTAATTTTATAGCGTTGACATTTTTTTTTTTGCGCACTTCTCAGCTACGATCGACGTTGTATCGTTATTGAGAAATGCAAATTGTGGTAAACGAGTGTGTGCTAAGCGTGAGTATACTGTATATGGAAAAAGATACACGAAAAAAATAATTAAATCGGAGTGAAATTTATTTTTTTTTTCTGAAAAAATAGTCATCCTTTCGCTTTTATACAGCGCAATGATAATAATATACATTCTATATGTATATTGTACCACCGCAGCTCTGTACTCGTTTTTATGCTTTTTTTTTCTCTCTCTCGCCAGCTGATCGCGAAGAAAGTTCGCGTCCGCGCCGTACACGCTATCAAAGAGAATACCACCGTTTCATTATAACTCACGCAAGCCGGAGGAGAAAGTTTCTTCAACCTGGCCTGAATACCTCCTCTCTCTCTCTCTATATATATATATATATACTGCGTAAGTCATAAAGAAGTAAAAGACAGTGAAAAAAGAGACAGAGAGAGAGAGAGAAAAAAAATCAGGTGTTGGATAACGCGCGTGTCACAGATTTACATTAGTCCGCCGCGAGCGACGTTCGCCGAAGCACATAGCACGCTACGACGACGACGACGCATCTCTCATCGAAGACATTAGGCTTTTTTTAAATTTCTCTCTGCCATACGGTGTGATCAGTGTCCCATCTATTGCCTCGGTGCAGGTGTCGATGTCATTAAGTGCGTGTGTGTGCAGTAATATTATACCGATCGATTCATCGCTACCGATTAATTTTACGCCTTCGTTCCTTTTTTTCTTTATTACCTCGAGGAAAGTTACATACGAATATAATTGGCCCGTAGAAAGTGAGCGGATCGTGAAAAAAGTGAATAACGTACACAGAAGCGCGGACAGAGACCAGGAGGAGGAGGAGGAGTGCGTGACAGGTGGCCCCGAGCACGCGCGTGCCCGTATATCGAGTGCGTAAACGCGCGCACACGCGAGTTTGTAAACAGCTCGAGGCGATCCGAAGGAGAGGAAAAAAAAGTGCAATTTATTATTTTATTATTATAAAAAAAAATGACGCAGCCGAAGATGCCGGATTATCGGCCGCTGGACGATGCCACGACCGAGGAAATGCTGCGAGACTTCACGGGCGAGAGGACCGGCTGGGTACAGGTCGGCCCGGAGAAATGGTTCTTTCCGCATCGCTACACCGAGCAGGGCCAGGGCTTTTACAATTTCAAGGCCAGGCCGGACGACACCTGGGTACTGTCCTATCCTAGATCAGGTGCGAACGATTATTTTTGTTTTTTTTTTTTTCAATTTACGAAATCACAGCGATTACGATGCGAGCTGGCCACGTGATTGTTGTTGAAAGTTGGACGACGACAAAAAAATGTGCTGACTCTATTTTTTTTTTCAGGCACTACATGGACTCAAGAGCTCGTGTGGCTCGTCGCGAACGACTTGGATTTCGAAACAGCCAAGAGCCGCTTGCTCGCCGAAAGATTTCCATTTTTAGAGTTAGTCTCGTATTCTTTTTTATATATATAATCAAGAGGTCATTCACACGTAAAAAATTATATAATATATACATAACCCGCGCAGATTCAGCATGTTCAATCATCCCGAGCTGACCGAGGAGTTTCTCGAGCGGAACGCCGGCCACGAGGCGAGGCAGGCCCTCGTGCGAGCCGTGACGATACCCGGCTACGAGGTGCTGGACAAGATGCCGGGCCCGCGCTTCATCAAGTCCCACTTTCCGTTCAGCCTGCTGCCCAACATACTGGAGAGCGGCGCCAAGGTCGGACGATCATAACAGAGAATATAGTTGTCGCGATGTATATCGATAATTTTGATTTTGATTTTAGATGGTCTATGTGGCTAGAAATCCAAAGGACGTAGCCGTGTCCTGGTACAATTTGAATAAAGCCTTCAAGACTCAAGGCTACCAGGGAGACTTTGCTAAATTCTGGCGTTACTTCCGCGACGATCTGAGTGAGTGTAGCGCAGCTTTGAAACTCGAAATATTTTAAAAAAGATATATCGTAAGTTATTTCGTGCTTATTTTTGCAGCACCTTGGAGCCCCTACTGGAAACACCTGAATCAGGCATGGTCAAATCGCAATCACAAAAACGTCCTCTTCATCTTCTACGAGCAGATGCAGACGGTAAGCCACCGAAAAAAATTTAAAATCTCACTTCGTAATACAATGATGAATTGTATCGTCGCGCACAGGATCTGGCCGGCGTCATCCGCAAGGTGGCGGACTTTCTCGGCAAGTCCTACAACGCCGAGCAGATCCAGCGTCTGGTCGAGCACCTGGACGTCAAGAGCTTCCGCGACAATCCGATGATCAACGGCCAGGAGCTCAAGGACTGCGGCATCATTAGGCCCGAGGCCGAGTTCGTGCGCAAGGGCAAGAGCGGCGGCTGGCGCGATCACTTCGCGCCCGAGCTCGAGGCCGAGGCCAACGACTGGATCAAGCGCAACCTCGTGGACTTTGAGTTCCCGCTGTCCAACAACAATTGGCTGTGATCCGACGATTTCTTCTTCGTTTGTAAATATAATAATAACAGCGATACCTGACCCCGTTGTGCATAGGATTATTTTACGTTGATTTAATTACCGCATGTAAAAAAAAAAAAAAAAAGGAAATAAATCTTTTCCAGGCGATGCACCTGCGAACAATCGAAGCTCTGCGCGAGCAGGCCTATTGTCGTAACAACAACAACTGTGCTCGATAATAATAATAAAAACTTGGGTGTATAATGCGAAAATACGCACGATCGAGGTTCCCAAGGGAGCATTTATATACATAAAGCAGCTATAAATAGCAAGAAAGTCGGTGCACTTGTGAATTTGTGTATATACGCGTGTGCGTGTGTGTGAATGCGAATCACCGACGATTGAATCGCTCTCGGTTAATAACGAATTCGTATCTAACTTATAAAAAAGAGATGGACCTAAAAGTGAAGCCAATCTATTCGGCCTCTGATTGGTCGACTGACTTTTGACTCGAGTAGAAACGTAGTAAAGTGACATCTACGGTTAAAATAGCAACTTTTTCGAAACTGACAGAAAAATGTACGCGCTCGAAGCGCGCCTGAAAGTTATAACCTCAAAATACGAATGAAAAAATTGACGCGCGCGAAGCGCGTCTTAAACGTCTAGTAATATATAAATGTAATGTAATACGCGATCGTTGGAGCGCGATGATTTTGTAATACCTGCAGTTTAGTGCCTGCACCGACTTTCATCCCATGACATGATTTTATTATACAAGCTATAATGTGAACGTTAATAGTTGATGTTCGTTTTTTTTATTGAGATAAATTTGTATGAAATAAAGGTGACGAGATTTTTATCATTGTATATACCGATCCCACTGTCTCTTTTGTAATCTCCGTAACGCAACCAAAAACGTCAATCGTCGCGATCATGTAGTCTAACAAAAAAAAAGGACGATCGTACTTGACGCGTATTACATTTAATACAATAACGCCGAAATATCCCCAAAATATAATCCCCCGCCTGGCCGCCCCGTTACACGAAGCTGACAAATTCATTCACGTGTCGCGCGTCGAGTGCGTGTCATCGCGCACCGAGGTATTATATTATATTATGTGTATAGGTATGCGTGCGCGCGAAAATTCGGGACTCTTGACAATGTCGTCAAACGTCAACAACCTATATACCATAGTAGTAGTAGTAGTGTTTATGTACGATGAAACGGAGAGAGAGGCCGATTCGGACGGACACACGAGCACGCGCGATATCGTAGTACGCGTGTATGTAGCTCGATGCAGAAAAAGGGTGGACACACGCGGGGAGCAACAGAGAGAGATGCACGCTTAAATGCATATATGTATAAGGTACGCGCAATGCGCATAATGGCCCACCGGATATGAAAAATCATCCCCTGTAATGACGAGACGGCACGTATTATATATACCCCGCGCGTTGGAGAATACAGAGAGAGAGAGTACAGTATCGACGTGACTCCGGACGAGCGTCTGGATATGATCCTCTCTCAATGCGTATAATAATATATAAAAATTTAGACGCCACCCCTGCGTAGACGAAGTATACGTGCGTATACCACCCTTGGCTCGATGATCGTGTCCAGTGCTGCTGCTGCTGCGCGGACGATACGATACGATGACCCCTGGCGAGCTATATATAGCTTCGATGTATAGCTATCGTCATTGTGTCCGCGCGAGACATCGTATGCACGCGCCGATACGCTTCTCTTCTCTTCTTCTTTTTTTTTTTATTCTCGTTGATGAACGCATTATGTAATAATACGCGTACGCGCACGGCTGTCGAAAAAATCGACGCGACCCCCCCGAAACGAACGAGGGCTGGTGCACGTATTACAATGTACGGTTGCATTTACATATCGTATACAGGCGTGTATATATAGAGATACGTGTATGAGAGCTCTTTGTTTCATTCGCGCTTGGATTGATTCGCGAGGCTAATTAATCGATCGTGATTTTTCAAGCGTCTCTCTTTTGGTAAAACATTTATTCCAACTCGTTTTTTCATTATTATCAGCCGAGTTGGTCAAAGAAAAAAAAACAACGGCGTGCTGCGCGCAGTAATACACCCGCGGACATAGATACTTGGACCTCGAAATATTGAGTTCGATTAGTCGCTTCCTTCACTGTGCAATGCAGGTAGTGAAACTGTAGTCACGCGCTGTTATTTGAACAACGTGAAGAAAGCGACAAATCGAACTCAATATTTCGAGGTCCAAGTATCTATGTCCGCGGGTGTACATTGTGTCGTACCAATTAGTGTCGAAGAGAGCTCCCGGATTTATATACGCACCGAAACGACGACGTCTTTTTAAACACCCTCCCATTTATATCTCGACTCGCGGCCCTAAACGATGAATCTCGGCTGCGACGACGACGACGACGACGATGATTCTGCGAATTTGACGCGGCACCGAAACGTTATATCACACATTTTTCGAGGATTGAGTCGTTTCGCGGCTCTCGTCGATCGCAATGAAAACACGCGATTGTCGCGTGTACATACGCCTCTCGTAATTTTAATTGAAACTAACGACGTGCAATAATCGCGTCGACCTATACTCGATGCGATTAGCGAGCTCGTATATCATAAAAATAATTAAATCGTTAAAGCGTCGTCGTCGTCGTCGTCGTGCACTACACGCGCATTATAATATGATGTGCGAGCTGCAGACGAAACATCTACATTTTAATAAATCGCGCTGTACGATGAGATAAATCACTCGATATTACCCTCAGCAGCTCTAGGAATTCGTTCCTTTTTAGCTTTGACAAACGTAACCGGCTCTTCGCGCTCGGCTCTTTGCTCCTTTTTTTTCCTCGCTCTGCATTACTGAGCACTCTGCATCATGGGTGCGAAGCTCTCTCTCGCGCGACATGCGAGCCCGACGCTTTATTTTCGTAGCGGAAACCGCAGTATGTGCCGCTGACTACGTTACACGACGAGATAGAGAGTAGTAGTGAGAGAGAGAAAAAAAGAGGAATCGCAGGCGCACAGAGGCGAACGTCGAGCGCACACGTGTAGCGTTCGTTCGCGTGAACAAAAAAAAAAGCAGGAAGGAAAAAACGGGAGAGCAAAAAAAAGTCATCGAGATTGCGAGGGACGAATCCGTAGCGACGGAATTTCGGTCAAGATTTTACGAGAGAATAATTTCGAAGGCTTTACGACTTCGTCTTACGAGTGCGGAGGAAGAAGAAGAAAAAATAGGTGAAGTAGCGCAAGCTCGTTTGTACGAATAAAATTGAATTGCGCAAACTCGATTTTTAATATCGAAATTTTATTGAATGGAACAACATCGATTCGATGCAGCTTGCAGAGTTGATAGAATTACTTAGTGCGAAATCCTTGCTGGGTTATAAACATATAAGTATTCGAGAGAATCGAGCTGACTTTACTCTCTGTTTTGAGTAAACACGATGTTCCACGTTGAAAATAAAATAAAATAAACTGGATTATATAATAACTGCTGTGCACACGCGGTAAGCTCATCATTTTGTGATCTAATTTGATCGACTAGAAGTGTTTTTTTACTTCCTCTGGATTTTGGGATTATTTTAAAAGTTTCTTGTTGGAAATAAAAATTTTTTCTCTTCAATTTTTTTGAATCTTTTATTGGTTTTTTATAAAGTCGGAGTGAAGAGATTAAAATCTTTCTGCCATCAGTAAAATATTATAAAAGTAGCCGTTTTGATTTTTACTATCTTTCTTAGATGATTTTTCAAGAAAATAATTCGAAAAAAAGTGTAATATTTAGATGGAGTCGAAATAAGCAATAGTTCACTTTTCTCAAAAAATAAATCTATCGTTTCAGCTTACAATTATGAGCTGAGTATATTTGAAGCGTTAATTCACTAACTGCTGTAATTTAAATGCACATTTTCACCGGAGTCATTGAAAAAATGTTAAAAGCTCACAGTCTTTAGTACTCTCAGCTCCACTACATAAATACTATTGAATGTCAAAATACACAGCCCCTGAAACATCGGCAAGCCTCAAGACAATCGCACAAAGTAAACATCAATTAGTACTCGTATCACCAATAGATGTCGTATTCAAATCCACAAGTGAACAATCAAGTTACGCTAGTTAAGTAAGTACTAGTCATAAATGAGCATTTCTTTCCACATTTATCGCATGTGTGTGAGAGTCTTTGAAACATTCCGTTGAATAATGTCCGGTGTAAATCCCGTCGAGGGAAAAAATTGGCCTCGTTCTTAGGCGCTTACTATACTGGCTCAGTTATACCAAAGTTCAATGGGCCTACGGTATAAAGTCGGAATCATAATATTTGCGCCTGGCTCAACGATCCCACAAATCCCGCGAGGATACACATATCGACACTGTGCCACTCGCTCGCTTCGTCGTCGTGGGAAATAGCAACTGGTGGTGGTGGTAGGCCGATCGGGGAAAATCAAATACGAGCGTCATCGAGAAAACTCAGTCTATTATATACCTTTTATCCGCGTAGCAAATTGCTAGATATTGGTTATTTATCGCGTTGTATAATATTTGTATGAAATTTGTCGGGCTCTCCGTATAATTGCTCAATATGCTTGAGAAGAATCGGTGCGTCATTTTTTTCAGGATTAATTTTTTTCGCTGAGATAATCGCCTTAGCAACACACGTATTCATATTCTGAATGAATTTATCTGTTTATATTTATATGAAGTAAAAACTACTCGCGTGTGTACATCGACTGGTGCTACAGCGTCAATTTAAAGCATGTAATAAATGTACCACCCTCAAGTTTCATGTACACGATCGAATCGTGATCTAGGTCGAAATCATCGCACACAATAAATAAATATATTCTCTAACGAGTAACATTGATCTCTAATTAAGCATGCAATCTTCGTGGAACTGCATAAATTCTCGAGAGCGACATTTTTTCTACACGCTTCGCGCGGTACAATCCATATATGCCTACATCAACGTAAAAAGGCTTAAAAGTGTACTTACATACGAGTGTACACGGCTGGCGTGCTCTCACGGGCGTATGTCACTCGCAAAAAAAAAAAGAAAAGAAAAAAAAAGTGAGTTGGGAAAATTCGTATACATACAAGAGGGATCTACACGCGCGCGAGGACGTGTCATATGTGCCCTTACCGTCTGTCCCCGCGCAATTAATGATAATGTCAACTCGTCAACCGTTTCGTACATTATATTATATAGCACGCGCGTCGACGCCGGTTATGTACTGTAATTTTATCAACGTGCGCCACGTATTATAGGTATATATACGTACGAGTTTAGTCGCATTACACGCGAAGCGACGCCGGCGAATTGTAAACGAAATTAAGAGCTGCGCTCCGGCAATGTCCGATCCTTATATACCATATATGTGTATAAGATATAATGCACGCGTCGCATTATCATACTCATTACAATGCTATCTTCGCGGTGGCGTATGTATATGGAGTTGCAGCTTGCGCGCGCGTGGACGCATCCATCCGAGTCTCTCTCGGGCCGTGCATGCGGCAGCTTTTCTTCGTATATAATGAGGCACGCGCGCGTTCGCGTATATACATACGTTTTTCACGGTTGCCTCGATCTGCAGTTGCAAGGAGAAAGCGAATAAATTATCGCCGTGGATGCGCGCGAATGTAATTTTACATTTTATTTCATACATTTGTTGCGCTCGAGCCTCGACGACGCGTCTATGTAGTATGTACGCATGCAGGGATCGTTATTTATTTATTAATCGCTTCGGTGAAAGATCGAGAGCGAGAATCAACGATTAGAATACAATTGTAGTGCCCGAGAGTATGAAAATGAAAGTAGATTTTTTTTTGCAACGCGACGCGTCGATATATGAAAGCCATGGGCACGAGAGCTCGATTGGTCACGCTAAGTATAGTGTACCTAGTCACGTTGGCAAATCGCAAATTTCGTACAAAAGAGACTTTTTTTTTCTTCTTTTCATAAGCTCCAAAAAAAGGTATTATTATAAATGCATCTGCTTCGAGATCGTACGTAAAGTATCGTGAATCGCTACGCGAGAGGGATGATAACACGACGAATCTATCGATTGTCTGGGTATAAAAGTTTAGGGTATATCGGTGATGTATTTATCATCTAACTTGGTAGAAATGGACCGAGGATAAAAAATAATGACCATTTAAAATTTGTTACGACAATGATAATGAAAATGGCAATTAGATTATTTCCAAAAATTAAGACCAATTTTCAACTGCTTTTAATTCGATGATACCACTTCAAGTCTCCACCGCCAGATGGCGAGTACCTTTATTTCTGTAAATCCGCAAGTGGCAAAGTACAAATAAATGTATATTAAGAGTGAGGTTTTCGAAAACTTTGTATATGACGAATCTGGTTCATTCAGACCACCCGTCGAGATCGAGCGACGATTCATCATTACTTCACTTTCGATACCGCTACCTGGCATAATAATACACATAGAGTCGAGCGCGTGCGCGACACGTCATACGGAAACATAGGTGTATACGCGCGACCCGCCAACACACACGTACTCACCCTCGTTTTCCTTATTTCCCGATTTTCGACCCTGCGAATCAATATCGCGACGTCGATTCAATCGATCGAGGCCACATGCGCATGCAAAAATCCTATACCTGTAACGATCACGTACACATTCGGTCACGCAAATAATAATATATTATCGCGGCTGCGAGCTCGCTCGACTATATAAGTGTGTGTGTGTGTCATAGGCATACCTACGCGTATGCAACTGTCGTTGCGGGGGAAAATTTTCGTACACATATATAATATATTTATACGCGTATACGCGTGCTCGATCCCCGATATTCATTATATATTGTAATACAGACTCATCCCCCTTTTTGGCACGGCTAAAGTACTAGTGCGCCGACTCTCGATTCGATAGCGTATATAAAACTGTTTGCACTGTAGTCCGATTTTTTTTCCTCTTTCTTTCTATTTTTTTACGTATAATAGATGTGTAAAGCTAAAAATGTATTATATCCACGGCATGGCATCCACGCGGTGGTGTTTGCATCGTCGCAACAACACACATTACGAGCTGCGGAGCTTTTGCAGTTTTTTGTTTGTCGTTATACGCGTACGTTTCTTTTGATCGATGATCGAAGACTAGTGGCACGTATAGCACCAAATTAAGGTCAATGATTGCGCAAGTATTACGTGGCATGTAAATACGGTACCACCCCATTGTACGAAATTTTGCACTTTATTTACTCTTCCCCCTTTTTTTTATCTTTTTTTCGTAGTCGTCCCATTATTTACACGAACGCATCGCGATTGACACAGACACGAGATTCGAAAAAAAAACGGATCGTCATCGAGGATCGATCGGGAAAAAGTCGGTTATATGTATAAAGTGTATATACGTCGGGCACGCAGTTAATTAAAACCGAATTCGACGATCGCAATGCGGGACCCTATACAACTATTGTACACGTATATTAAGGGACGACGTAATTATAATCGACTCGCGCGCGCAGCAGCATCGGTAGCGGCGCGTGCCTACATATTGTACGTACGATCGACACCAAACTGGTTTTTCTCGATCGCTTATATACTATAACGCAAACGCGCGACGACGGTTACACGCTCGACTAGTTTAAAACAAAAATCCTGTCTCGATCAAAGGAATCGTCGAGGAAGTTGATATTGTAACGAGGAAGAAGAAAAAAAATCGTGTATCGCTCGTTATATACGTACTTACCACCTGTAGCGTAATCGAAAATTAGCAAATCGAGTTCTTTGCAGTCTCTTTGATGCATTAATGAATTAATGTACATTTCATGCGACTGCGACGTTAATAGCGCAATATAATAATAACGGAACGAAACCGCATGCAGTATATAGCTCGAGTAATAATTCTCAATTAACGCGCGAATTTATGTAAGTGGCGACGCGAGCATACACCTAATAATGCTCTTAATAATAATGTATACGCACGCGGCACCTTCTCCGAGATAATCTTTTTTGCGCTCGGTGCCTTTAACTTTTTTTTCTCCTCGCGATATAAAATATTCTTACGTTTTACATTATCGCCAACTGCGCGCGCGTCACGTGTCCAATTAGATGCGACGCAGTGCCGAGTCAAGGGTCTCTCTCTCTCTCTCTCTCGATGCATCTCTAAATAGGCCGCGGCGGCGCGCGTCGCTGCTCGGCCAACGGTATATACTATATACGCGTATAAACTGCAACCCTATATGTGTAGCACTGCGCGCACATACAATGCATATACTGCACCGAACAAGCTGCACTATATATATTACTGCATCGTTAAAATGCATTTCTACCTACTGCGTTTTGGACATAAGGTGCGCGCCGCGCGTATTTCGTGCCCTATACGTAAAATGCGCGTGCACCATACGTATAGTAGTAGTAGGCCTGCCCTGCAGCGCGCGACATGCAGCGACGTGTGTGCGCTATATAATGCACCCCACGCAACCCTTTCCTCTCTCTCTCTCTCTCTCTCTGTCCGAAACGAATGCGTAATTACTTTTCCTCGGCGCGATGCAACTGCCCTCGCGGCGCGCCGGTGTATAGTGCAGCGCCACGTCTCCGACGTATATGTGTGAGTGTGTGCACGACAGGGGGGTTACTTATGTGCGTGTATGTGTGCACGATGCACTCGGCCGATACCGGCGCGTCGCCGCCGTTACGCTGTTGCACACACACGTATACATGCGTAGACGCGCCTGTACAATAAATATACGTACATACGTATGTATAAATTGTATATCTTATATATTATGCATTATGCTGTATGCACTGGCATGATTTTTGCCCCGTAGCTGTTACGTGTATGTATAAAATGTAATGCACGCAGCGAAGCTAGTACACCCATATTGTCATTAACCAGCTTATGCATAGCGAGCGCTATTTTTATTATTTTTTTATTTTATTTTTTTATTTTTTTTGTCAGCTATGGCTATATGGCTCATTGAAACTGCAGTACTAATAACAACGTGACCGAGACCGATCCAAGTGGATTTACGATTATGCGAGATTTAACGATTTGACATTGGTCCATGGGCGAGGATTCGTGACATTTTGACCCCGCGTGTGGGCCGGGGGACAATTTTCTGTTTATTTTAAGACACGATATAATAACGCCGCTGTTTATTTTACAAATCGAGCTCTCGATCGATACAATAACATGGATGCAAAAATGACTGGTACACTCGTACGCGTTACTACGAGTACGCGTGCGCATTTGATAAAGTAACGAAGTAGCCTATGCGCATAATACAATAAAACCTAATATAATGCAAACGAGTAACAAAAAGTGCACATGCACGCGCCGGTATACGCTTAGGACCCAACAAAGCAAAAGCAAAAAAAAAAAAACAACAACTAAATGCACCGGCGGCGCAGCGGCCCCGAGTATATACACACCCTTATGCACATGAATTAGTGACCGACCCCCCCGCCGCCGCCGCCTCTATCGTCATACCGATGTACGTACGTAAGATCCATCCACGCACCGGCGTGGTACGCTCATAAATATGCATGCATCGATTTTTTTCATTCCGGCGCGCTCCTTTTTTTTTTAACTTTTCGTTTATGACGTAGGGGGTGCCTCTTGCGTATGTAGCATAATACGCGCGTAGTAATGCATAGTGACGTTGCATTACTTGTACCGTATATAGTACTATAATACGACGTGTGTACACGTATCACAGGAGGGTGTGCGCCGTGCGTGAGTTCGCATACATGTATAATATATCGGATGCACTGCTCATCGAATCGCATCGTCGTATATATATAGTAGTACTACACGGACTGCATATAATGTAAATGCACTCGGCGCGATAGAATCGCCGCGAGGCGCGCGTGGCTACTGCTACCGACCCGTTGTTGCAATATACGCGCGAAAATATTAACATAAACTTATGTAGATCTGCGTACAGCACGTGGCCCAGCACGTCGCTGGCAATTAGCCGCTGCGATCGTCTTCCAAGACTATATATATACGGTATGCACCCCCTTCGAGGCGCGTCGTCGTTCGGGTCTGCATTAATATACGCGGGAATATTTCATAGATATTTTCGTACGCGCCCAAAATTTAGCCACTTTTACATATTCGCGCGGGTGTTTTTTTTTTTTTTTTTGTTCGTTGGATGGTAGCGAGTAATTGATTGTGATTAGAGAGACTGAAAAATGCCGCGTGACGATTAGATTAAGATCGGCTGCACGTCGGAACGCACGCACCCGCTGGGAGGTATACACACACTTATAGGTCGCAAGTGTCGTGGCACTTTGCTTAGGAATTGGCTAATTGTTTTCTTTCAAGGTGTATTACATACACGTAGGTATCGCGCGTACATATCTGCCTGTTATAAGTATAAATACATAAGTATATAAATGCCTTAGGGGCGCGTTGGAAATTACGGCTTGTTATATACGCGCGGCTAACAATAGAAACGTATATAAGAGACTACTTCCGCTTAATAATGCACAATTATCGCGGTTTAGAAAATCAAAGTCGACCGTCGTGTATAATCTATATCTTTGCCTTCGTCGCGCTTTGGTCGAAGATGATGATGATAGTCGTCGAGACGACGACGTTCGCGAATGAATCTTCATTTTCGGGATTATATAAAACACACGACTCGACGCACGACTATGCACCGTCGGCTCGTTGGGTCAATTACGCGGGCCATGCGTCATTCCCCCCCGCCAATTAGCGCGTCGAGATGCCGCCAGCGAGAAGAAGGCCGAAAAAAGACGCAGACGCGCGGCGGAATACTCTGAAACTTGTGTTTATAGATCATACATAAGATTTCTCACTTGCTTGTAGGGCAATTAAAAAGATGAGTCGACGAGTACGCATTATTTTTTTTTTTTTTTCGTGGGTAAATTTTTTCCCGCGCGCTCGCGCGTGTCAACATTATAATTTTTCAGCCCTCCACCGGTATACATAGAGGCATGTAAAACTATTTTAAGGAGCTCGTATAACACTAAAACGACTAGAGAAAAGACATGCAACGACGGGGGAAATTTTCCGTTTTTTCTCTTCTTCGTCGTCTTCTTCTTCTTCTCCCCCGAACGGCAGACCGTCGAGCTGTATACAACTATACAGCAACAACGAAACGCGTCACGCAGGTTAACTGCACCCTGCGACTTACGACGGCACGCGTGGAAGACCGCGAAATTGATTACGCGAGCGTGGCAGATGTTGAAACGTATACGCGCGTGTAGCTTCATTTTTTTTTTTTTTTATTATTATTATCATGCATCCCACCCGCGAGAGTCTTACGCGTTTACCGAGCCGACCTCGTAAAATATGTTAATTTTTAACCCCTTTCTTTATCGTCGACTCGAGATCTATCGTGCACGAGGTGCATCCGCACGTAGAAGACCCCGTGCGAGTTTACAACGTATCGCACGCGGCTTTCAAAAGCGAGCTATATAATAATTCCAAGACGATAAACCACCGAGCGACTTGTCGTAAATTTCGGAGTAATGAAAAAAAAAGAAACGGCATCTGTTTTTATCATTATTTTTTTTTATTTAATATTCTACGAGATAAGATATGCTCTATATAATCATCATTATGTCGTTCATTTCGGCCCTGCAGCTAATAAAAATTGATTAAGTCATGTTGCACTATTACAGAGGCTCGTTGCGACTCGACGCAAGCCACACCACACACGTTCTTTATTGCATTCAGCGCGGACCGCGTAAGAACTTAAAATCGTTACACACTGTATGTATTACTTGGAGCAACAAAGCCTACTTTATGTGAAATATACTTGAACAACGGCCGATGCACAGTACGAGAGTATAAAGTACAGTTGTCTCTTGATGATGTATCTGCGATGCAAGGCAGCTTCGAGCTAGCTGCTATCAGAGTTCGAGCAATTGTCTGGAGAGCACATCTTTCATTTGTCCCTGTAGTACTGCTGCTACTGCTGCTTTCAGATATATGTTCCTCGGCTAATATCCCGTGACGCCTTAAATTTTCAGCCAGATAAATTCAACTGGATCAGGAGAGAGAGAGAGCTGCAACGAGAAAAGCACATATATATATTCGGTACATATACTTCCGCAGATGCGTATGTGTGTGCGCGTACTATGCCGGACATGCGGCTAGGCCTCATGTCCGGTGGCCAGCGTGACGCGATCGAATTAAAAGTACCTAATCGTGGACACGGCCGAGACGAGAGCAGTATACGCACGCCTGACAATGGGTTTATAGGCACTATACCGTCTGTACACCATAAGACATAAATTAACGAGGCTGTAGAGAGAAGCCCGGGGAGGCCCTTCTATTACTGTATACGGTACTCGAGCGCGGCTGTACGAGCCGCATTCCTCGTGACGAAATCGTAAGGGATTTTTCACCGACTCGCTTTTTGGCTTTCAGCTGGGCATTCATGAATGACCGAGAGGAAAAATTCATTTAAATGGTATGATTTTAGAAAAAAATTGATGCATTAAAAAGCGAGAAGAGCTTCGGACGTAAGTATGAGTCGGGAAGCAAAGCTTGCAGGATCTAGGACTAGCGTTGTAAAATTTGCGTAAACTTGAAAAGTTATAATTTATTAATTTTATCTAAATTTCAACGTAATTTTTTACACAGTGAGAATACATTGGAGTAACAAAATATTTATGAAATTGGCATACATTAGCGATGCACCGAATCAGTGTGGGCTTGGCGATTTTTCTCGTCGTTGAAACGTTTCTCCGCGTTTATCGAGTTTGTGCGCGTCGTTGACTCCGTGTGTTTTTACGTGCATGAGGAGGTTGCTTAGCAGTGCAAAAATTTTTCCACAATTGCCACATCTACGCGATACACCCCTGTGCACCGAATGAATATGAGCTTCGAGATAACCCTTCGATAAAAGATCTTTGCACACGAGTGGGTAATGCATCGATCGTCCACCGTATCGATGTTTGTTTGTTCGACGAGTTCACGCTTGGGATTCAAATTTGATTCTTCTTCGGCATCGTCAAAAAAATCCTGTGCGACTTCCACCATGGATTCTACTTTGATTATGCTTTGATCACTGTGACCATGGCTATCTTTTGCATTTTGCGAATGATTTGGAGAATGAATGGCAATTTTTTCAACCACCGATGAATAAAATTGGGACTTTACATCTTCGTCCTGGAAAACTATTTGCACATCGTCGTTGAGTTCGCGGTCAAGATACGAATTCGATTCTTCTACAGCCTCACTAAAAAATTCCTGCTGTACATCTTTCCAGCGATTTTTAAAATCATTGGTGATTTTACTGACTGCTGATGAATTTACGGCAATAACTATTTTCCTGTCACCATCAAGTTCGCTTTCACGTTCAACACCGCATATTTGAAGAATATCTGACTGTTGAAAAAAGAAACCTACGTAAGAATTTAGATTTAAACAAATAGAAGTTACGTATAATTATCGCCACTCACTGAATTTTCTCGTGGATCTCGTAGATCGGATTTCTCTTCAGTCTTTTCACGATTATTTTCAACGCGAGACTCATCGCTGGGCTCCTCTTTCTCTCTGAAATAACCCCAATGGAATCAACTATTTCGTTACAATATTTTTATAACTTCGTACTCGTTAAATAAGAACTACCTGTCGGCACAGTCGAAGAAACCACTGGATTCCATTATTGTCACTCGGACTTTCGTAAAAAAAATAATCTCTCCGAGATGATTTCACGTATAAAACTGTAGCTAAACGCGAAAAGAGTAGCGAATACTGCTGGGCTGTGCTCACTGTACTTTGGAAAAATGTCGATCTGCCAAGAGGGCCGACTCGTGCTCGCTCATACAGCTCCGCGCACAGCCTAGCGATATCAAGTCATTCGCGGCGAAGTACCGCGTTCTAGCAACAGAAGACGATTATAGCTCCAAGCTTAAATTTAATTTAATAATATTATTTACAAATCAAGGCATGAGATTTCGAAGTTATCAAAACGTGCTAAGTAAAACCAAGTCATAATAATTGTAGCATTGATGAAATTACTACATTGATAATAAAAATGACTATTTTTTCAGATTAAAAGTAAAATTTTATTATAATTAAGATTTAAAATGCCATTAAATTGGATTAACAAAACATTCGTTCCTGAAGTTCCGCACAAGCCAATGCCAATGCATTCATAAAGCATTCTCGCGTCAAATCAGGACTTCGAGCGTGAATAGTATTATGGATTCCTGTTAAGCTAAACGCTTTTACATCTTCTTTCATTGTAATGACTTCCATTTCTCCTAACAGTGGAAAAAACTTAACATACATCACATAATCGCCAATGTCCATAATTTTGGCTGGCCAGAAATTCGAATCTGACTTTCTGATCGCCAATACTGTCTGACCAGGCTGGTAAAGTTGAGCAAAGTCGTCGCTTATCCGTGATACCGATACTACGCGTGCTCGACGATTAGACGTTTCTACCGGCGCTTCTTTCGGGGCTTCTTTCGGGGCGGATAGTTGAGACTGGTGTTTTGCAAATAAATTGGGCGTATTAGGCTCGATGAGAAGCTTTATAATTAATGGCGGTTGAACAGTGTCCATGGCTGCTTTATCGTTACTGAAAATTAAGTGTAATTTTAATGTATAAAATTTTATCAATCATTTTTAAAAGATTTACATACATTAATAGAATTGATGTTTCTTTTATAAATTTCAACTTCTCATCATCCATAACAATTCCATTCAGGTATAATCTAACTGTTTCCAGGCATCCATTTTCATTTGAAAACTTTTTGTTTCGAAAAAAACATTCAGCCGAGTTCACTGTGGCATCGTCGAGTTCGTGTTGTTCTGGAAAACCACACAGTTTATTATACAACTTGGTCGCCATTGACTGGCTGCAGTTATATATCTCTAAATATTTTTCTACGTCTTCCCCAGGCAAGAGTAACCACTCCAGGCAGGCCACGAGTAATATGCCACGATTCATTCGATACAGATCAGCTTCTTTCAAATAATCAATGGTAAAATTGAGAAGGGTACGTTTAAGCGTTTCTAGTTCTCCAGTCGTAGGTACGTAGCTACTAGATCTCCTCGTTCCCGCACGTAGAATACCAATTAAATCATCTTTATTATCTAAATTTTCCCTTTTAATATCGTTATCAATTAAATGTTTTCTTAAAGAAATAATAAGATCCGCATTAGATTGTTTGAGAAAATATTCTCGATTCATGTAAGGAGCTTTGGACGAAGTTGATGAATGGTCTTCGGCGGGATCCGTATTATTTTCAGGCGGCTGAATAATTTGGATATCTTTATTGCCAGTACTGAAAAATTTCAGATGATTTTAAAGTAAAAAATTATATTAACTATATTAAAAATATTCTCTCACATCAATTGAACGGTCCTTTGTTTTATGAATTTTTTTTCTTCGTCGTCTAGGGGTTCTCTTCGGACAAGCTCTCGCAAATAAGATCTTATTTTCTCCAAGTATTCTCTATTTCTTGCATACTTGTGGCAAAAAAGAAAACGTCTAGCCGATTTGAGGATGGCCATTTTGAGCTTACTGTCTCTTGGAATGCCACACAGTTTTGTATATACCTTCTTCGCCTCTGGGTAACTGCTGAGATATATCGAGTTGTACTTTTTATCAGATTTGCCGGGATACAGGACGAACTCGATGCAAGCGACCAACAATATGCCATCATTTATACGATACAAATTAATCGCCTTTAAAAAGTCGAGCGTATAAAGAAAAATCGTTCTTTTCAACGTTGCTTTTTCTTCTTCCGTAGGGTCGTTGTTCTGACGTCTTCCTATCGTCGCACGAATCATATCTCTTAAAATATCATCATTACTTAAATGATGTCGTTGAATATTATGCTTAATTAAATAATTTTGCAATCCAATGATAGCATCTGCATGAATTTTTTGACGAAAATATACTTGGTCCATTGTATTATACCGGATGCGTTGACTATACCCACTTCCTGTTGTGTCTGATACGGCTGATAAATAATCATCGTCTACCGATATTGGTGTAACTGGTCGAGACTCATGGTCGTCCGCGGGCACGGGTACAGGCTCAGGCGGAGGTACAGGTGAATCATCTCTCACGGGATCTATTACATATTCTCCCATTTCATTACTGAAAATTAAAAATTATTATGGAGTAAAAAATTATATAAACTTCTTTTCGTTTTGATACAGCTGATGAATAATCATCATCTACCGACATTGGTGAAACTGGTCGAGGCTCCTGGTCGTTCGCAGGCACGGGTACAGGCACAGGCAAAGGCACAGGTGAATGATCTCTCACGGGATCTAATACATTTTCTGCCATTTCATTACTGAAAATTAAAAATTATTACAGAGTAAAAAATTATATAATCTTTTAAAAATTCACTCACATTACTTCGATGGATTTGTTACGTATGTAGTCCTGTTCGTCATCGTCGATATGAATTCCTCGCAAATACGATCTTACCGCTTCCAAGCATCCGTTTTCTCTTAAACGATCTGGCCAGGAGAAAAAAGATGCTGCCGCTCTCTTTGTGTCGTCGTTGGGTTCCCGTACTGGACCCAGCATAATATATAGCATGGTAGCCTCTGCTGTGCCGCAACAATGTAACTCTAAATATTCTTGATCGCTTGACCCAGGAAACAGTAGATACTCCAGGCACGCGATCGCCAAAATGCCATGGTTCAGCCGATACAGACTAATTTCCTTCAAATAATCTATTTTAAACTCAAGAATCGTATCTTTAAATTCCTCCAATTGTTCTTCGGAGGGATGATCGTTCACAAATCTTCTCATTCCGTTACGAATCATATTTATTAAAATTTCTCCATCCTCTAGATGTTCTTGCTTGATTCCTCTGCTCTTTATATAATTTACTAAGTTAATGAGAGAATCAGCGTTATCTTTTCGGAGAAAGTACTCCCGATTCAATGCAGTTAGTGCCATTTTTGTCCTCGATCAAATAGTCCGATACCGATCAAACTGTGTATTTTAAACTATTCGATGATCAGTGAATAAAATGAGTATTTCGCGTAGAATAGATCAATTAATATTACGATTTGATGTGTACGACATCCGGCAATAATGCCGATTCTATCAATACTAACGGTTACAGAAATGTACAATAGACCTCGTGTCAACATTGTATTCCCGCGCTCATATACGTAAGAATACGATAAACACAACGGTCGAACAATACACACACGAGATCATATTTTCAACATTTCCTACTAGGATTATTTCACATTATGCTTCGATAAAAATGTTCCGTTTAGAGAATCGAGCTGCCTGTAATCCTTTAGAAAAAAATCCGCCTGCCGATCACTAGTGGGCAAATCTGACTACGCGGGTGACCGTAGCTTCGAATACGACTCAAGTCGAACGAAATAAATTTTTACCAGGCCACAATCCACTCATATCGATACCATTTTAATTTCCTTCTTACAAAACCTGGTTTTGTTTTACTTTAGCTATACGATGCCTCAAAGCCAAAACGAGAGTCAGAGAAAAGGTTTTTTTAAGAATTGCCGGTATCATGCGACGATGTGTAGTACATACACGGAGTCGAGCAAGGAAAAGTTATTTTCTGCAATGACTTTTTTTTCTCACTTTCTGTCTCTCGAATTCTGAAGATTTTTACGATGCCTCGCCTCGACTGTCTACGAGTGTCCAGGGCTATAAATTCGAAAGACATATAGGTATTCGTACGAGACGAGCTGTTGAGTCGAGGGACGATTATTCTTCGTCTGTATCGTTACACACGCGCATCTGTCCCAATTGATGTCGCTGACACACGCACCGATCCTCTACCCCGATTTTCATACATAATAAAGATAAAAATGCGAAAAAGCACCATCGCTCCGACATTACGTTGCCTTACATTTACTCTTCATTAGTCTTTCGAGACTCGAGGGTAATGTTTTCATCGCGCCGATGATCTCTCACGACGATTTTCGAGATTATACAAGAAGAATAAGGAAGACGCCCCGCTGCGAGATTTTCAATGCCGCCTGGAGAGATCGAGATCATTAGTGCCGAGATCATTACACACACGCACGCGCGCATATTAGGGCAGTTCGTCTCGAAAGGGGATGACTTAATATTAAGACGATTAAATACTCTCGTTTGATAATATAAGCTGTTGCTCGCCAGAAGGATGGCAAAAACGAAGTAACCGCAAGTCGTGCAAAAAAAAGAAAAAATTCCCATACGCTCCGTGGATACTTTTTACCCTCGACTGTGTGTTTTCGTTTTTTTTTTTTTCATCCGCAAAAAAAACTGCATACAATGTGTATACGTACATAGCTCGATGAGTCGCTGCGTTTGTGTATACATAACTCACCCGAGCCCCCTTCATATATTTTTCCAAATTTGATGTAAATTATACATCGGTTTTGGCGCAGTCGGCAGACGCGACGGAAAAAAAGGAAGGAATAGAAGAGCCGAAGAGATACCGTGGCGAATCGCGTACAATCAAATCGGAAACGAATTTTTGACCGTGAGCACGCGGATACGTATACGTAAGAAAATTTCCCATCGATTTTTTTTCTCTTGATATCTTCTCGTCGCGGTGGCTATAGCCGCGGGAGCTACCTACGGTCGCAATAAAATGGTTTGTAAATTATTTCTTAAATAGATCCGTGTGAAATTATATGCACGAGCTGAGGCCGAATTTTTTTGCGCATCGATATACGTGCATATAAATACAGGAAAAAAGTAGATGGACAAAAAAAATGCTATTACCCACTGATTTATACATTCGTATTACGATACGTGTTACCGCACGCACACATACACTGCACTCATTACACCGCAATGGGGGTAATAAAAAAGGAGAGAAAAGAAAGCAGCGTAAACGCATCGATTGATTTTCGGCATTTCGACCCCATCGTGCGTGCAGACGAGCAAACTTTGGGATTCGCGAGCTGGTGTGTGTGTGCGTGCTCGATGATGCGCGACGCGCCGCGCCGCCGCGCGAGATCGTAAAAGTCAATCGATCACTGCGAGCGCGAACGAACCGCACTGCGACGCAAAAAAGAAAAGAATAATAAAAAAAAAGTTCGTTGTATCGTGTGTACACACACGATCTCGTCGTGTTTGCACGTCGATATGCCGATATGCCGATATTATATTATATTATATCCATTAAAATATCGTCGCGTTGTTTTAGGATGTATTGTATGGATCGAGATCGTAATAAAAAAAAAAACGGCAACGACGAATCTCGCGGTGGTTTACGTACTTTGGGTGTGTATTTACGAGATACACGCGCAGCATTGTGCGACATTTATACACATCGCAGCCCTTATATGTATACACGAGATCACCGACTTATTTATGACCTTTCGAAAGAGAAAAAGGTACATCGCGGCCCGTCACAATGGATCCCGAATCCGTCTCGTTCCTTTTTTCTCTTTCTTTCTTCCATTATAACGCGATACGTTCCGAGGGTTATCGCGCGCGCATTACACGCAGCGCCTGTGTACTCCGTATTTCCGCATTGACAAAAAATAAAAGGACTATATGGAATATAAGGGAAAAAGAGTAAAAAAAAGGACACAAAAGTAAAGAACGTAATATAAAGCTCGAGTCGAGCTAATTCTCTGCTGACGCTGACGCCGCTGCGTGTAAAGTCATCGACGCTTAAGAAACGGCTTTCTCATGGTGGCGCGAGGCCATCCGTCAAGCGACTAAACTCCGCGGCGTATACTTATGTGTATGTGCAACATTTGCCGCAGGATACTCGTCGACGCGCACGCACAACTCAACAATAATTATCAAAATAGAACTGCGAGCTCGTATACGTATACGGCCCGGCTCAAAGTCGCGAGCTCACGATCGTATATAAATGTATAATGCGCGCAGTGCGCGATGCGATTCGGAAAGTGCAGCGGTGTTTATACGGGACGTAAAATTGCGCCGCGCGCGTCGTCTCTCACTTTGCGGATGAGTTTCCTGGAATCATATACGCGTGTGTGGATCGTCGTTGTGCGGTCTATGATACGTATATGATATACGAATATCCGCGTGTATCGTGCGTAGGGATTAAGAGTAAGAAGACTCAAAAATATTATAATATGCGCGTATACAAGTGAGTTTGGAGAGTACCAATTTTTCTCACCGATGGAACGGAGTCTTTACATCGTTAGCTTCCGAACTTTAAATTTAACAAAAAAATAGACGAGCGACGTCGACGCCGAAAATCGTGAACGACAGCGACGCGTGCGCGAGTGAAAAATAAAAGGCAGCATATCGTATGGATATCGTAGCATGTCACGTAGTTGCGAGCTTATAAGTGTCCGGCGATCGTCGGTGCACTTTATACGGTGTGCACTCGAATTCGAGTTGAACATTATGACAGTCGTGTAAATGTCGTCGGGAGCGGGACACGACCTTATACATCGTACTATTATTAGACTGTATTATATACAATGTTGCACCTATAACTAGTACATGAGTGTGGGTATGTATTCGTTAAGAGGAAACGATGATCATGAATTATACATATGATATTGTAAAAATCAACTTGCATTTCCGTGGGAATTTATATAGTAGTTTTGATTATATTTAATATAAAAAAAACCTGTGGTCGAGATCCATGCGCAGGGAGATCGAGAGAGAAAAAATTTCCCACCGTTCTAATCAAAGCTGACACGCGAGTTCAATAAAATTGTCAAAATATCTACTCTCGCGCGTCAATCAAAAAATAAGAGAGAGGTATTAGATCGCAATAGCTGTCACTCTTAAACGAGATGTACGAAAAAATAAATCGGGTAAAAAGTTTTTCTCTCTGGTGCATCGAGCTGCTGCCCTACATCTATATGTACATCGAAATCCGATCGAAAGCACCCCAAAAACGGTCATCTCGCGCAGCTCGCTCGCGCGTATACACAACGTACATCGCCTAGACCTATATAGTACTGGCCCCGAATTACGAATAAATGCGCGCAAAAAAAGGCATCAGCACATTGCCTATAAACGTATGTATACGAAGTGCACACGTATACACACGTCGCTGACTCGCAACAATGAGCCGCGCGCTGCACTTTTTACATAATAGAGTCACGGACTTCTTCATAATACGCTTTTGGCTCAGCGCATGTACGAGCGAGCAATGGTCATCGTACTGTACAGCGTATCTCACGTGTGTTGTATATTACCCTCTCTAGTCTCTCTCTCGCCATTCACGACGATCGCTGAGTATATAAATTCCCGAAAGGGGGGGTAAGGGTCAAAAATGATTTTGCACGAAATACGTGTATATATATTATTGTACGTACGTGCGAAACGGAGTACATAAATTTTACCAAACTTTTTTTCCTCTCCTTCTTTTCTTTTTTGCTGCTGCTGCCGCTGCTGCTGCGGCCGTTGTCCAGCGTGCAAAAGCCCCGCGATGACGTTGAATGCGGTATACATACATAACTCTGCCTCGGCCTATTATTGTTGCGGCCAAAAACGATATCTTCATTATTGCGGGCCTCTCGATGGTTTGGTCAGCAGCCGTCGTCACTCCTGCTGCAAGTCAATTTTTACGTATCAATAAGTTTGTTGAATTATTCCATATGCAGAGCACATGTATATATTCACGGCGATGATTTTTCGAGGGGATGCAATAAATCGGACATTTATGATTTTTGTTGTTTTGCTATTCTCGTCGAACAAAAGGTCGGTAATATTTGCGAAAGTTATATGCCTTTCTCTGAAGTGCATATATGTGGTCAGCCGCACTCGGTGGCGTTATTACCAAGTGCGTCGGTTACGAGAAGATGCATTTTTTGCCACGGCATTGTTTCGAACGAGAAAATAAAAAAAAAAATTCAACGATTATTGCGTCACTCGTTTGTTTTTTTCGCAAAAATTTGCAGTCGCGATTTGAAAAATTTGAGGAGCTGCCTGCTGGCTACGTATGCGGGTCCCCCCGTGTATCACAACGCGCGTTACAATACGATACCGCGCACATCTTCGGAGAGCGACCAAAAAGCAACGACAACAACAACAACAAAAAAGACCTCAAGGCTGCGCAGCTTCCGAGATCGAGATCAGCGTGCCTTATATATTGTAGAAACTCGAACACTCGCTCCTTCTCTATGATACGTCACAGTACTGTAACCATATTATATTATATCGGCCCCCTCGTGTATGTGTTTACACTACATACGATGCGGACATGCGTCTCGGGTCTCTTCGTTTCGTTTCCCGCTTCGCGTTAGTAGCGTTGCATCAACCCTCGGATATGTAGAAAGAGAGAAAAAAAAAGCGCGCGTACGAGCGGAAACATGAAAGCTACCAGCGAGCGACGGGTCACTAGCATGATCATGCATGCCTATGAGCGATGTGCGTATGTGTAGAGAACCTCGAGTCGCTGTATGCCAGTGAACGTACGAGATTTATACGAAGACGAAGAAAAAAAATACAATTAAAAACGTGTAAAGTAAGATGTAGAGAGAGGTAATTGGACGACAATTTTGAGCGTTTTTCAATCGAGATGCGATTGTTGTATTAATGAATCTACTACTTGTTAGCTTGATATCATGGCTAGAATATAACTCGTACTCGATGAGTTAACACGATTATTCACAATTACTTTATTCATCGACGGGCGCCGGCGCATCTGCATCAATTCGAAGCGCAAACGCGATCTAATCGTCTTCCCACTATTATGCAAGCTAAGAAGCATATATTTTTTATAACAGGTGAAAAGAACATCATCGAAAGCTCGTAAATTTGATATATATACTTGCGGGTATAATTGAATGAAAAAGCTCCAATCGGTCGTCGATCAATCACGCTCCAACCATGTCATACTTGCCGATCGTGATCGTGCTAATTGCGACGTGTATAAGCTCATCGAAAACGACGCGTTATGCAAAACGAGTCAACCAGCACTGGCCAATCGAAGTCGAGATGCGTAATGTGTGATTCATTAAACTTTGACTCTCGGTCTCGAGCTTTCGCAATTATAACGCGCATAGCTTCCACGCATGCAAGCGATCGCGAACAAAGAATACAAAGCGAAGCGTATAATGATAAAGCTCTAGCGCTAGAGAGAGCGAGCTTGCGGGCGGCCAATGAGACGTCAACGAGGGTGGAGCCGCAAATCATGTATACAAGCTGGAATCTCCACCTACTTTTGACAAGAGAGAAAGAGAAGAATATCGCGCTCTAATTCTTCAAGAGAGCCAAGAGAAGACGCTTGGTAAAAGAGAATCCGTCGGTTGGCAATTTGCCGGGGGGCGCGCGCGCGACACTTGCCTTTAGTCGCTCGTCCGTCCGTCCGTCCGCGTGCCAGCAAATGCAATTATATTATATATACAGTGCAGCGGGCCCGTGAACTACGCGTAGATTTCGTACAAAGCTCCCACTTTTCTCTCTCTATCTCGAAGAAGAAGCAAACAGAAATATGACATTTCTCTGGCACTCTCGAAACGAGAGAGAGAGAAGGCGAGGAGGGGTTATACGGTAGCCGCGCGCGCGCGCGCGTAGTCTCGAGAGTCCACGGATGATCGAATTATATTAGTTAAAAGCTCGTTAGTGGCGCGCGCCCGAGATACCCGAGATCCGCTTTGATTACATTATTATAATAAATATATATGCGTGTACGTGTACGTGAATGTGAGTGGGTGCGTGTGCAAGTGTTGTGTTTTTTTACATGTGTGGGTTTTTCAATCAACGACGTGCAGTGCAGAAATTATGATTATTTCGTGAAATAAAATAATACCGATGATGCTGACGGCGACGACGGCAACGACGCTGCACGCGGATCTGTCGAGCGGCAATAATTACGGCAACGGTCATGTGCAACAGCAGCAGCAATTGTTAGCCGCGCAGAATTCCGCTGGCGCGATTCACCACGCGCCCCAAGACTTCACCGTCTCGAGGCTGCTGTCGAGAGGCAATCGCAATTTAGGTACGTATTATGAACTCGAGGCAGCAGACAACAAGGAGCTTCATTGACGGAATCAATCGGGGAGATCGCGCGCGTCTGATTGTGCATTATTATTTTCATAAGAAACAGCAGCTGCTGTACCGATGCTGCGTTCCAAGTAAATAGTTTTTTTTTTTTTTCGTCGTCGTCGTCGACAACAGATTGCAACGGCAACGCATCGAGCGTAAACGACAACAACGACAACAGCAGCAGCAACAACAACACAAGTGCCAGTGGCGGAGTCGCGCAGCAGCAGGCAGGCCGCAGACCTCGGCGCAGCCGCACGACCTTCTCGGCGCAACAGTTGGCCGCCCTCGAGCGCGTCTTCGAGCGCACCCACTATCCGGACGCGTTCGTGCGCGAGGAGCTCGCCACCCGGGTCTCGCTGTCCGAGGCTCGCGTTCAGGTATATATATCTTCGTTATTTTTGTACCGACAAAATTATAATTTTATCCGACGTAAATGTCTGCGTGCGGTATAGTAGTTGGACCGAGTCGAAGAGTCTCGCGCGGTGCTCTATACGAAAAAAGTTCATCCTCTATGCGTATACACATATAAGCTTTGCCGCGCGCGCTGAAAGGTTGTCATCTTTGTAGAGTAACATGTGCGCGCAGCTATATATACGAACGTATGCGTATAAAAGCAAGAAGATGCGACAAGTGCACGCGCCGCTGCAGCTATGATTAGCGTATCCTGATATATTTTGCCGCAGTACAGCCGATCTCCGACTCGGCTCGCATATTTTCTTTCTTTTTATATCGCGCATAGACGTTGCGAGACGCGCGATGTCGGGCACTTGTCGCGTGTTGCAGAGACACGATACGACTCGAGCGCGGCAGTGATATTATAGTGAAAAACGAGGAAAAAAAATGAAAGGCCGAAAATTACTCGGGTGTATAATTTCGATTGATATTAACATTGGAGTTATCGAAATACCGAGGCCCAGTCGAGTGGACGCGTTTTTTTGTTTTGTTTTCTCTGTGCAACGCGAAATACAATATCGAATCGATAGCCAGTAGTGCGAGGACGCGTCAAAGTATAAAATAGTAGTTATTTTATCAAGTGCTCGTAGTATCGATCAACCACTCGTTGATGCTAATAAGAGACGAAAAATCTGAGGGGGACACATCTCGAGCGAGCCCTAGATCCTTTTTTTCTCTCTTGCTTTTTTTTTTTGCCCTTTTATCTCCGCTTGCCGTGCGTTAGTCAGCTGCGACCTTTTTTCGACTTTCTCGGTATATAATACGTATACATACGCGCTGCACGCACATACGGTCTTTTTGACACGAGTAGCAGCAGCAGCGGCCTTAGCAGTGTCGGATTATACACATACTCGAAGACACGAGCTGCGTTTTGCACGAGCAACACCACCGAATGTATACGCGGTGCCAGCATATATAGGATAGGAGCCGTCACGCTGTCCGGCCTCTGTCAAGACGCGCGCGCGGCAAGACTGCACCGCAAGAGGCTCAGACGCTATGAGCTAGCTATAGCTAGCTCTTATTCGTACGTATAATAATAATGATAATTAGCGAGAGAGGCGACCCTGTCATCGCGATGATAGGAAGCTGACGCGTACGCGAGCAGCGTATAAGGTATATGCTTTGAAGAAACTCGGCCCTATTTGTAAGAATCTGCGATTTCGTTTTGTCGTGCTCGTGTACTGCGTATACGTAAAACTGCACCAAGCGTATTTTATGTATAGTACCGATTATTGCGTACGACGTTGAGTTTCGGATCGCGCCGGGACAACATCTGGTGCTGCGCGCGAGCTCCGTTTTTGTCAGACCTTTACTTTTTTTGTCTTTTTTTTCTGCTTCTTTGATTGTAACTCAATCCGTCGGAAAGTAGCGTATGAATGAGAAAAAATTAAAATTACACTCACACGTACACCGCAAGCACATTATATACAAATTAACACACAGTCAAGTACAATGAAACACACACACCTAGTCGCAATTGTGCAATCGGCATTAGGAATTTGCGGTCGCTTTTACATTACAGTAGCTAATTGAAGGGGGTTGAAAAAAAAGTGGCACGTATATATGATACACGGACTCATCGCAATTCGACGCTTTTTTCTGTGTGTAGGTCGATCCACGTGGCACGCGCAATACTACATAATATAAAGCAGGCATTATGAGTATATTAACAAAATGCATCGCGCGATGAAAATTTCGGTTGACCACGCACGTGTCGGTGCGAGCTGTCAGCGATGTACCGTCGTAATTTTTTTTTTCATTATTCGGAGCGCAATGTGGGTAATTACGCGACGACCACTGTATATACACACACGCGCGCGCACGTATATGCGAATGTAATTAGACTTTCAACTTATTATATTATATAATACAGCTGCTATACAACGGGGGCGCCTATAATATGCCTCTATACCATATATATAATGTGGCACGCGTCGAATAGCCTCCGTGTGGTCAGCTCTATACGCATCGAGTTTTTTTGGGCGGGGGTGTGTCGCGCGGCTACAAACCCTTTACGTTGTGCGATTAGCCATTGTCGAAACGAGATCTAAAATTTCAATTGCCGGCCCACCACCGCACGGTCGCAGTCGTATATATATAATTATCATTGAACGCGCGAATTCGCATAGGTCTGGTTTCAGAATCGTCGGGCCAAGTTTCGCCGGAACGAGCGCAGCTTGACCGTCGGCCGCGGCGGCTCCTCCTGCGGCCTGCAGATCGGCCGCGCGGACCTGGAGACGACGAGTCTGCCGCTGAGGCCGATACATCGATCGCCGATCGTATCGACGACCTCGTGCGGGATCAACGGCAACAATAACAATAATAATAATAACAGCGTCGACGCGATGCCGATGGATCATCACCATCAGCATCATCACGGCTTTCAAACGGCGTCGACGACGACGAGCGGCTACGGGAGCTACGTGGGCGATTACTGGCGAGCGTCGATGCAGCAGCATTACGGCAGCAATAATGGCATAGCTGCTGCATCGTCGACCGCACAGACGACAACGAGCACGGCGTCGTCGACGAGCAGCTGCTTCGTCAGTTCGGCCGCGGCTGCGGCGGCTTTCATAGCCGGCAACGTCTTTCATCATCACCATCATCATCTGCACCCGAGCGGCAGCAACCTGACCAGCCGACTGAGATCGGCGGCTGCTCATCCGCAGTACGCGACGACGGCGACGACGAGCTCCGGTGCGCAGAGCGGCTATCACGCGACGATGTGAGAGGATCGCTGCGCGCAATTCTTTTTTCTCTTTTTTTTTTGTGTAAATTTACTAAAGGCAATTAAAAAAGTAATCTCAGGTGCTATGATAAAAGAACTAAACGAAAGCGAGTGAATTTAGAAATTTTAAGCGTGCATATAATTGCGTGTAGCGTGTTTAACTTTCTCTACGTCCGCTGCTGGTGAAAACCAAAGAAGCGGCCTGTACATAATATAAATACTATATATTTTATTTATAACGCAAATTGTAAAACTCAAGTGTTCGATTAACGATGCGAGATATAGATTTATCATGTCGGTGGAATAAATAAAGATGCACCAAAGAAATGTGTACATATATTTGTCGATAACGATTTCGTAATGGTTCACTTTATTTTTTAATAATATATCCATTTGTTAATAACTTAACGCAAGTATTCTCACTTGAAATATATAATATATAGATTAGCAAAATAATTGTACTTTGTGAAAAGATGTATTGTAACAAAAAAAACAATATAGAAAAACTTCCTTTCTCAACAACGATCGTCCTTAATTGAAACTGGTTTTTTTTTCTGCTGCGTAGTCGCGAAGACGTTATAATTTTTTTTTTTTTTTATTTATATTACATATTATGATTCGAACTTGTCATTTTTCTGTCTCACTTTGTTTTCGGCTGTAAAACCTTCATTATTTTTTCAGCATCGAATTTGGCACATCAGCATATTGTACGTTTTATTGAATTAGAAATGATGGTTGCTTTACGTTTTATGCAACGTTCACGAGTGGTTTTTTTTTTCGTTTCTTCCAAATTTATAACTGAAATATTCTATGCGTTAATACTACTTCAGTCAGTTTTTTTCTTGAATCTAGCTAGCTAATTGCTATAATTGTAATGGATCATGCTTAAATTTAATTTAGACCCGCCTTGGTAAAAGTCTCATATTGTTCTATACACGTGCTCGATTTAAAAATTACTTTTCTTTTAGATTACTCTGTTTGATAGTTTTTGTAATAACATTTTTCATCCGTTTAAACATAGGCTGCTTGCGCCTGTAATATTGGAATATAATTTTGCAACTTTTTTTTTTGCCAAAATACTTTAGAGAATTGATTAAATTTTTAACGAGTGCCATTTTAAATTCTTTCATCTTAAATTTATGCAAAACATTTTAGAATGTAGTTTGTCCGTCCAGTAGTAATTTACAAGTGGCTTAAATATTTTGATAATATTCTAATGAAACTTTTCTTAAACTAGATATTTGGAATGATAACAAAGTGCATATAACAAAACTACACTGTTGATAGGACATTTTGGACAACATTGCTCCAATCTACTTTTGATGGGATAAGATAAAATGCTGGGGCAATTTTGCTGCCACATGGACATTGAGACCCTGATATCCAACTGAAAGAGCCAAGTTTTGATGAACACTTTGGGCAATTTAATTTACCATCAACTTTGTGTAAAATATCAGGCATCCATGCCAATGGTTCAACAAAATATGTTTGATTGCAAGGTTGTGATTTATCAACTTCATCTTCTTTTTTTGGAGTTTCCTCTACTTTCTTCTCAGTTTTTTCTGGTTTTTCTGTTTTATCATACTTTTTACTAATGTGACGCCAAACTTGCTTCTCTTTTGGCTTATGATGTAATACATTACTGGCATTAGCAACAACTCTACGGCACTTTTTACAGCGATATACAGTAGGCTCTGGGTGCGTTTTGTTTAAAGCAGGATCTGGTTTGATAAGATCAATGTAGCTTTGTGGCAAGATTCTAGCTTTTCTTACCTTGTCAGCTGCTATCTGCAGCCTGTACATTTTAAACTGAATATTTGTACAATCAATTGTAAAGCCCATTTCTTCGTAAAGCTGAAGTTGAGCAATGAAGCCAGGATTTGGACCGACAAAGCGTCTCTTTTTTTTAACAGTCTCAAAAGCATTATCAAATGGTAAATTGTACTTTTTCATAATGAAGGCAATGACAATAGTGGCTGAACGAGATACACCAAAGTAACAATGCACCAATATTTTACCACCAGACTCTAAAGCACTCTCTATAAATTGATTGGAATCATTAAACGAAGTAAGAAGATCTTCCCTTGGCATGTCTGCCATTTGCATGAATTTGAGCTTGATATCTGGTAATGCATCTTGAATTTTCCTTGGCAATGGACATGAATCCACAGTGAGAATGTGCGTTATTTTTGTTTTCTTCAGCCACTCTATGTCAGTAGCAGCTGTCAAATTACCTAAGAATAAATTTGGCTCTATTTCATCACAACTTGTAGGACCAGCCTCAAAGTCCTCCCTTGTCAAAGAAGAACTTTCTTTTTTGGCCATTATGCTACTTTGTAGTTCTGAAAAAATTTTAAATTATAAGTACATTTAAAAATTATTATTTTAAATAAAGTTAAAGATGAATCATACCTTATTAATAATGCAATGGAATTTCATACAACATAATAGTATATGCCTTAATGACTAATAACAACCTTGGTTTATGTCAAATATAAATGATTCGACTACCTGTTAAACAAAAAACCAAATAATCATTAAATAATTCCAACAGCAGCAAAGTTATAGCTGTCATTCAAATAAATAACAGTTCATAAAAACTGACAATACACTTACATATTGTTGAAAAGCAGATTTCGCATCTATTAATCTACTAATCGACGATGCCTCCTTTTTTTTACTGCTGATTATCACATATTATGCATTTTCGGGAATCACTGACAGCTTGAACGATTATTAAAGGCGAATCGAGGGAGTAGTAGCGAACACGATCCGCGCGACATCACTCAACTCGATGACAGCCAACAACTTTTGTAATTAACATTTAATACAATGTAAACACAACCACGTCGAGGGCGTACAACAATAATAATGTGTAGTACGTTTTCCGATATATATACGCTACCTAACTCGTGCAGACCAGACGACGCACTGGGTTATATTGATCTCCCGCGCGCGCTTTTATATAGGCAGCAGCAGCAGCAGTCTGCTCCGCTGCCTCTCAGTGCTCTGCTCACTGCTGCTCCACCGACCCGAGAGACATGTAGTGGCTGCGATATATATAGGTATGTAGAGCACACAGTGGAGAGAAAACCTTGCATATTGCATTATGTGCACACAGACACGGTTTCGCGAAGTTGCCCCGAAGATAGGGTGCTATGCACGAAGAGTACACGCGTTGCCGAGAGCAATCCGAATTTATAAGTAAGTGTGCACTTACACGTGATAGCTGCCATGTACTGCACGCGAAGCTGCTTAGTTTCGCTTCTATAATAGGCATATGCAGCGCAGAGGTATATAGAGCCGATGCAACAAAAAAAAAAAGTACAAAATATAATGACGAGCTACGAGAGGGCTTTGTGTTTGTTTACACGCGTCGAGGAGTCGATTGAATGAGAGGTGCGCGATATCTATTTGAAACTGTATACCAACGTCGCAACCTTGCTTGGAGTGAACAACGATAGATACTCATTATATTGCAATGCAGTACAGCACAGATCTCGTTGAGCTGCTCGAGTGGATTATTATATTTTTGAATTAAAATCGGAAGGACGCGCGAATCTATTCTCTCTCTCGCTCGCGGATGACTGCAGCCGAGCTGTGCAATTATTAAACGTCGCGCGGACGCGTCTGCATATCGACTGCCTGCATCCGCTCGATGATGCGTCGATTGTTGCCGCCGAAGAGTATTATAACATTTGCTCTCGATTGTTTTGCGGATATCGATACCGACTTCCGCTGCGGTGATTATTAAACGATTATTGATGAAAGTTAATAGGGGCACCATTGTTATTTAATCGACGTTCGATCCGAACGTATACGGGAGGAAATTGATTTTTAAACTAGCGTCATCGACGTTTTCGTTTACCTAATGGAACAATTTTGAATTTGTTCAAGTTATCCGATGCGATTGTTGCAAACGTCTAATTCGATCATTTCGCGGAGAGACATTTTACTGCAAAAGGTCGTTGACCCATACGTTGAAAAACGCGCCGACTCTCGCGAGCTGTCTGCGACAGACTCCACTCGGTCAGCTGGTCTCTAGCAGACGCTCACGCGTGTAACGCAATTTCAGAAAGACAGCGAGAGTCACATCGCGAGAGAAAGAGTGAAAAAAAAAAACAAAAACAAACAAACACGACATCGAAGATAGCACGCGTGGCGGAGGCTGCGCCACGCGACGTGACACTTATGCTATTGTACTATTGCACATTACTAGCACATTCGGTGCGGTAGCAGTAGTTCAGGCGAAAGCATTTCGAGCGTGCTGCACGCGTTATTGTTATAACGATGAGCACGCGGACTGCACGTCGTCGCGTCTATAAAAATACAACGATAATTTTTCGCAGCGCTCGCACTGCATAATACAAGTAGAGAGAGTGTGCGAGCACGCGTCGGCTGACAAGTATAATGTTATCGACGATAAAAATACGACTGCACCGAGGCGAGATTATCATCGCTCATCCTTCGGCGTAGCTCTGCGTTCGAATATAATACGAGAGAACGAATACATTAACTCGATCTGCTGGCCGGCGGACGCAATCGGAAGAGCAAACACGAAAACAAGAGGTACGTAATACACCTTTGATTGTCGTATCTCGCTGCTAACGGTTCTCCGTTCGTTATATAGTACGTACGAAAGATTATGCTTACGCGTTGATCGTGTGCGTTCAACATTTTCCAGACTCTCGTCGGCGGGGCAAGCAGTCGGAAGCAGTATGTGGACTCGTTCGGTCTCCCCTTTCACTGCGACAGTTTAGCTCTCGCACAACGTAAGTGCAATTTGCAGCAGCTCTAATTCAGAAATGCAATGTTTGCTCTTCGAATGCATTCGATGCCTTTGACTGCAATCACTCGCTGTGCTCATCGTTGTCCAAGAAGCACGCTGGTCTGAAAGCATTATGCTCTGCATTTGATGTCAATCCAGGCTACCTTAATTTTTAATTTCATTAATTTCATTCTTATGAAAGAGTTTGAATAAACAGATAAGGTAAATGTTATCAATAGATAATTTTTTAGTTTATTAAGATTATTGAATAGTAAGAATAAAGTCGAGCTTACAGTCATCACTTGTGTACATCCTGTTATCAATTCTGTGATATCTTGCATACAATTGATCAGTATGTTTTTACAATTGTTGTTTTTGCCTAATATAATTTGAGTATAACCTGAAAGTTTGAAATTTTACTTATTTAAAAAATTCAAATTTTATTACATACAATTGTAAATGCATGAAATATTTTACTTACAATTTTTTACATTTTTTTAAGATGTATTTTTAAATTTTTTGCAGATGCACAAGTGGCTTTGGTTTGGTGTCGAATTAAAAGATTTTTTATTCTATGGATATGATATAACAACAACATGGGGTCTTTTATCTACGTGTTTAGGTTTAGTAGCGCTAGGTATATTGTATGAAGCTATGAAACTGTCTCAAGCTAAATTACGTGCCATTTCCAAACAAAAGAACCAAATAGTTGTCGCTGGACATCATAATGATAGTTCTTCATTACTTTCGAGAGTTTCAAAAAGATCACATAGTGTTAAAAGTCTGAAAAGGTAATTTTTATTCATTAACTATAATAGTAATTGATTAATTTTCTTAATATTTGAATTAAATTGATAGTGACCTCTGGTTAAAATGGATTGTGGAAGTGATCCATTGGTCCTTGCAAGTTGGTCTTGGATATATTCTAATGCTTTCAATAATGTCTTTCAATATTTATATGATGATCGCCATAGCCATTGGTAGTGGAATTGGTTATTACATTTTTGGACCAATCTGGTTTGAATGGAATATAGAAAAAATTCAAAGAAGAAAAAGGCTGTTAGAATGTAATCCAGTTTGTGCTGGTAAGAAATTTTGAATGCTGAGTTTCTGATTCAATTTAAATGTTTCAAATTTTCAATTAGCTGATATTTGTTTCAGATTCTCCAGTTTATGTGGAGAGAAATGAATTAGCGTTATCAATCACTTCAGAACATTCAGAAGAAGAAGAAGTAAATAATATTAGTGCTAATGTTGAGGCTGAAGTTCATTACCGAGATGAAATTTAAGAATTATTGTGTTCATACAAATTGAGCAATAAGTAGAGTTCTATGAAAGTTGACTTGTATATCTATTTATATTAATTGTTATATATTTTTATAAATTTAAATTATATAATAGAAGATGAGATACAATTTTGATATCTGTAAAAAAAATTGTATATACAAATTTTAGAAAATAGATAAAATCTATTACTTTAGAAAATAACAAACCAAAAAATTTTTCAAAAATAATTCAATCATTTACAATTATTGAATTTAAAATTCAAAACACAATTTTTCAAATTGTTAGATTTTTAATTCAGTTTCTTCATGGAAATATGTAAGATTTTCTTCCAATTCAAAATCGTCTAAAGCATCTAAATTATCATCTGAATAGTCACTTTCGAATTCATCGTATTCTGAAGAATCTTCATGAAAATCTTCATATTCATCAACATCATCAAACAATCTACCTTTGCAGGCACCAATAGAAGTAGATTTAAAGTGATCGTAACCATCTTTAATAACTATTTTACAATTACAGATCCAACAAAACTTTGTGTAACAGTAAGAACAATTTAACAAATTACACCCGCTAACTTTGGCTGTTAGAATACCACAAGTGGGACATTTTTTGGTACGTTCCTGTAATGTAAAAAAATTTTTTTTCGTAAAAAATTGTTTTTGTGAATATTATTATTCGTATCACAAAAAAATACCTTCAAATAATCTGTAGAAAGTTGATTTTCAACAATTTCCTTTATTTGTTTTCTGCCATGTATTTTTTCTAAATACTTTTTCTTTTTATAGTCACCATTTTGATATTCTTGAATTAATTTTAGTTTTTCTTGATTTTTCATGTCACAAGGCATAACACCATGATATGTCTATTATAAACAAAATCAAATTAAAATTATTATGAATATTCATGACAAATATGAGTAAAATTTAAAGACAATATACATACTTTGAAGCAAAATGCACAAAAATGGTGTTGGCATGCTTTGCATGATGCTAAGCCATCTTCTTCTACAACAAGCACTAAATTCTGGCAAAATTTTCTTGGACAATGTACAACTTTTCCTTGTTTTGATAACTGAAGCTCATATAAGCATTGCTCATATTTATCGTATGACTCTGGAGGGCAGTATTGTTTTATAATATTAGAATTTATAATTATTAAGCAATTCATAGTTGGACAAGTAATATTTTGAATATCTCGCTGATTAATCTTTACAATTAAATATTCCTCCATGCACTTTTCACAATAGATATGATTGCAAGGTTCCATTTTTAAGCTTTCCGTTCCTTTATTCTCAATGAAACATATACTACACTCATGTTTATTAGATTTAAATTCCTCATGATCACATAATCTATTGTTTTCTAATAATTTCTCTATAGGATCGAGAAACAATCCTCCATAAATTATCCTACGGTCCTTAATTTTCATAAGGTCTAACAAATCATCATTTTCTGGCATCAAGAATAGACCATACAAATATGATACATCTATATAATCAATAATGTTGAGGAAATTTAGCAATTCATATTTCAAAAAATCAATCCAAGTGTAGAGAATTTCAGAATATTCATTCGCAGTCCACATATCATCCAGTTTTTGACATACGATTGAGACCACCCATGGTGCCAGCCAATTTATGGCCAAATTGAACATTGGACAACTTACTGATGGATAGTTTGAAGGAAGCTGCACATACAGCCTGACAGGTGGCAAATAACGAATGATGTTTTTCTCACCTTTGCTCGTTTCGGATGGCTCATCACTGTGGATAATGTTGTCGTTTTCATCCTTTAGAACATGCCCAAAATGTTGGTCTGCACATTCACTCTGTAACGTTTGATGAAAATTTTGAAAAATTTCGATATTATTCTTTACCAGTTTGCAACGTAAAGAAAAGGAGCATTCGAAACGAGAATCGGAGTTCCTTTTATATTTGAATTCGTCGGCAATATCGATACACTCCAGAGCAAAGAGTTCGTCATTCTGACGTTCTTGATCCGATAGCTGCAAAATTCGAATCCGGAGTTAACGAACAATTCGAAATGAAAATAGGTGAAATTTGAATTTGGGAGAGAAAAAAACGACTCACCAATTCCATTTCTATCCGGACTGATTCTAAACTACTCGTTTAAAACACTTTCTACGCGATAAAAACAGACGTATTCAAATGGCGCTAAGAATATCTTTGACGAAATTCGCGAGTTCAGGCAATGCAGCGGTTTGAACAGGTCAGGTGCCCTTGAGGTATACAAACTCCGATGGAATGCATCGGAGAGTCGTTGAACGTAAACAAAGTATCGCTTACAATTGAAATCTTCATACATCCTGCTTGACCATTAGGGCGGCTCGTTCATGTATCCTATTTTAAACTTGACATCGGCAGCTTTAATGTAAGTTGATGAACAATGAGATGAAAATGTTCGAATCGATCGAACGTAAAATTTCAAGAAAAGAAATGGACGAAAATGACTATATTCTAAATGTTAGAACGATAATTCGTCAGCTTGGCCGAATATAAAGTTCTTTTGCTAGTCAAGAACTTTTTTTCGTTTGGGATGATTCTGGAGGTGATTTATTGCAGTTACAAAAAGGAACACTTTTCGTGATTTAAGTTTATTCATCTCAAGTTATTTTAGTGATTAGAATAACAATCAATTTTTAATTAAAATTGTAATACAACGAAAAAACGTCGAGCCGATACTTTTTTTTTTGTACAAATTCTTTGAATTCAAACATATACAAAAATTCGATTATTTCAATTTCATCGTTATGTGAGTACTTAAAATAACAAAAACAGTTTACATGTCATGTAATCAAAATAACATTGGATATTAATCACAGGTAGGAAACAAAACGCACTTTTTTCACAATGAATTATTATAGCGCTTAAGCTTATGAACAAACATTTCTAGAAGTACAAGTTATATTACTTATATCTGATTTGACTCAATACTTCTTTCGTTTTTAATCGACGTACAAAAATAATTCTTTTTCTTAAACTTATAATATCATCAGTTTTGATAGTTACATTTACAAACAAATTCAAATGCCTAAAAAACTTAACAATATTTGAAATCTCGAAACGGGTAACGCTTTGATCTTAATGTTCATCTTCAGTTTTGATACTCTGAAATACCATGTCGCTTCTATCCAGTAACTCATCCAATTCGGCATCAGTGTATACTAAAAAATGATATTTACAAATTCATCACTAGAGCTAATCAATTTTCATTATAGATTAAAAATAGGATACCTTGATTTTTGTAGTCAGCGATTGTGAAAGCATCTTGTTCAAGCATTTCTTTCAAGACTTTTAAACCCTGTTCTGGGTTAGCCAGTATATTCTCTTTGGAAATCACAGCTTTTTCTAAAAAGCGTTTAGCGTTTGCACGCTTAATAATCATTTCATCAACTGTTCCTTTGCAACACATTCTGTAAACTACAACAGGCTTTTTCTGTCCAATTCTATGACATCGAGCCATTGCTTGTAGATCACATTGTGGATTCTGAAAACATTTTGAAATAATATGGAAAAAATAGCTTATAATGTAAAAAAATTGAAATATTTGTAAATTTTTAAATATTTCTTTGTGCTTACCCAATCACTATCATAAATTATGACAGTGTCTGCAGCGGCCAAATTCAAGCCAACAGATCCAGATCTCGTAGTGAGCATGAACAGAAAACAATTTGGATCGCTCTGGAATCTATTTATTTGATCTTTTCTATCGTCGAATTTCACGTTACCGTCTAGTCGACAATAATCATAATCTGTCAAAGACAGATAATCTTCTATAATATCTAAAACCATTTTAAAATTGGAGAACAACAATACTTTGTGCCCTCTTGCTTTCAATTTTTTAAGCATTGCGTCTAGAACCAATAGCTTTCCACTCTTTTTTATTACATTTTCGTCTACTACAGGTAAGCCACAATCGTTAAGTGGATGATGGATCAAGTATGGGTGGTTGACTACATGTCTATACATCATTACTAAAATAAAATATAAAAATTGAAAATATAACTGTATGAAAATTATTTTTAGATGGTATTTTTTTTGATAATGTATTACCGTCATTCAATGTAAGGTGAATCAAATAGTCAACATTTTCTTCTGTTACATTCGTATACTTATTCCATTCATCAATGTTTTCATCCAAATTTTCACCAGGCATTTTTACCATGTTTAAAGTATGAGAATTAACTATTTGACTTTGATCACTACCCGATTTACTGGGAGGAATTAATGAATCTTTATCATGGGGATGTTTGAAGAAGTATGAAGAAAAGTCAATCTTCTGGGTACATTTTCTTTTAGGTCTCACACCATCAACATCCACTATCAACGATTTTTCTTCCTTTTTTGTTAATGAAGCATAATCTCTTTTGATAATAGATGAATAAATATCTAGTTGAATGGCAGTTAATGGTGTATATATCACAACTTCTTTGATTGGTGGAATGTCTGGACAAACATCTTCCTTGAGTCGTCGCAACATGAATGGTTGCAATATTTCTCTGAGCATTGACAAAACATGATTTTTTTGTTCCCGCTCAAGTAATTCTTGTTTCCCTGCTTGATCCTGCACTTTTCGGGCATCAAACCAAGATTCAAACACTGCCAAATCACTAAAAATGTCTGGCAAAAGAAAGTTTAATAATGACCACAACTCTGACAAGTTATTTTGAAGAGGCGTTCCTGTCAATAGCAAGCGATTATACGAATTGAATGTTTTTAGCGTTCTGCAAGAAAAGATATCATGTTTAATAAATTTCAAAAATAATGTATTATAATAATAGAATTGCATTTGAATTACTTTACCTTGCCATGACAGTTTCGTAATTCTTAATTCGTTGTGCTTCATCAATCACAATATATCTCCAGTTAAATTGTCTTAAGAAATTTTTATCAAATTGAACCATTTCATAACTCATAAGAACAATAGGTAGAGTAGAAAAATTTGGAGAAAGATTTGTTTTTTTTTTTAGTTTTGGTTGTATCTGGATTCGTTGTTTTTGATTGCCATAATAACACACAACTGGAAGTTGTGGCGCAAAGCGCTCAAATTCTGATACCCAATTTGGTAAGGTAGATAATGGAACTAAGACTAAATATGGCCCACTTATTTTTTGTTCCATCAAGTAAGCAAAGAGAGCAATAACTTGAACGGTTTTACCCAAACCCATCTCATCACCCAATATTCCATTTAAACCATTTTCATACAATAATTTAAGCCAATTGACACCATCTTTTTGATAGGGTCTTAATTCACCCTCGAAATATTTGACTGTTGAAAAATCATTAGGTGTTTCTTGCGATTGCGACTCAGATTCATGGTCAGACATTTCATCCAATTCTTGTTGAATCTCTTCATTACTCAAGTTGAGTTTACGCTTTTTTCCACGGTTACTCTTTGTAGTCTAGAAATAAAACAAATATTTGAATTTGTATAAGAGGCAAAAAAATTATAAAAAACAACTTACAGAAGTCTTCTCATTCTGGGCAGTTGCTGACTTATTTGAGCTTCTGAGTTTTTTTGCTGCTGGTTCGCCAGAGTCATTTTTGTCCTCTTCTGTGGTCTTCTTCTTCTTACCACCTTTTTTCTCTGGTTTATCGATTTTCTTCATAATAAAAGTAGTCATTGCTTTGCTCTGATTCAACAAATGCGTGAGACGTTTATATTGAGTTTCTTGCACTTCTCTTTCAAAGGCTTCTTTTTCGGCTTTCAAAGCCTCTTCTTGTTTCGTCTTGACTCGTTTTCTCGAATTGATGTCGGCCAATTTCGCGGCCTGTTCCTCGGCAATTCGGCTGGCATCGGCGAATTGGATACCTTCGCCAATCGTGCCCACGGTGCTATCATCTTTGCCGATTGCGATGGGTGATAACGACGATTTGGATTCTGCTGGCGTGCAACGACAAGATATTAGCGCGTACAGTCAGGATGTATAACATTGCGGTTTACAATTTTGTATCATGCATGTTCGTGGTGTAAGATCGATTACGATAAGAAAAGGAAAAATCGAGTTTTCCATCGGTAAAAGCATAAAATCCGACAATGGGCGTGAAGCATGGATGTTTGGCAAGGGGTAGGTATCGTGCGCGCTCTTGTTTTGTTTCGGTGCCTCCGGGATTGCAGCGTCAGGATAACCAATAAATAAATTGACAAGGACACGGGGTTCGACAAAAAAAAAAGGTCAGACACCAACCTGCATTGGACGTAAATGTGGTCCAGGAAAGGCCCGAGTCCTCGCAAAGGTCGATCTCCTCGCGCTTGATTTCCTTTTTTGACGCAACAAAATTGCTCGCGTTCGAAGGCACTGCTGTGGGGTTCTCCATCTCTGCGGGTGAATCTCTCGTTGCGCTTGGTAAATGCAAGGTAAAATAGTAATTGTGGCTTTAATGGACGACACTCGACAACACGACAATTATCCTTTGAAATTGTTGTAACACAGAGGACGATACAAACATTCGACGTGCAGAAAGACAGGTCGGTGCCGGCTATAACTGCTGTATGTATACAGTCGAATGCGCGGCCTGCGAGAGCACAACACGGTCGAATGTTCTTATTCAAGCGTACAGTGTAACAGCCGCGCCGCGCCAACCGCTCACGAGTTGGCGAATCCGGCGGCAGGCCGGGGATATGCTACTATTTTTCCCGCCAGACTTGCGCACCGCGGCCGATAGCCCGTGTGGCGCAGGGCGCTTCGAGTTCGAAGTTTCGAACTACAAAGCGAGGAGAACTGATCAAAAATGTATAGTTCGAACGTTCTGCTGTAGTGTTTATTTTTAAAAAAGCAACCCCTTAGTAAAGATATTACTTGACTGATTGATCACTATTACTACTGATATTATTCTGTTGATAAGAAGTTTTCTTGATAAAAACTGAGTATTGTAATGCTTTAGGAAACAATTAATACTTAATACATAAAGTTTTTAGAATTCTTTTCGATTTAGTGTTTTCACGACTTTAATATTTTTGTTTTGTTGTAGTATTATGTGATAACTTGTTAAAGCGTAATGTTTTTTAAGGTGAGTGAATTAAAGAATATTTATCTATAATTAATCAACATTTATCACTATAAAATCTATCCTATTGACAACTAATTCATGTAATTGAAAGTCAAAGGAATTTATATGCCTAACTATTTTTATGCATCTAATTGACTGAAGTTCAAATAGAGATTGAAAAATACTTTTGTGCCTGTTCTTAGAAAAAAAATGTTAACAGCTTTTATAGCCATATACAATTAATTAAAAATCTCTTCTAGCCCTTTTTATAGGCTTATAATTGTAAGATGAACATAAGCAAATTTAGCTAGATTTTACACATGCTTATTTTTTTTAATATTTTGTAGTTAATACATTCACCGATTTACGAAAACAAATCCTTTGAATTTTAAAATCTTTTTTTGTCATTTAAATATTTTTGTATTGCTTCAAAAGAACAAACTACCACCTGCATTGCTGAGATGTAATCAGCAAAAATTATACTTGGAAGCATTGAAAAAAATAAATTATAGACCATCTTTTCAGTACATATGGCGCTTTTCATAAGATTCCTTACCAATGCTAGCCACCCGTTAAATAAATTTAGGCTCTACGAACAGGGCTGAAGCTTTTCCATATCATGATCATGAGTAATTTTAAGTAAAATTAAATAAAAAAATAATGCTGAGTACATTCATACTATTTTTTGCCAGTTCACGCATATAACTTTCAAAAAATGTTTAATAAGTCAGAGTTAACACATACCTTGCAGAATCATCATAGCAAAATGATGATTGCAATATCTGACTGTAGCTTTGGATTTGGTTACAGCAAGTCATTCAGACACCATCCATCCTTTTGTGTGCTTTTACTGTTAAATACTAATCTAATTTTTTTCTGAATAATTTAGTAATACTAGATGATGCTTTTTTCATCTCTCCCATATGGTTTAAATTGGACACGATTTTCCATAAAAATGGGAGTTGTGTAAAGAAATGTCCTATTTTGTAAGAAGCGTTGCAATATTAAGTAGAGAATATTTTTTTTTAAATCTCAAGGATACAATATTGATGACTGCGAGACAAATGGAAATCTCACCACATATTTCGACGTTTTTTTTACAAAGAATATCACTTTTACAAAAAAAACGTGCTACACTTTGTAAAAAAAGTGAAATTTTTTATTTATTTTAACATATTTAGCATTTCACGTCAACTCTCTCAGGATTCCACACCGCAGCATTATTTAATCGAATCGTTAAATTTGTAACTCGCTGTAAAAGTACCCAAAAGCACTTGGAGAAAAACTAATGCATGTTAGTTGCATAGTTATTGCAAACCCAGCATTTTTACTCTTCTATTCTGCCTACCTACACGATACAGCAAGGATTCGTGAGCGACCGAAACGCGGCGTGGATCCGAATACGAATCCGGCCTCTGCGAGCTTCACCACCGGCCGCTAGGCGTCGCATCGACTCCTACAAGCGACGGGACCCCACCAGGGTACTTGTATAAGTGGCTCGGCTCCCAGCCATAAGTACATATGATTTGCGTCCTGTGGGTTTCTTTACACTGTTATAATTGCCAAAGGCTTCTTCTATCGAGTATTTCTTTACCCTAATATTCCCCAAGGCGATGGAAGAATAGTAAAATATGTTCATGGGACAGAATTTTATATTTTTTCTCTAGCATCATCGGAAGAATATGAGAAATTAATTAATGTTCTCCTCCCTTTCTCGTCTTTTTGTGGCTCGTACTGTAGTAGTAGTAGTGCTTCAACTGCATCTCTTCTTTCTCTTACTTTTTGCTGCAATGTACGTCAGGGTACACCGCAAAGTGCGGCGACCATAGGTTTTGAATGACCTCTAAACGCTAATCTAATAGCTATTTTTGGGGCTTCTGGACTGTATTTTTTATATTTTTTGATCTTTTCTTTAGATTTTTTTTCGAGTTTTTCTGAGAATTTTTCTTCAAATTCTTTCTTAATTGTGCGGTCTAGTGGTTGATCATCTGAAATAAAATTGTTTATGAGTGAATTGTTCTATCACGAAAAAAAATTTGAATATAAATATTCAGAATGTGTAAAATTCGGAATATTAAAAACTAGTCTTTCTCGGGTCTATATAACGCCCAGACTTAACAATCTTACTTGCGTGAACCGTACTGTTACTCCGTGCCACCTAGTGGCGACACGGCTCATTACAATACATACAACAATATAGATGAGGGATGAGTGCGGGTGAGCGGTATAAATATTAGGACACTTGTCACCATAATATGAGTTATAACTTACCACGAATCGTTAATCCTAATTGTTTCAAGTATGCTAGTTTCTGTGCGGATGCATATGCGTAAATGTGTTGATGTTGTATTGGTGCAGTACAAATGTTCATTGACGTCGGAGGCTGTATCAGTGGTTGTACAGTGATCAGTGACTGCTCCATCACTGGCGGTGTCGAAGAATTCACAGACGAGTGACTTTGTTTAAAGATTGAATACGCCATAGTGCGCGGAACTTTAAAAACTTCTGAATGAAAAACTAAGAACTTTATATAGCACAATCAAACGTCTGCAGCGAAGCCAGAATCGTAACTAAGCTTCAAGCGCTCTTCGAAGTATATAAGTAGCGAACGTAAGAAAGTATAGGAACGAAGAGGGGATTTTGGGCCAGCCCACAGTGTGCGCAGTAAACAAGGCCCATGGCGCACATTGGACGGCGTACTGAAGCTTAAGTAACGAACGAATCGAGGTTGTTTATCTTGGAAGGAAAAAAACTTGACGATTGGGCTATCTATTACTGGTATATTTTGCAAAATTATTAGGGCGTACTTTGCAAAATTATTTTACTGTGCTGCAGTAGTGCTTTGTGCAATGGATGCAAATAGACTTTTCTGCATATAAGGAATTACTGCACGAACTGAACCCAAGTGCTGTAACGAGTTTTCATGAATAACTATATAAGCTGCATACAATATTTTTTTAGTGCAAGAGCTTGAAAATAGCGACAATTGAAATTTGTAATTGACTAATTTAGAGTAACGTGGTTGTATATCGAAAGTATTTAATAATAATAAAATATTTCCATTCCATTCTATGGGAGATCTGCGAAAAAAGCGAACAATTCAAGCCAAGTTTTGCAACATAGACGAACGTACGAAATTTTTAATTTCAATTTCGTCGTCATACGCCGTAGTATTACGTAATAATTTTCAGCAATTATATATTGAGAAACTGTTGTATTTTATTCTCCAAGCATAGTTATTATATAACATTTTCGTTATCGTTTATATATTATCAAAAAACTATGTATATTTTACTATTAATTTATTTTCTTTTTCCAATTCAATCCACTGCGAATAATAAACTTATAAGCACATACACACAAATTGGTTTATATATTTGGAAACTACATTGAATTACGACTTTTCATTATTTAAACATTTTTACTTTTTTGGTTTTAGTTTTTTTTCTTACATTTTTAATTTACTTTTTAACATTTTTTTATAATATACTTTTTTTATTAAAAGAACCCGACAGAACAAAAATATAGCTATAGATAATTTTTTATACAATAAACGTTATTACATTCTACGAATTCTCGTCGACTTCGTCAACTTTGTCAACTTCTTCAACTACTTCAACTTTGTCATCTTCGTTTTGTTCTTCAACGCCTCTGCCGGTATAAGGTACCGGATAAGGTATCTGTCCATCCGTGAGTCTTCTGTAAAATTCTGTTTCGGTCTCTCTTGGTGGCAGGGGGCCGATTTTTTTATCCCTATATTGCTTCCAATTTGCTAAACTATTTCGTACGACTGCATTCTCATCATCTAGATATTCATTGATCGCTTTCTGTTCTCTCTTGGACATCTTGGACAAATCGACTTTGATCAAGCCTGATTTTTCTTTTTCTTCGTTAAAAGCTTTGAAAGGTATTTGAGCCCTATCTGCCTGGGACAGTTCGGTCCGTGACTCAGCTTCGTGATTTCTTGATTCGTCTCTTTCGTTTGAGCCTCGTTTTGTCTCTTTTTTAACGGGAATTTTTTTTTTATTTCGCTATTACAAGACTCATTCGTTGCAGTTGAACGTGGATTTTCCAATCTCCTTGCTCGGTTGCTTATTCCGGACGCAGAGATCCCTCGTCTCCTTCTGGGAGATGGTGACATATTTTCCCTTCGTTCTACCGGTATCTCTTGACGTATGGATTGACGAAAACGATTTTGATTTAGTTCGTGTCTGTAGTCTAGACTCAGCCCATCGGGAATTTCACTCAGATTTTCTGGTCTTCCGGCGGATCTGCTTCGTCTTCTTCTGGGAGATGGTGACATATTTTCCCTTCGTTCTATCGGTGTCTCTCCCAGTCTGGTTTGACGAGAACGATTTTCATTTAGTGCAAGGATGTCCTCTTGACCCGGGCAATCGGGTTCAGGAACTCGACCCATTTTTATTTCTGAAAAATCACAGATAAACATTAGTGTTTCAGCTCATAATTTTTTATCAAGATAAAAAATCATAAAGGTAGTTTTTTACACTTAAATTTTTCCAGGAACGAATCATATTTTTAATCTTTGAAATTTTTTTACTACCCGGACTAATTTGACAAAGTAGGCGGGGTTGCTAGTATGCTCAGTGCATACCCAGATATATTTTGCATCATTCAATAAATAATTAATTTCCGCCTCGACATTTTTAGAAAATTCACAGAATTCCACGTTACAAGTTAGAAATGTATCATTTAATATATCTTCTAATATTAAATAATCATTTTGAGCAACACTCCCACTTAAATTTTCGCAGGACATAACATTTACAGAGACTTCATTTCTAGAACGTCGACAATTTTTAAATTTCAAAATATTTTCATAATTAAACATAAGCTTATTAAATAAAATAGTTGTATTCGTCGTCTAGTTGATCGATTGATCAGCTTCGTTGATTGGATTAGTCGATTCCAATTCTTTATAAAAAGATGCGCTCTAATTGCATAAAGGTCACTTCTAACTCCTATTTCGGCATATTGCACGAGAGACGTTGTGAAACAGAAGTTATCAAAAATGAAAATTTTTTACTATATCGTTAGGTATAGAGAAATTAGTATACAGATTTTTATGATTATTTCAAGAAAATTTAACAAAACGTTTCAAAACGTGTGCTTCTGTACCTTGCTACTTGTCATAATTGCAATATTTTTACTAGTAATGAAGTAAGTGTTGTTAGACTACAAATATATCTTTGAAATTCAATCAAAATTAAGCTCTAGAGAAGTTTTAATGCTGTTTTCTCACTAATTATACGTCTGTAGCAGTGAAAATTGAAAATGGTGTAGTAATTACAGTATGTTCCAGATAAGGCTTACACTGTTTAAACTACAAGTTAAAAATCGTCAGCGGCATTATTGACTATATCAAATGTATATCTAATTGAAGGAAAGCGTTAAGGCTTTCCAATGGTAAACCGATTTATGCGGTAGGAGTTAATAACTTCTTATAATATGCGTCTAAAATGGCTAGGAAATTTTTTTTTTCGAATATAGGTAAATAAAAAATTTCACAAGAAAGCAAATTTTTTTCGACGGTTTTTGCGCATATAATGAAGGCAAAAGACCTCTTACATTTTCCACGTTAATTTTTTTTTTCGCCGAACTGTGAAAATACATTTTTCCGCTACAGCGTGCAGTTCGGGTTGGCCTTAGCAACGCCGGCCAACAATCGAATGCTAGCTCTCCACTCATGTGAGTATTCGAATACAATCTCGTAACTGCTTTAAAGTCGTATCATATTGATATTGAAGCTTGCATTTACCGTCGAATAACTTTTCAAGTTTATGATCAAAATAAAAAATTTTTGATCCGCTTGGAGCAATTAAAAAATAAAAGATGGGCTTTCTTAGATCTACGCGAGACGGCATGAGCACACGGAAGCTTCTCATGGTCATGTATCGAGCGATGGAGCGTGGTTCGTGGTCGCGATCGCCGTCGCATGGCTTTTTAAATTTATTGTCGAAATATGGAAATTTTCGAGCCCATGGTGGCAAAGAAAAGAAAAAAATTTGCTGACTTAAATCTTGTTATATGCTACGCTTTTCTAACAGCACCCTGGTAGAAATCATCAGCATTTACTGACCAGTTAATGCTCAAGTAAAATCGAACTGGTCAGTTTATAAGTCAGTTACTGCCCAACTTCGCCATAAACCTTGCTAAAAACGACATGATATTGGCGCTCAAACTGGTCAGAACTGCTTAATTTTGATAGGGTTTTGAGTCATTTAAAATGGTTAAGAACTGCTCAAGTCCGTGCGCGGTCGTCAGCTGACCGCTCGTCGGCACTATATTTACACCCTACCTAACCTCGCTTAAACTTTTTTGTAAACATTCGGCAAATGTTCACGGCATAATCGATTAAACATTTAGTATAATCAATAAGAATTATCAGTCAAGTCAACTTGACAACGTTCACATTCGAATGAAACTTGAACCACTATTCCTAGCTGGTGTATCGCAAACGAAAAATTGTATATGCTGTATAGTATTTGTTCTTTGCTAAAATTCCGTTAGAACGTCGATTTATCTCATTAATGAAATATTTATTGATTTACTTGATTTGAAAGGAGAAGCAAGTCATGTGTACGTGAATTTGCTATCAGAATCGTCAGTAATAAGGATGTTTAAAATTATTTCAATATTTGTTGACGTTTTTACAAATGTTTTTGAACATTTAGGGAAGTTAGGAAGTACGTGTCTTCCCATTATTTTCAACATCGTTTCTTATTTTAGCAATTCCCTTATCTTCCTATCTTATGCACGTGACATAAAAGTGTCTTATACGTGGTATAACACTCTTTGTTTACGTTTACTACAGTTAACCTAAATATTCGATTTTGCCTTGATCATTTTCAATGGCCAGTTTCTGAACATTTTAACGGCTAATTTATGAGCTAAAACTGACCAGTTGTACTGACTAGTTTCTGCTCATCTGAGCATTTTAAATGCTTGATTTTCTACCAGGGCAGCGCACACTTTTGTTTATTTATATAATATGTAAACAAGCCGCTAGGGGGCGAACTTGCAAAAAGCTCGCAACCCAAAAACGACCGGAGGCTGAAAATGCTTAATATCCGAGTCGAAATAAAGCTCCGGCAAATTCTTTCTCTTCATTGATTGATAAAACAAAAGATCTCTTAACTTTCTCTTAAACTCTCAACAATAACAAGATCAAATAAATTATCTGAAGATAATTTATACTATCTACAGAAGGTAGCGATCAAAAGCACTTCTATAGATAGGGTAAGATGTCTCTCAGGCACGAACGAAATCATCCCTGCTGACTCCCGTTCGTCTCTACCAGTCACGACTTCACCGAGGCCAATCTCAGAAGTTACCGCTGCCACGTCGCATCCGCGATTCCTCATCATTGCACCGACGCAATCGATCGAATCACCTAACGAGACTTTTCTCGTAATTGTTATCTGTGATCCGTCCTATAACAATCTTTAAGAGACAGCATGAGCACATGGAAGCTTCTCGTGGTCATGTATCGAGCGATGGAGCGTGGCCAGTGGTCGCGATCGCCGTCTAATGACTTCAAATTGATTATCGAAATATGAAAATTTTCGAGCCGTTCGGGGCAATGAAAAAATAATAAATTCGCCCTCCAGGGTCGATCTGTGTTGACGTAAACCATCTTCTGCTTGACATGTGAATATTTATCACATGGTACGTCTGCATACCGAAGCTTTTGTGCGAGAATGTTCATTATTTCAATCACATATGATAATAGCGTAAATGAGTATATGTACACATGAATTATGGCATTTTTATGTGTGTATGAACTTATAGTTTTAAGTATTTGTATTTTATAAAAAGATTACATTCATAAGATTATATTAGGATTATATTTATTTCTAATCATTTAACATTTTTTAGTAAATATACTTATTTTACATGAAGGTTTGTACAAATATATTATCAACAAGATCTTCAATTAAACTCTTCAATTCCTGGTTTTCGTTTTGTCTAAATTCCACCTCTTTTTCTCCTCCTACAATAGCCTGTGTACATTTTTTCCTGCAACATTCGAAATTTATAAATTAAAAAACTGATCGCTGTTTTTATGTTTCTTTCTTTCTAGCTCCCTTTCTCTTTTTTTCTCTCTCGTTCTCATTCTTTTTTTTGTTTTTCTCTCTTTCTTTCATGCTCGCTTCGAAGTCATTTTTAATCCTCATATTTTGGAAAGAAACTTGATAAGTTTCTCAGGCTCAGAGATTATTTAATGAAAAAACCAGAAAAAGTTTTAATATCTATCGAAGATGCTTTGAAAATCGTAAAATCGAAGTTTAACTTCCTCACTTACATTTTGCACTTTATTGTAAGTATTCTCATTGATTTTAAGCACAATATTTATATTTACGGGTAATTGTCCCGAATTCAAGGCTTGGTATTTTCAAATTATCTTATATTGAATGTCTGCCGTCGTTTCCCTTATGAAAATTTCCTATAGGATCCCGCGAAATTCCTACTGGAATCCTATAGGACTCCTGTAGGAATTTCGCGAAATCCTATAGGAAATTTTTATAAGGGTTTCGCTCGAGAAAAGTCAAATATTTGTAAAAATGTTGATTGGCGTTCAAGCTTCTATTACTCACGAGTGTGTAAAACACATTCGTTTGGCGATGTGGAAAGACAGCCTTGAAAATACCGATGTTCCAATATTAATAAAGGAGGAGTTGAATCACGTATATCAGTCGCAGCCACCTGAAAAGAACATAACGTCGCCTCAGCGCAGGAAGGTATCTTTTTCAATTCTGTAGCAAGAAGGATTTCTTGTATCTCGAGCTCAATGAACGAGAACGAGGCACGGTGCTCTGTATATTCTCTCGTATGAGTTTTTTGTCGCTCGCTCCATAGATAGAGTTGGAGTTGCTCGATTAGAAGGCGCTGAAGTAATGTTTCTCATCTTTGATTCTAGATCTCCCAACAAAGCTTGACAGATTTATTCTAGGTTGACATAAGATAAATAGATAACTGAAAACATTCATTCAGTTTCATGAAATCAATTTTTTTACGATTATTTCTTTTTATTTCAATTGATAGTTCGACCGTCTGCTTTTTGTCTCTTCAGAGCGTAAAAATCTGTTAATTACAACAATAGTTCATTAAGGATACTTTATAAATCATTATCAAATTACGTACTTAGCAGAGCTGGATTGGCCACTTTCGTTAGTCGAATTTCAACGTTCTCGTCCATTGAGCTCGAGAGCAAAAACTCTCCGGGCGTCGAGCGGCCAGATCGTCCTCGTGTCATCGGGAGACGAAGTACGAAGGTTCAGGCTGGCAAAAGGCGTGTAACGTAATTTATTATTCTTCGTTTCTCACGTATTTCGGGCTTCAACAATTTATTTAGATTATTAATGATGGTGATTACATCAACATAGTTAATTAATAAGTATACACTTTTAACAAAATATATCAAATTGATAAATCGTAATCTAGTCTTTAATTAGTTATATCGTCTCTGCCTCTGCTTGTTTCCAGAAATTGTTGGAAATGTTCTCCCTCTTCCCCGAGACATAAAAGTTAGTCTGCTTTTCATCGTTGCAGTAGCTTTGCTTATTGATTCCCGAGGGCCTACACTTTTCTATGAATTGGATGAGTTGTGTGACATCGGTTGCAGGCTTGGAGAATAAAAAATAGAAATGTGTAAATTATTTTATATTCGAAATAAAATCAATAATGATAATTTTAATATCTACCCCTCTTGCATGAGCTCTGCGTTTCAAGTCGGTCTATAAACCGAAGTCACACACATTCATATTGGGCACATTCACATTTACTCATGGGCCATGAGGCCGGTTCGTCCCTTCCAATCAATTTGCCTTGAAAGTTATGATTCAAAACTACACGTGTTGCATTGCTTCCGTGGCTTGGTGATACATATTGCTGCCACCAAGCGTTAGGACATATTTTGAGAAGCCTTGGCAATGCAACTCTTCGCAAAAATGCAGTATAAAATTCACCATTGACATTCGTTTCATTATGCAGTTTGAAATACTGTCGGTTGACATTTTGATTTTCTGCATTACTTTCACTGCGACTTCAGCCTACAAAACAACGTATGCGAGCAGATGAGTGGTTATGATACATCATGAATTGTATGGATTCCGGTACAAAAAGGTCAAACCAAAAAGGTCAGACCGAAAAGGTCAGACCGCAAGGTTCAAACCCCCGGAAGGTCAAACACCAGAAATGTCCAAAGCCTGAAAAGGTCAAAAAAATAAAAAATACTCAATTTTTATAAAAAAAGTAGATTTATTTGTCGGCGTTAAAGGTGCATGTAATGTTCGAGATCTGTGAGGTATTTCAGAATGTTGTCGTCCTCGACGTATTCATCGTAGCGCCTCACGATGTTAGATATTCTATCTTCTGCCTCTTGCAACTTGCCTTTCGGCATTTCCCGAACTGCTTGGCCCAAATCTATTTGATGCAAAATTGTCTCGGTTTCGCCTTGTTCGTGTTGCAATTCAGCCAAAAAAGCATAGAGGCTTGGGTGGTGTCTTCCAACAACCATCTGGAATCGATTGTGCCATCCTTCAGATGCGTTGTTTGTTCTTGCCGTACCATCAAGCACGGCCTGGTATTGGTTCCATAGGCGAGGCGCATAACGGACTTCCACCCTCGCTCTTCGGCCTCTTGCTTTTCTGCCACGAACGTACGTCGTCTGTGCAGAGTAAGAATATTAATTTTAAATTGTAAATAATAGTAATGTACGTATCACTTACCTCAAAGTAATCTGCAATTGGAAGAAAGATTTCAGGAAGATCTTCTTGCTCCGCAAATAGATCAAAAGTCTCTTCCGAATATTCATGCGGTCGAGAAGTTGAGCCAGCACAGCATCGTCGGCATCCTGCAAGAACCGCATCAACCTTGACGGTGGAGCTTCAGGATGTTCGGCCGCTTTTCGCTTGAGGTTCGATAGTATCCTGAGAGCTTCGACTTCATCTGGATTCGGGACGTGCGCTGGCTCGTGAGACTCTGCATCTCCCCCTTTCTTCACCGTTATCTCATGCCCATCTTGAACGGTGGTAATTCGAGCAGAGCACTGTGTCTTCCTCTGGCACCTCCAGTAAGTAGTTGAACCTACAAGAGAATACCTTCAAGAGAGAACGTACAGAGACTGAATAAATATACACTTACCGTTACGATAATGCACAGTATAGATGAATCATTCGTAGTGGAGTGGATGAATTCTTTTGCGGTGATGTGAGTTCTCAAGTATAATTCTTGGTCCGATTTTGAAAGTTCATCTCCATTTTCATATTCCTCATCAGTAAAATAACAATCTCCATCTGAATAATTTTCATCGGTTGAAACATTCTCGTTCATATGAAAATCTTCATCGGATGCAAGAAAATTAATATGTTCGTTGCATGGAGAATTAAAATGCTTATTTTCGCATCGATTTGAAAAATTATTTGAATTGAATTACACGTGCATGTTGCATATAGTTCTTGAAATGAACCAGCTTACCTGACTATAAGTGTTGTGAGCAAGATTTGCTGCAAGTCGATCATCAACGTCGAAGGTGCCTATATTTAATATGAAAAAGCAAAATGTATTTGAGCCTTTTTTCAATTATTCGCTATAATCTTCGTACGATTCCATTCTCTTTGTAACGGCTTCGCCTCGGCGTCATTATCACGTGCATGCGGAAGTTACTTTATTTAATTATATAAAAACAGCTCGAGCTTTGTCAATTGAGTTATTTGCCGTTACATGGGTTTACAAGTGTCTATTATTTTTTGTAATTTTATATTCTTCGGTCCGTTTGGCTATAAAGTTTTTTTTTACAAATTTGTGGGGTAGACTCAGCCTATGCAATAATTCGGCACTGGTTGTAATCAATACCATCACTGTTTCGGTCGCTATTACATGCTCTCAATTATTTATTGTTGTTGTTCGCCTCTGGCCCTGAGGCTCTCGGTCGTGTCTGGTTTCTGGCTCCGCGTATGTTATTGCGAATGACCTTATCCTGCTCATTCCTGCTCGATGTTATGGCGGCGAGCTTATTCTGATTGGCGTGCTTTCCTACGCCCGCCTCCCTGAACCGCCCAAGACACTCCTTGACGACGATGAAATGGCTCTCGTAGTTGTTGCCATGACTTTTATCTCCCTCCTGAATTCTGCGAAGTCGTGCGCATGACGAGATTTATCGAATCAGTTTAGCGGCTCGTAGGGGCGGGGTGGTGCAGTTGCTACGTTAGCACTGCCCCTCTTCCTTGCAAGCGCCATTAGAGATATGCTACGGAGCAAAATTTTCCTCTTTTTTCAATTTTTGAAAATGGATTAAAAAAAACTTCTTAATCACTAGTGACTCATCTAATGCTCAATTGATTTTTCAATCTTAAAATAAAAATTATTGAGAAATTAACCAAAGCGTGTGCGTTTCTTGAGGGGATATTTCCATTGAAAATCAAAAAACAATTGATACACTTTTTTTACATTAAAACCTTCTTAAACATCATAAAAATACTCTTTTAAAATTTTAGAACTAAATTCATATTGGGAAAAAAATTATGCCCGATTTTGCGAAGCGACTAGCGTGCTCAAAATGTACAAAATGAAACTTCGAACGCGTTTTTCTTGAAACCACTTTTTTCAGCTCTTGCCAACAATTGAGAAAAATTTACAAATCCAATCCTTATGTTCCATATCTCTTTTTAATCGTTAAAACTTTCTCTAGAACACAAACCTCTAAAAAGTAAAAAAAATCATCTCTAATTTTTTTACGAGGGTGAATTTTTTCAGAAAAACTAATGCCAAAATCGTAAAAATTGAAAATATCAACTTTTCAGCGGTTTATGTTCTAGAGGAAGTTGTAACGATTAAAACGACATATGAAACATGAAGATTGAACTTTTAGTTTTTTCTCAATTGTTGGCAAGAGCTGAAACGTGGATTTCAGCAAATTCCGCCTGCAGCCAACAAAATGGGTCTCAAGTCCCATAAAAATTTTTTTTTTGTAGTTTCATATGTAAGGAACAATATCCAAATGGTCCGGAATGAATGAAATTTATAGTTTTCAAAAAAAATGTATATTCAAAAAGTGATTTTTTTTACTATTTGCAATGAAATTATCCCCTTGAACGAAACTATTTGAAACTTTACACGCGCCTTTCTTAGTCCCTCTTGAATAATGTTACAGTGCGAAAAAAATTAATTTTCAAAAATTTATATCAGATTTTCCTCGATTGAATGAGACAAAGATATTCATTAAAATGTCTAATTTTGAGTAATTTTTTCGATAATTAGAACAATTTTATTCATTTTTTATTAAAGTGCCATTCATTTTACAACCCTTACAACAAGAGACAGCAAATTGAAAATTAACATAGCACGAATTTGCCCATCGAGTGTTAAACATTTGGCAGTCGGGGGCAAATATTTGATTCTTTTTTAGTGTAAATATTTTGAAAAATTGGGAGCAGTTTGTAAGAAAATTAATTTTAAATACAAAACAAAGTGTCAAAAAAATCAAGTGTGTTCCGGGCTTGGCATAACTACGGAAATACATCAATCCGTGGCATATACATTTGAATATTGGTTTCATACCGGATTTTTGACGTGGAGTTAAACAAATAGGGTAAAAATTCTTTAAATTACTTAAAAAATAATCTAGAATTTTTTCAGAATTTTTTAATTTTGCAATCAGCATAATTTTACGAAACTACTTGAAAAAAAATAATTATGTATTTTTAAATGAATAATAATTAAACTTTTTCCTCAATAATGAATATTTCAACGGAAAATTGATGAATTTGGAAATTGCCTTAAAATTGTTCAAAGATCATCCCTTGGGTCATGTTTAGTTTTTTGCATTTGCCATTATTTCCAGAATTCGAAAGTTTTCGGTTTTTTTCTACTATATGCGTCACCTTGATGTACACCAATATGAATTTCAATATTTTAAATTCAAGTCACTTTAAAAAAAAATTTTTTTCAAGAAAATCATGTTTTTGATTGTTTAATTCAACAACTTTTTTTCGTCGTAGCCGGTGTCTCTGGCTATAATCAGCCTTATTATTATAAAAGCTTTCCACTGAATTAAAAAAAAAATATTTATAATAATGTATATTAAAGAACAATAGCGCAATTGAAAAAGTTTAAATACTCGATAAAAATTCGTGTTTTTATTGATTTTAAAATAGATTAACTGGGCTTATTTAAATAGGGTTGACAATTTTTCCATTTTATCGATTTTCAAAAGGAGCCAAGACATTTTTTGTGAAATTTATTATACAAATGTAAGATTTTTCGTCAACTTTTACTGGTAATTTACATTTTGAAAGAGCTACTATTTTATTTTGATGCATACTTATATGATCACTCAAAAAAATGCGAGATACATTTCTGCATTTGAAAAGCGCAACACGACGCATGCTCACAGACAAAAAGAGCGGGAATTCGTCCGAGCTCCACGAGGCGAACGATGGTTGGCGCTCGGCAGGATTTTTGCGGTACATAAAAGTGTACAGTTATTCATAGGAGAGAGAAAGCTCGTGCGTCTGTGTGTGCACTCGTTGTGAACTCTGCGCGACTCTTTGGCTTCGCACAATCAGTATTGAAGGCTTGCTCGTTAATTTTTGTGGAATTCGTTATAAATTATTGCAATGGCAGAAGCGGCCGGCGAAAAATTGTCGAAAAAGTGAGTAACAATCCTCGAGTGCGTTCGGATCTCTACGTAATAATTGCGAGGCAATTATCTCCCGTGGTACGCGCGTTTTTTTCCTTCTTGCACACATTGCTCAAAGAACCAAACGTATGCGACACATCGTCTGCAACTCATGCGAAGGGTGACTTAACCTCACTCGCGAAACTCCACTTTTGATTTCGTCATTCCGGCTTTCATTCGTTCCCTTCGAACAATGAAAAGTCGGCGATGAGGCAAAGTTAAAGAAAAGAAAAGAGAAAACGATTGTCTAATGAGCAACAATGCTGAGCACGTGGAGCAGATGTTCTCGTTTGATAAGCCGATGCGCCAAAGTAGTACCGTCGAGTGCATCGAGCTGGCCGTCGCGCGAAGCACGTTGCCTCGACCTGCGGAAAATTAGCGTTCTGGCCGGTATTTGCCAGCAGTCCACGAAAAAGTGCGTAGCCAAGGTTTTCTCAATCAAGCTCATTCATTATCATGTGTCATTCGATTGTCAGAGTTCGATCTTGCACTTGTCAAAACGGCTTGTGGGTTTCTTAAAATAAAAGAGGCTATTTTTGGGGCAAGAGCTTATTTTCGATACTGTCTACGCCTGCCTCTAAGTACAATATCATTTTTTTCGTTTTCATTTTTACATCGTACGTCGACACGCTTGATTTACGAGATTTTCGTGAGAGTTACGCGATGTTTAATAGCGTCATAAATATCGTTTTAAATGTTGTTTACTATTGTTCGCTGTTAATCGTTATCTTATGCCTGTCAGTAAGATTGACTGTCATTTTCTGACTTTCTTATAATACAATTTAAAAATTTTAAAAACTTGTTCAGAGAAGTTTCAGTGCAAAAAGGCAGTTCAGATTTTTAAGGAATATTTTTATGTGAAACTTTGAGGCATTGTTCATTTTATTTTTCTCTGAATATTTAATAATAATTTCCTTTTTGAAAACTATTCATTATGGAACTGAAAAATTATACATAAAGAATTTATTTATTACATTTAACTTTGATATAGTTTTAATTTAATAACTTTTTTATAGTGAATTGAAGAGGCGATTGAAAGCTGAGCAAAAATTAAAGGAGAAAGCTGAAAAAGAAACTAAAAAGCAAGAAGGGGCAAAAGATGCTAAATCTGTTCAAGAGGCTGATCCAAACAAAATATCGGAGGAAAATATTAGCCCCAATGTAAGCAGTTTACAAACTGGTTTTTTTATAATATTTGTAATATGAGAAAAAGAAGCTTAACAAACATTTTAAAAATTTGCAGGAGTATTTTAAACTTAGGAGCCAAGCCGTAGAAAAGCTGAAAGCTTCTGGAGATCATCCATATCCTCATAAATTCAATGTAACTATTTCGCTACAAGACTTTATTGAACAGTACAGTACAAAAGTAAGCGATGGAGAAGTTATGGAAAATGTCAGTGTTAGCATTGCTGGCCGTGTACATTCTATCAGAGCTTCTGGTGCCAAGCTTATTTTCTACGATCTTCGTGGTGAAGGAGTCAAAGTTCAAGTTATGGCCAATGCTAGACATTATCACAGTGAAGAAAAATTTGCACCAGAAACTGGAAAAATAGGTCGTGGTGATATTATTGGAGTTGTTGGTCACCCATGTAAAAGTAAAAAGGGTGAATTTTCAATTATGCCCAAAAGCATTACACTTCTCAGCCCTTGTCTGCACATGCTTCCTCATTTACATTTTGGATTGAAAGACAAGGTAGAATACAAAATCTAAATTTTCGAATACCTATTTTATTTATCATTAATTATTATCTATGTGAACTTATTTTTAGGAAACGAGATTTAGGCAGCGTTACTTAGATCTTATTTTAAATGAATACGTCAGACAAAAATTCTATGTTCGTGCCAAAATTATTTCATATGTTCGCAAGTTCCTTGATGATTTAGGCTTTTTAGAAATTGAAACACCTATGATGAATATGATAGCAGGAGGTGCTACTGCCAAACCTTTCATAACTCATCACAATGATCTTAATATGGATCTTTTCATGAGGATTGCCCCTGAACTTTATCACAAGGTAAAAAATACAAACTAATGTTTTTAGAAAATAATTTCTCAAAATTGTACAATTTTAAAATTTTCATAAAATTTCCAGATGTTGGTTGTTGGTGGAATCGATAGAGTTTATGAAATTGGTAGGCAATTTAGGAATGAAGGCATTGACATGACTCACAATCCAGAATTCACTACATGTGAATTCTACATGGCTTATGCAGATTATAACGATATTATGCAGATAACTGAGTCAATGATTTCTGGCATGGTAAAAACAATTCATGGATCTTACAAAGTTAAGTATCATCCAGATGGAGAGGGTGGTGAAGAGGTGGAAATTGACTTTACACCTCCTTTCAAACGTGTTTCAATGATTAAGACATTAGAAGAGGAACTCAAAGTGAAATTTCCAAATGCGAATGAACTCAATACACCAGAAACTAATAAATTCCTCAGCGATTTGTGTACCAAACATGAAGTGGAATGTCCTGCTCCAAGAACAACTGCTAGATTACTTGACAAAGTAATTACAATAACTAATTATTGTTTTTAAATATTTATATTATAGATATCAACTCATAATATATTATTATTATCATTTCTAGCTTGTAGGAGATTTCATAGAAGAAAAGTGCATTAATCCCACTTTCATTATGGACCATCCTCAAATTATGTCACCTCTTGCTAAATGGCATCGGGATCTTCCTGGACTTACAGAACGATTTGAACTTTTTGTCATGAAAAAAGAAATCTGTAATGCATACACAGAATTGAATGATCCATTCGTACAAAGAGAAAGGTAAAGAAATTCGATAAATGATTCGATAATAGATCATGTTTTGTTTTAAAATGTATATAATGTATTATGAAATTTTTATCAATAGGTTTGAACAACAAGCCAAAGACAAAGCTGCTGGTGACGATGAAGCTCAATTAGTTGATGAAAACTTTTGTACTGCACTTGAATATGGGCTTCCACCAACAGGTGGTTGGGGTCTAGGAATCGACCGTTTAACAATGTTCCTAACTGACTCTAATAATATTAAGGTACATCTCAATTTATCATACATACAAAAAGTTTTGATTAATTTTTGTCTAAATAATTTTTTTTTTTTACAGGAAGTATTATTCTTCCCAGCAATGAAACCTGACGATCCAAATAGGAATAAAGAAACAACAGAAGAAAACCCTGCTGTCAAAAATCAAAACGCAGAAAAATAATTTACAAACAAACAACGTTAAATTTTGAATAAATATAATTTACCAGAACGTATTTTGTTTTCTTTTTTACCGCTATTTACATCAATTTAGATTTCTAATAAGTGTACTAAATTATTTCAAAAATTCTTAAGTTGCAAGAGTTTAGCAATGAGTTGCATTTAACTGCTTTATAAAATCAAATCAATCATTTTCAATTTAAATTGATTCAATTACCCAAAATATACAATTTGAATGGAACTAATTGTGATTGATTTTTTCATTACATCAACTTTCAGCAGCCTTAACATACTTGGTCACAGAATTATAATGGGCTCCTAAATGATACATATGTCTATGGTAAGTTAAAGTAAGTTTTCTTTCAGATTCAAATTCACTTCCAACTAAATAAGGAGCTCCAGAAGCTTGTATGACTTCTATAGGACATTTCAAAACATTTGATAGGACCTGCAACTATAAAATAATAATATAAGTGTGATAAAATCATACTCTTGATTCCTTTTACTAATGAGCATAAAAGTACCTCAATATCACCACCCCATGTACTTGTTTTAGCTACGTCATCACAGTACTTCTCATATTGTTCATCAGATAACAAATCATCAGAGTCTGGATTAGCTATGAACGGCAAAAAACTATCTGAATTTTCTCTCAGATGTACAGCAGTTTTTTGTCTTAGATCCACATGACCTAGAAGTGACGAATGATCTATTGCTTTCAACTGATGTGCAACAGCATTGTACAGGCTAAAAATAATGAGAGTTTAAATACTTGTGAAATCTATTTCATTGAACTAAGATGCCTTTTTAACACTTACCAGTGTCCATCGCTCGGGACTTCATGTATCATCAAATCCCTCTTCAAGAGAATATTTTTAATCGCTTGAGTTTCTATGTGTCTCTTTCCATGAACATTGAGAGCTTCTTGCTCTAGTATCCTCTGATTTCTTTCCTTTTCTGCAGTTTCCTTTTTCTCTCGTCTCTTCTGAGCTTTGGATACTCTAACCGTGGGTTTGATTTCTTTCTCGTTATCATCGCACTTGTCATCAGAGCCAATGGTATCTTGATCATCGCAATTGTCAATTTTGACTTCTGACAATTTGAGCTGTGCCACCTCGTCATCGTGCTTTCTGTTCAGATCTAGTTCTAATTTGGCTATTTCTTCGGTAACCTCTTTTTTCTTCTTTTTGTCGCCCTTGCAAATGGATTTCTTCAGCACTTGAATTTTTGCTGAAAATTCATATTCGAGCTCATGATAACAGACCAAAGTTGTCAACAACAGTGATTGATTTTGCACTCACCTTGCAGATCTTTCTTCTCTTTTTTATGCTGAGCATACAATTGCTCTTCGGCATTGTTGTCGTTACTCATTTTGTCGATTTTGAATTTTTTTTTCGCTATACCATATATTTACAACTCTCCTGTACGAGTATAAACTTGTCAATGCATGTGCTCGAGCAGACGCGAAATAGCAGAGACACACGGAGTACGATACGAGAATCAGGGTTAACTCGAAATGTTTGTATTTGATCAAAATAAGAGAGTTTTTCAGGTGTGCGTGAAATGACAGACGCGACGCAAGTTGTAGAGCAAGCCTAACGAGTAAATTCTCAATGATTGCTATTCGTCGATTTCAAAAGTTTCGTGCCGCGACTTTTTGACAGATGCTCTGGCTTCGATACAGTCGCGCGCAGTAATGATGAAAACATACGATACACATCGATTATCAGCGATATATATTTTAGCAAGTCCGGACGAGAGCTACGATCGTTTTGGACTTTAACTTGTAAACCTATCCCAACGTGAACAACTTAGCCTGGTGCGACTGTGCGAATGGTAAAAAACCGAGAGCGAACGACAATTTCTAAACGTCGATCGTCTCGAGCTAAAATTTTGCACTCTCAGTCAGGAGCAGAAGCACACAGTCACACACACACACACCCAAACATCGCAGCAGTCGAAACTCGAAAAGTCGGCGCTGGCGCACATTCGACTCCCTTCTCCTCTCGCGATATATATCTCGTTGGAACGTTAACATTTTCGCGCAGAGGCGCGCAGAACGATTACGCATAGAAAAATCGTTCCATTCTAGTACATTGTATATATAACGATAATATATATACGTATACGAGGATTGGCCGCGCATCGTCGCGACGAGAGGCTGATCTTCTATAATAATATCGTGTATAGCAGCAGTTAGCTCGAGTCTAGATTCTAGAATCCCACTTATAAGCGCGAATCGTCAGATAGGCGCGTGTCTGTGTGTGTGTGTGTGTGTATGTGAGCAGCAGCCAGAGCGTGCAGAAAACCGTGTACTAGAGACAGTTGGTGCGTGCGTTAGCCCCCGGTACGGTGCTGCTGCAGATTCAGCATAGATCCCTGACTTCGGCACACAGATAGACAGACACAGCGCGAATGTATATGCCCGGCAGTGCAGTGTAACTCGCGTTTTGTTGTTTTTTTTTTTGGGGTTTTCAATAGCCCGTATATACACAAGAGGAGCAGCGTTGCACCGATCGCGTGCAATTGCGAATCGTCGTTGATACAGTCGTTCTTTTTTATTAAAAAAAAAAGACGGACACCATGGAGGTCGAGCCGAACGGCGTAAATTATCCGAAAAACATGAACAACACGTACGAGGACGAGGAGGAGAGGAAGCACTTTCAGCGCATCGTGTCGGCTTTCAAATATTACAAGTGAGGACTCGCTCTCTCTCTCTCTCTCTCTCTCTCTCTCTTTTTTCGCCTTATCGGCGGCCCTCTCGGCCGAATGTGTTGTTAGATCGCAATCGATGTATATGATACACACCGTGTGATGTTCCTCGTTTTACGTATACATAACGCGACCAACTTCTCCGTTCGATTGTTAATTGCGAAACGACACGTTATAACCCCTCGTGCCGTCATTTTTTTTCTATCTCTCTCTCTCTCTCTAGTTTTATTCGTTATCGTTCACTAACAATAGCCAACTATGTATTATCGCCGCTCCGAGATGAACTTTTATTCGTTGGACCAATCGCGGGTCCTGGTTAACGTTCGCAGCGAGCAAAAAATCATTCCGCGCCCACGTGCCTTTCATATATTATATATATCTATAGGATGCGCCGTGTATCTTCTGACCTTGAGATTGTTTTTTTCGATAAACGACGCTTAGAAGTTTAATACGCGAAACAATGTCGGCTAGACGAAACTTCGCATCTTGCATGACTTTTTTCGTTTATCTGTTAATGTTACTAAACAAAGAGTGTGAGCGCCTGCGGATTCTCCCGCATGATCCTCTTCTTTTTTTCTCGCTCGAGCGACTCCGATTTTGTTATTATTTTTATTATTATTTTTTTCCTCTTTATCTTCTTTCACTCTGGCGCGTTATATTTCCTCTCCTATAAATGTAATTGCAAGTTGTTTACGAGCATTTCGCGGTATGTGTATAGGTGCGATCGTACACCTATACGTCGTTGGTGCCGGCACGAATATGCACATGCGTATATTACAATGCTGTGATATTTTCGCACACATGCACAGTAGAATTCGCCTCTTTGATGCTTATTATTGTTGTTTATCGAAATTTTTTATTTAAATGGAAAGATATCTTTAGTGTGTCACATGTTGTGCAATTCGCGTCCGATATTGTTGAGGCGAGTGTAACTCGATTGACTTCTTTTTTTTTAACGCGAAACATTTTCTGCTATAAATGTTAGAAATTAATAAAACACTGATTTGGTAAACCACATGTGCACACTAAATTGATAATCTATTTCTTGATGGCTATTTATCATGTATTTTCTCTTTCCGTTATATGTTATCATGTGCCTTTATTTTAATTGACTCTTTAGCTTTAAACTATTGTTATTAAAGCTATCGATTTAGCCATTCACAAGTAAATGTAAGATTTATTGCCTGGATAAAAATTCTCCTGCTTGATTCAATCACTTGGTCAGTTATGACACATACGCAAGAACCCTCTAGTATTCTTGTCTTAAAAATAACAATAATCGTTATCAACATGTCTTATTATAGTAATACCAAGAATAAAGCTAATTGTAATGTTCATTTTTCAGACCTCACTCATTGCAGCGTGTTAAAAAGACTGAAACCTATCTTCTATCGTTACCAGCTCATCACCAAAAATTGCTATCTCGTTATAGAGACCATCTCAATGAAGTGAAAAGATGCATAGAAAACAATGACGATATTATCAGATTAATCATTAAGGATGTCACAAATATTTTTGAAAATGTTACCCCCGAGGATGCAAGTACCGACAGTGTAAGACAAGTTTCTCTGGTGTGTAGCTAGCATGGTATTTCTATTGATATAGTATTAACAACATTGATAGTGTTAGTTTGGATTTGAATTTTCAATATTTATTTGTTAATACTTTCTTTCTGTTTATTCTTCCTGTAGGACTTAGTAGGACTTTTTATTTGTAATTCTGTAGAAAGTAGTTACACACTTTTTTATATTTTTTTAGTTTGTGAGATTTTAATAGTGATTTTTGAATATTGAAATATCTCTATTCTTTTTACTACACTTTTAATTAATATAAGCTACTCAAAAGACCTTGTTTATCGAAGAAAAATTTTAAACTTGTTTCTATTAAAATGCAAATTGCTTGTATGACCTCCAATTGAAATATTTTAATATTCAGTTACTTAAAGTAAAACTCAGTAGAATGTCATAATCAAATTTATCTGGTATGTGGATTTTAGTTTTTATAGGTTTTTATGAAAAATATAACTAATAATATTTGAATAAATTTTAATCAAATCTCATTTACGTATACTTTATAGAATAATTTTGTGATTATAGACAGTAGCACACAGACCAATATTAGCTGATCAAGAAAAAGTACAAGCTACTATCAAGCAGTTTGTTAGAGACTGGAGTACAGAAGGTGAGGAAGAAAGGAGAACATGTTACCAGCCTATTATTGATGAAATTGTTAATCAGTTTCCCTTAGAACATTGGTAAGTGTTAATTTCTTACAATACCATCTGCCGGGCTGTGCATTCAATTATTCTTCTACCTCTCTTTAAATAAAATAATAATAGATAAAGTCATTATTGCGAAAAATGGATTGATAGGGTAAATTTCCAGTACCCCAGGAGAAGTCCGTATACTTGTACCTGGAGCTGGATTAGGACGACTTGCTTATGAAATTGCAAGGAGAGGCTATACTTGCCAAGGAAATGAATTTTCTTTATTCATGCTTTTTGCATCCCACTTTGTTCTCAACAAGTAGGGTATCCTTTTTTTAAATCAAATTAATTTAATACAAAATGTTAATCATTTTTATCACTGTTTCAGATGTCGGGGAATAAATTCATTCAGAGTTCATCCTTGGGTTCATCAGTACATGAACAATATTGAGCCACAGCATCAAATTAAAGAAGTGTACTTCCCAGACATAAACCCCAGTGATCTTCCTGAAAATGCACAATTTTCTATGGTAGCTGGTGATTTTCTTGAAGTATGTATATAATTTAATGCTATGTAATCAATGTAAAAATTTTTAATTCAAACATTTATTTGATTCTTTAGGTGTACACAGAGCATGATTACTGGGATTGTGTTGCTACATGCTTTTTCATTGACTGTGCAAATAACATTGTACAATTTATAGAAACCATTTACAATATACTAAAGCCTGGAGGAATATGGATTAATTTAGGTCCACTTCTGTATCACTTTAGTGATATGCCTATGGAAGAGTCAATCGAGCCGAGTTATTTTGAAGTACGTGATGTAATTCGAGGTCTTGGATTTAATATTCTGGTATGATATTACATTTTGTCAAATCTTTCATTTAGTTCATATTTGGAATTAAAAAAAGATTTTTGAAAATGTTATTCTTTTTTTAGACTGAAAAAACACACGTGAAAACGCGTTATGCACAAAACGTACACAGTATGTTACAATATGAATATAACAGCGTTTACTTTGTGTGCCAAAAACCTAAGAAGATGAGGGTTTCTGAATCCATGAATGTATCAAATGGCTCGGAAACGAATGGCAGTCAAGAGCACGAAAATTGATTATTATCCCTGATAATTAACCAAGCAATTTAATAATTATTGATTTACATCTTGTTTAAGATGTCTTTTTTCTTAGCATAATTAAATAAGAGTTACAAAAAATTTTATTATCGTTACTGACATTAACTTTGTGACAAAATAAAGCTATGAAAATTCCTAGTGAACAAAACTCTATTGTGCTGAATGAAAATTTTTTGCATATGAACAAATTGAAGTACAAAATACAAGTAACTATGAGTAAAATGTAGATAAAAGCGATTATCACAATTTTAAACATTTTGAAGATGTAAAGATTAAATTTGCTTTGAAAACATGATTTAGGTATTTTCGTCAGTAGTGCCATTGTACATTTGCATCTTTTAATATCTTTAGCTTGGTATGAAAAACGAAGTTAAAACTTGTACAAATTTTCTTAACACAGATTTAAGAATTGAGAATGAATTTTTGTAAGATTCTATGATTGAAAGTTTGCTAATGTTATTAGCATACTGAACTTGTTAAAATTGTTTAGTTTTTTGCTACCTACTTGTTACGAATGGGCTGAAATTTGAGCAAAGAACAGATAGTGAAAGTATACATGAAACTTAATTTAATTAAAACAAAAAATTAATTATTAATTAATGTTTAAAAAATTTGTAAGCGAATGAATTGAAATTTTTCTGTTAGCCCATAATATCAAGTATATCAAGTATAAACTACAACATTGTGATTAATATAATTTTATAATGGAAAAACAACCAAATAGGTATTTTCAATATATGAAATGAAACATTGATTTAAGATAAAAAAATTTTATTCTATAAGCTCTTATTTAAATACTGTACAAATAAGCCAGGAATATTATCTATCTTTTGTGGCTGTTGTTTACTGAACGTGACAAATTGTTTTCTCAAATTATTCAGTTGTCTGATTGTTCCTGCAGATTCAACTATCACATTGTATTTGGAAATTTTTATATTACTATCAACTCCTAATTGCTGAGCGGACGTGATTTCCTGGAAAAAATAAATTCCTAGTTATCATAAATATTCTTTTTCTTTCAATTCTATAATCTTTTCAACCTACTTTGACAATATCTTGAGTTATCTGGTCTAAAGCCTGGATATAATTTTTTTCAGTTGGAGCTTGCTAAAAAATCAAAGTTTTCATATGATTGATTATCTTTAATAGTTGGAGATGGATGGATCATATAAAGCTTTATACTAACCGACTGAGTACTCATATTTTGTTTTGGTGGTTTCTTATCAATTAATGAAGAATAAATTTCTTCAAGAGGTAGGTCATCTTCAGGATATACTGTGTAAAGTGGAGAATCCCATCTCTTGTCACCATCAGGAGCTTCATACCTTTTGGAAAATGGAGTAAATTAAATAATTTATGTAAAAATATTAATTATTAATCACAAAAAGTTATAAAAACCTTTGAACTAATGCGTCAAATATTTCTCTCGAATATTGATCTTCTTTTGGCCTTTGCTCATTCCATTGCCATGCATGTTCAATAGGAAGATCACAGTACACCGTGCATTGGGTAGTTTTGTATTCTTTACTGCAGCAATAGAGCTCGTATCTATAACCTTTGATGTAATTACTGCCATCAAGAATTAAAACTTCATTCGGTTGAATGAGCCTTATGACATTAGACTTGATATCGGCTCGAACTTGCTTCTCATTTTTAGAGGCTGAAATATCAAAATTATGAAAGTCATTCGTTCATCGCCATGATCCTTAAACACAGTACATACCTGAATAATAATCATTTTTTTCGAACTTTGCATTTTTTATGCACTGCTCCTCGCTCACGATATTCACTTTCTTGCCCTTCGATCGGAAAAAGTCCTCGAGCTGTTTGGCACGGGTCGTTTTACCGCTGCTGGGCAGACCGCTTAACACAATCAATGGCATAATTGCACCGTAATATACAGAGTGCAGTTTATTAGGTAATTGTAAGAATGAAACTAAGATACGTCAACAACTTTGCAGCCGCTTGAAATTGATGCACGTGGGCGACTGACATATATTTGTCAATTTGTGTACAGTAGTAGTGAAACACGCCGCGCGCGGCGTGCTCAGCGCTCGTCTGCTCTCAGCAGTCGCAGCATATAATTACATTACACACATCATTTTTGTTCAAAGTTCTTTGTTGCATTTTCTTTCCAATAGAAATTTTTTGAACCATAAAAATGTGTGAGGTAAAAAATGCTGGGTCATTTGAAAACCATATTGTTGTTGTATTCATTATTCATGATTGCTTTAAATCCACATTATGTTGCCCCGAAATGAAAATTAATAATGTTAGTAATAAATAAATTCATATTCTAATGTAATCTGTATCAATAAAAATTCCTTGTAGATACAGGTGTCAACATTACATTTATTTTTGAAAACTTTAAAGAAAAAACCTTTAAGAAAACACAAATCAGTGAGAGCAATCGAATAAAAAAAAATAAAAACGTATAAAATTTAATCTGTTTAGTTCCCAACAATATCTTGACTGCTTTCCCGAATGGGTTTGGCTATTGTAATACGGTTTTTAAATTCCAATTTTCACAGATACAAAGGTTCAGACAAGTTCATACAAGTTCGTAACTTGTAGTTGTATCGTGGCGCTGTTTCCGAAAATTACCGGCCGATAGCCTACTGCTAAGCAGCGCACATGCTCATTCCTCAGTGAAGTCTCATTACTGCACGTGTTCCGTTGCTGCTGGTGTTTTGAATTTGTCTCTAAAGAAATCACTCGTTATTCAGAATGGGTAAAGCGAAAAAAGTTAAAGTGTCCTCCTCCATGCGGACAGGTCCACCGAAGAAGCAAGTGCATACTACTTTAGCTGAGGCTATTGAGTCAGCGTTGCTAGCTAAACCGAAAAATAGAAACAAAACTAGAGTACGCCAGGACAAAGACGAACAGGTTAGATTGATTTTTATGTGAATTTTAAATTCTATGTCATTAATAATTTTTTGAGTGATTAATTTTTCTCTTTTAACTTTTTAGTATTTAGAATCCAAGATATCTCAAAAAATTCTAAATCTATCCAATAAACAAAGGCAAGAAGAAGAAGGAGAAGGAGATAGTGAAGCAGAAGGTGCTCTCCAAGCTTCTGCTCCAGTACCAACAAGAAGTTTAGGTCCTGTGCTTAGTGATGAAGAAGAAAACAATGACAGTGATGATGGACTTTCTGCTATTGATGATTACGAAGAGATTAAATTGGATGAACAGGATGAAAAGGATATTTTTAGATTTATGACAAATCCAAAGGAAATTGGAGGTAATCGCTTTAGAGAGATAATTAATGGAAAGAGGCAGGAAATTGAAACGCAGTTTGATGGTGCTCAAAGCGTCGCTATGCAAGAATTGGATCCAAAGGTCAAGAAATTGTACGAAGATGTTGGAAAAGTTTTGTCAAAGTACAGAAGTGGAAAGATTCCAAAACCCTTCAAAGCAGTCCCAAGTTTCAGAAATTGGGAGCAAATTATGTATGTGACAGACCCCGATCATTGGACTGCAGCTGCCGTGTACCAAGCTACCAGACTCTTTGCATCTAATATGAAGGAAAATATGGCACAAAGATTTTATAATCTAGTATTGTTACCTCGTTTGAGAGATGACATGCAAGAATACAAGAGATTGAATTTCCATCTTTATCAAGCTCTGAGAAAGGCCTTGTACAAGCCAGGTGCATTCATGAAGGGAATTCTGCTTCCACTTTTAGAGAGTGGCAATTGCACGTTGAGAGAGGCTTTGATCGTGGGATCCGTTGTAGCCAAGAACAGTATCCCCATCTTACATTCAGCTACAGCGCTTTTAAAAATCGCTGAAATGGAGTATAACGGTGCCAACAGTATATTTTTGAGAATACTCTTCGATAAGAAATATGCGCTACCTTATCGAGTAATCGATGGATGCGTATTTCATTTTGTGCAGTAAGTAATCGTTCAACTTGATTTTCCTCGATATCATTAAAATTCATCAAATTTTTATGCGAACACTTGATTTACCAAATTTAAAATTTCAGATTCGAAAGAGATCCCAGAGAAATGCCAGTGCTGTGGCACCAGGCACTGCTGACTTTTGTGCAGCGATACAAGAACAACATAAGCGACGAGCAGAAAGAGGCTCTGCTGCAATTGATCAAGAAGAAGAATCATCACGTGTTATCCGCAGAGATCAGGAGAGAATTGCATTCCGCCAAAGGCGAGTCAGAAATGGCTATGGAAGAGTAAATGCTTAGAGTACGTTTTATTAATATGTTAATTAATTGTTAAGCGATCGCTAGCCGTGTAAGTATGTAATGATTTGAAAGAAAATATAATAAAATTGTATATGCTTCAAAGTTCTGTTTTTTATTTTATCGCAACGCGAAGAAACGAACACCTAATAGCTCTCCGAATCGTCGTAGATTTTTCTCGCGACTCCGTGAAATTTTCCGAAATTCAACGATTTCACGGAGCGCGCGCGAGGGGCATCATCGAGAGGGCACAAAAAAGCCTCGCGCTCGCAAACACACAAACGTACAACCATATATACAATAAACGCGCAAGAGCGCACACCGCGACGCGCTCCCACTCCGTGTATATATGTATTTGGCATATCTTTCTGGAGACTTTTACCCCCTTGCCCATTGCTCCCCGTCTCGTACATACATATAGTTATAATATACGGTGTTGTGCATCGGCAGTATAGCGTCGGTGTCTCTGCGTCATCGCTGCTTGTCCTATACCTATAGGTATATCGTACACATAAAGTGTATATATATCGGAGCAGTACTCGCGCGCGCAAGATAGAGATTCCAGCTTACTACTACTATACTACGCTTATACTCCTCGACCGCTGTGCTTATATATACATCGCGAGCTGCTGCCGGGGCGAGCGGCGCGTCGGGTGAGAGAGTCAGTTTGTTGCTCGCAGCCGATTAGCATCGATATATCCCATATACTCCGTCTCGTAAAGGTGCTACATATAAATACAGTTCGGCGACTCCGCGTGTGCAAATCGTTGGGTTTTTGTGTGCTCCGTTCGTTGGTTTGTTTGTTTGTTCTTGTTTTTGCAATCGACGGCACTGTGCGCGTCGTTCGTAACGATTTTCAATCGTGCGCGTCTCTCCTCGGAGAGAAAAACAGCGCATCGCATCATCGAGCGGTATCAACGTTGATAAAGAAGAAAAAAAAAGGAGTCGAATTTTGTTCAGGGTATAAGAGCTTGGCGATCTCGAGCTGCTGCGCCGAGCATTATACCATACAGACCATCGCGATGACGTTCGGCGGCCGTGGCACTTTCGTGCTGCTGCTCGGCGTCCAGACGCTGCTGGCCACCCTCGCGGCAGGTGCATCCTCGACCTACACCTACTCCTACATAAGTGAGTCTTTACGATTTTCATGAAATTATATACACGCGTGCGGTATTAACAACGAATCGGCGTCGAGATCGATTCGCGCGTGTGCGCTGCAGCTCACAGTAGCCGCCAAGTGTAAAAGATCATACGTTATCGAGTTTTGCACTTGGTCAGTCAGTGCACCATCTCTCGCCGTTATACGTATATATACACCTTTGATAATATAAAAGACCTTATAATGCACGTTGAACCTATACCGTATATAGTAGTACAGTATAAGGCGCGCGCGGGCGCAAGTGTGCCTCGCGTGTGCGGCTTCATTTGGTTTCCGTTTTCACGCGGCTGTGCAACAGCAGTGCTGCTGTCCACTGCCGCTGGCAAAGCCCTTCGAAGGTTTTTTTTTTTTCTTCAGCTTCTTATTTATGTACTCGCATGCACGGGCGCGCGCGCGCGCGCGCATAATATAAACACGCCGTTTTTCTTCTTTAAAGCGCGCTTTGTGTACGATATATTATGTTTACGTGTGTGTGTGTGTGTGTGTGCGAGTCTGACAAGAAGATATTATATTATATACATCGCCCAACGTATAGGAGCATAAAATGGAGCGCTGTGTGTGTGTGTCGTCGCGTATCTTTATTAGAGCGTATAATGCAAGAAGCGCACGAAAGGCAAAAAGAAGGAACAGATTTGCGCTTTGATTTCAAATTGAAGAGTTCCGGTTTTCTGTCGTACTCCGCGCGACGCGGAGTCGACACCATCGAGAAACGCGATAGTCCGTACCGTAATTATTATAAATATAATAAATTTGTTTGCCTCCGCGCGACTATAATACACGCCCCGAGAGAGTGAAAGGATTACATTGAATTCCTTTTGTTGTTATGAGTGCGCGGTGTGGTGTGTTCTATCGTCGAACTTTCGAATCCTCGCCGAGGAGCTCCTTGAGCGACTAACACACATTCGCGCTTAGAGTTCTCACGATCTAGCCGAAGCTCGTGTATAAATAAATAAATATAATTGTAATTGCTCCTCCTATCAACAACGATTTTCTCTCTCTCTCTCTCTGTTAATTCTTTCGAGAAAGAGTCCACGACTCCCAATTTGCGCGTTATAAATAATAAGCGAAACTGCACGATACGTGCGCGAAACGTATTTACTCGTATATATATCGACGCGGTGATTGAGAAATCGAACGCGAATTAACCCATTATGTATGGACACCGGCACGTGCGCGCGGCTGTTGTGTACACCTGCGTCGCGATATTTTTGTACGTAAACTCGTATATACTATTTTCGAAAATATACTCATAGACGTATATGCAAGTTCGAAGGCGAAGGCAAAAAAAAAATGTCCAAGGCCGATTCCGCGACACGAAGCGCCTGTATCACAAACATTCCACGATTCGTGTACGTTTAGTGTCTCGCGTCCATTCGAAGTAACCGGTTCTCTCGAGTCTTTTATACATTTGTGTATATAATACACTCGAGTAAGGAATATTTTTTTCCCCCACATTACGCGCGCGAGGCACTTCACGGAGATAGAAGAGTTCCATCGCTGATAATTCTCGGATGGATCTCGAGGCCAAAAAAAAAATCACTGCTCCCTATTATGTACCTATATACCTCTCCCCTCCGCGCGCGCGCGGCAAATCGGAAATGCACACACGCACGATCGGACGTCGTAGTAGCACAGTTTAAATTCGATACGACGAACAAAAAAAAAATCGCGCGCCTCTCGCGCGTAAGGTTTCACTATCTGCTGCCCCCATGCTGCTGCACACATATACGCTAATGCACACGGGCATATGGCGTTTCCGTGAAAAAAAAAAGACACAAAGTCGGAGGAAAAAGAAAGCAGAGCAGCGATCGAGCGCAGAGTGACGAAAAAATGTTGTAGGATATAACAGCTATACTGTAGCGTACAGTATCGTGTAAGTGTGTGTGTGATTTTTCGCTATACATATACAGAGCAGGTACAAGCGCCGTCAGAGAAACGCTACTCGGCTTTCTCCCGTTATTAAAAACAGCCCGCGCGAGCATGTATAACTGCACCCAGATGCGATATAGATAATTCCTCTTTTGCGATCAAAATGAGAACTCCACGTGTGCACGAGAGTAAAATCATTGCCTCGGGTGCAGCAGCAACTCGCTTGATTTATCAGCTTCGATTGGACGCGCAGTTCCTTTGATTTTTCATTTCTTTTTCTATTTTCACGGTAGCGTGAGAGAAATTATATACCTTATAACCGCGTGTGTTATCCTCGCGCCCGATGCGAGATTTATTGTATATCGACGCGCGATTCGAGGTGTAAATTCATACACGATAATTACGGCATTTTCACGTATCCTTGACACATAAAAGTTGAGCGCGAGAAAAGAAGAAGAAGCAACGGCAACACGTATATGATCGCGTTGTTCGTTTCAAGGGTCATCGCGTGAATCAGTCGAAAAGTTTTCCGCGCTCGAGATGACTTAACCCTTGCAAAAATGTCAAGGCCTTCTGGGATCGAGCGCAACTGGAAGCAGAGTCCAGCATATTTATATATTTTATTGCGTACGGGACAGAAACGAGACGCCGAAAACTCCATAATAATAACGAGCTTAGCGCAGAGGGGCTTGGTTTTTGTAGTATATATAATAGTAGTACCGTCGCCGCCACCGACGCTGCCGCGACCGGCCGGCGACAGTCGGTATCGATTCTCTCCCCGTCGGGGGCTCGATTGCGCGAAGCTCGTCCTCGTGAAAATCCTGCCCTCGTCGAGGGAGGGAGGGGATGGTAGATATTACACGCGTATAGACGCAGTGGCTCTGCTTCGGCGAACGCGCGTAATTTTCGCTGACTCGTGCGCGCGCTCGCTCTTTTACGACTCCTTTTTTTTCGTTCTTTTCATTCCCCGCGTTATATATATATATATGCGTAAGTCGATTCCGTGAAAATGCATAAAGAGAGAGAAAAAATGGTTAGCTCCCGTATATGATAATTGCCAACGCTGCGCGAACGGAAGGAAATATAAATTTTCTATTCGCGCGAGATCCTTCAATTATTCATGCACTGCGCTGCTATATAATATATGCTGCTATCTGCAAAGCCTATAGTATAGGGGAGAGAGGAGGGATATCGCAGAAAATTGAATTTGCTCGAGCTTCGCTCTCACCTTGCGCCTCGATATCGCGCGCGCCTCTTATCCTATTATTATTATTAACGAGACGAAATTAGGTGAGCTCGTTTATATTTTCTTCTTCTTCTTCTTCTTTGCTACTACACTTGTACGCCTATGTATCCTCGGCTTGGCGAATCGATTACCTCGTTAACGCTACTTGCGGAGATACATTAAAAAAAAAAAAAAAAAACAAACGATTCTAACGCATATATAGTGTAGGTGTCTCTATAACCTTGAACAAAACGATACAGCGAAACCCCATCGAGTCCAGCCCGTGCGGGGGGGATTGAATCGCAGTGGTCTTATCTCTCGGCCGGCAAATCCGCAATTTACGACGTAAAGCCGATCCTTTCTATACCTTTTTATTTCAATCTTTTGCATCGTCGTACCAATCGGGTATCTCATATAGATACACACGTGGTTTGCGCTCGTTCTCGATCTCTGCGTGATCGGCGCGTGAATATTACATGCATAAATAATGAGACGGACGATCGTCGTCGAGCAGGGGTGGTGGCGATCGGCGACAGGCACGACAGACACGTGCGCGCACCTGCGCCAGTTTGTTCGTCGCATTGTCACCCGTCTGTATAGTCGAGTTTCTCTCTCTTTCTCTATCTGCACGCAATGACAGAATCACTTTTATTCTCGATACTCTTTGAGTTTCGCTATACCGTCGTTTCTTTTTGATATCGCGTACATACGAAATTCGCTGGCAAGCGCGTGACGAACTCGATGTAGAATTATCACGATAAGCATCTCTCTTTCGCTCCTCTCCTCGCTCTCTCTGACACAAAAATATATGTATATTACATACACGAGCCGCTGTATTTACCGACAACATTGCACGCGACGATGTATATACGTATAACGCAGCTGTCACACACAAACACACGAGTCTTCGTGTCCTATTAATTATGCTCGAACTTGGACAAGTTTGCGCCACGTCGTCGCGTGCCCTTAATGCCGCGGGTGAAATGTAATTTCGTCGATATATACATACGTATGTATATGGCTTGCAACGTGTTTATCGGGCCGAGCTATAAATCAAAGTGACAAATTTTAAATTGACGTGTCGGACTCGAGCTGCCTATAATGCTGTTTGAAGAATAAACATTACTTAGTGCTCGCGTCCGGTGCGAGCTTTTGATATCGATCGATTCGCGCAGTTTCGATCGTAGAAGCGAGCTTTTATTCTTGCAAAATTAAATTCACTTTATGAATCGTTAAAAATTGAAATAAATTAATTTGAAATTAATAACTTTTAGTTTTTTTTGTTATTGAATCATCCTCGAATTTGAAATCAACAGCAACACAATCATAAAAGTACACATTCGACATTCCTAAAAAAGCTCTCTACAGCTGCGCGTAGATTCGAAAGTCCAGCAAAATTGAGAATGACGCGCTCGAATTTTGCAACGATATAAAGTTTGAGTACCCAAAAGAACATCGAATGACACACACGCCTTGTAGGTACGATAATCACACGATCGAGTGCAGCCGTCTCCGTGCATACATACGCGAGCACAAATAATTCAATTGAGCTGGAACTTTTAGTGCATTCTCTCTCGCTCTCGCTCCTCCCTCGTCTCATTCTTCCTTCAATTAATAACTTCCTCGCGTACACGTATAATAAGTACGAGAGCCGAGCCGAGCACGCGCGCATCGTCATAAGCAGTAGTGGTGGTTTATGGAGCACACCGATCACACCATAGCGCGGGGGCAGCAAATTTCTTGTTAAACAAGTGCATGAGGATCTATTTACTCGATGCTTTTTGTGTGAACTCGATTTTGTCTATCGGGAATTTTTTGGGAAGTATACTTGGTTTTAGAAGTATAAACAAGTTAAAATTTTAAATCGTTTCAAATATTGTTAACATAATGTATAAACAGAGGAATCGGTTCCTAAATGGTAAACAATATGATCATTATTGATAACTGATACATAACTCATCATAATCACACTGAAAACAATTTAGTTTGAACGTTGTATTCTCTGATGAAATAAGTTATAATACTATATGAGATGAATTATACTCGTTCAATTTTCGTGGTACTAAATAGGAAGACCCATCGTTCAAATTCAGCCACCAAAATGGATAAAAATGAAAAGAAATCCGAAGAAGTTGTCTCTGAAGACAATTCAAGTGAACACGACACTGTTGTTTCTGACGACAAAAATTACACTTGTGACATCTGTCAGGAATCATTTACACAAAAATCAAGCATGATAACACACCGAAACACATTTCACGAAGAACAAAAAAATTACGCTTGCGACAAGTGTGAAAAAAGATTTGAGTTCCGAAGTCATTTGAGTAGACACCAAATATCGGTACACAAAGGCTGCAAAGATTTTGCATGTGACCAGTGCGAGAAGAAATTTGTAAAAAAATCGAGTTTGTTTACGCATCAAAAATTAGTTCATAAAGATCGCGAAAATTTCACGTGCAACAAGTGCGAGAGGAAATTTGAAAATAAATCAACTTTACTCAAGCACAAAAAAATATTCCACGAAGTATTCCGAGATTACTTATGTGAAAGATGCGCGAAGAGATTTGATAATAAACAACGTTTGATCAAGCATATAAAAACAGTACACGAGGGTCAAAAAGATTTCGCCTTTAAAGTCTGCAAAGATTACTCATGTGACGATTGTGGGAAGAAATGTACAAATAAGCAAAATTTACTCTTGCACGTGGCAACAGTTCATGAGAGTCGCAAAGGTTATGCATGTGATGATTGCGAAAAAAAATTCGGAAAAAAATCTTATTTGCTTTGCAAATATAGCACGATCCACGAACGTCGAAAAGATTTCCCATGCCACAAGTGCAAAAAGAAATTTACACAAAAAAGGAATTTGCTCAGTCACTTAAAGAAAGTACACGAAGGTCGCAAAGATTACGCATGCGATACGTGTGAGAAAAAATTCGGACAAAAAACAGATTGGTTTCGGCACCAAAAGACTGTCCACGAAGGTCGCAAAGATTACTCATGTGACAAGTGTGAGAAGAAATTTGGACTAAAATGTACGTTATTTTTGCACCAAAAGACAGTCCATGAAGGTCGCAAAGATTATTCGTGTGACAAGTGTGAGAAGAAATTTGGACATAAACAGACTTTGCTTGTGCACCAAAATACAGTACACGAAGGTCGCAAAGACTACTCATGCAACAAATGCGAGAAGGTATTTGGAATAAAATCGAATTTGCTCAATCACCAAAGAGCAGTACACGAAGGTCGTAAAGATATCGCATGTAACAAGTGCGAGAAAAAATTTGGAGAAAAATGGATATTGACTAGACACCAAAGGACAGTCCATGAAGGTCGGAAAGATTTCACCTGTGACAAGTGTGCAAAAAATTTTACACAAAAACCGGCTTTGCTGTGCCACCTAAAGAATGTACACGACGATCGCACGCGACAAAGGCGATAGAAATTTTGAGAAAAATTAATTTTGCTCAGGTACCAAGAAACAAATATCCCACGAGGGTCGCAACGATTACGTATAAGAAAAGTACGCGGGGAAATGATAATTGGCAATTATAAATATGTAAAGATATATTTGTACATACTTTTTTCTAGAATTTTAATAAAAATTATGCCGAAATTGTTGAGTCTTGTCTGATATTAACTATCATTACACCTTTGTATCGGATAACGTATAAACAGATGATTGGTACCTAAATTGTAAACAATATGATCATCATTGATAACTGATACGCAACTCATCATGTTCAAATTGAAAACAATTTAGTTTGAACTTTGTCTTCTCTGATGAAATAAGTTATAATACTATAAGATAAATTATACTCATTCAATTTTTCTGGTACTAAATAGGAAGATCCACTGTTCAATTCAGCCACCAAAATGGATAAAAATGAAAAGAAATCCGAAAAAATTGTCTCTAAAGATAATTCAAGTGAACACGACATTGTTTTCTTTGACAAAAAACAACACGTTTGTGATATTTGCCAGGAGGCATTTACACTAGAAACAAGCATGATGACACACCGAGACACAATTCACAAGGAAAAAAAAGATTTCTCATGCGACAAGTGCGAAAAAAAATTTGAGTTCCGAAGTCATTTGAGTAGACACCAAATATCGGTGCACAAGGGCTGCAAAGACTTTTCATGCGATCAATGTGAGAAAAAATTTATGAAAAAATCTAGTTTGCTTACGCACCAAAAATTAACACACAAAAATGGCGAAAATTTCACATGCAACAAGTGCGAGAAAAAATTTGAAAATAAATCAACATTATTGAAACATAATAAAATATTCCACGAAGTTTTCAGAGATTTCTTATGTGAACAGTGCGCAAAGAGATGTGGAAATAAACAAAATTTGCTCAAGCATATAAAGACGGTCCACGAGAGTCGGAAAGATTTTGTATGCGACCATTGCGAGAAGAAATTCACAGGAAAAAAAAATTTGTCCGTACACATAAACACCATTCATGAAGGTCGGAAAGATTACGGATGCGACAAGTGCGAAAAGAAATTTGGAAGTAAATGGAATTTGTTGAAGCACCAAAGGACAGTTCACGATGATCGTAAAGATTTCGCATGCAACAAATGCAAAAAGAAATTTGGACAAAAATCGCATTTGCTTTGGCACCAAAAAACAGTCCACGAAGGTCGCAAAGATTACTCATGTGACAAATGCGAGAAAAAATTTGGACATAAATCGCATTTGATAAAGCACCAAAAGATAGTCCACGAGCGTCGCAAAGATTTTCCATGCGATGAGTGCGAGAAGAAATTTGGGGAACGAAGCAATTTGATCAAACACCAAAAGGTAATACACGAACGTCGAAAAGATTACTTATGTGACAAGTGTGAGCAGAAATTTGGACAAAAAGCGAATTTGCTCATACACATAACAGCGATCCACGAGGGTCGGAAAGATTATGCATGTGATAAATGCCAGAAAAAATTTGTAAGAAAATCCGATATGTTGAAACACAAAAAGACAGTTCACGAAGGTCAGAAAAATTACGCATGCGACAAGTGCGAGAAGAAATTTGGACAAAAATCTAATTTGCTCTACCACCAAACGGTGGTACACGACGGTCGCAAAGATTACGCATGTGACAAATGCGAGAAAAAATTTGGAAAAAAATGGCATATGATAGAGCACCAAAAAACAGTCCACGACGGTCGCAAAGATTACGCATGTGACAGATGCATAAAGAAATTTGGGAATCGAAGCAATTTGATCATACACCAAAAGTTAGTTCACGAAGACCATAAAGATTTCGCATGTGATGATTGCGAAAAAAAATTCGGACGAAAATCGCATTTATTAAAACATCAAAGAATAGTACACGAAAGTCGCAAAGATACTACATGCGACAAATGCGAAAAGTTATTTGGAAATAAACGTACGTTACTTGTGCACCAAAAAACAGTCCACGAAGGTCGAAAAGATTACCTATGCAACAAGTGCGAGAAGAAATTTGGACAAAAATCGACTTTACTTTTGCACCAAAGGACAGTACACGAAAATCGTAAAGATTACACCTGCGTTAAGTGCGAAAAAACATTTGGACATAAAAGTACATTACTTTCGCACCAAAATATAGTCCACGATGGTCGTAAAGATTATGCATGCGACAGATGCGAAAAGAAATTTGGAGATAGGAGTAATTTAAGCAAACACCAAAAAGCAGTCCACGAAGGTCGCAAAGATTACTCGTGTGACGAGTGTGAGAAGAAATTCGGACAAAAATCGAAATTGATCAGACATCAAAGAGCAGTCCACGATTTACACAGTCAAAAGATTACGGACGTGACTGGTGCAAAATTGGAACTCAAATAGGATTCGCTAAAGCACCAAAATACATTTCACGAAGGGCACAAAGGTTACGCGTTTGACTCAAATGCGAAAAAAAAATTTAACAGATATATTATTAAACAGATATTTGTACCTATATTTTTCTAAAATTTCAATAAAAATGGGGCCAAAATGATTGAGTCATACCTAATATCAACTATCATCTTACCTTTGTTGTTGGTGTCGTTGTGGCAGCAATCAACCGCGAGTTTTTTTCACGTCTTATCTTGAGATGTGATTTTTTGACAAACCTCTCGTTACCGTAAAAAATTCAACGTTGGAATCATTTAATAATTTAATTGAAACCAAAAAATTTTTTCTTAATTTTTTCAAAATTGCTTGAGCGTTAAACGAAAGTTGTCATAGAGTCGGTACTTTTTCAAATTACAAGGCATCAAAAAATGGACCATCGTCATTTCGCTCCCCACCTCATCCTTTATTTCTCGAATCCTTATTTTATTTCTTCCCAGCGTTTGACAATAATGATTTTTTCACGGATTTTCGCATCATATAACGTCACATCGTCGTTTTCGTGCGCTATAGGTGACTCGAACGCGCCCGTGTGCACACATATACACAAACAATTTCTTACTCTCTGTGCGTCGTTTTCCGCGAGACAGCCCCCCCCCCCCCCCCCCCC